>NC_045168.1:16193346-16208346 GCF_900700415.2 Clupea harengus
ACGGGGTGGACTGCAGACTGTGCCCTCATGGCTACGCCTGTGACCGTGCCAGCGGAATCCTCTCTCTGTGCCCTTCCGGAACGTTCTCTCCTGAAGGTCACTCCTCCTGCCTCTCCTGCCCCGCCGGGTCCGTCTGCCAGGGCGGCCATCAAAGGAGGGTATTGTCTGCCAGTCTGCTGTGACGAAACTGATTACTTAACATGACGGGACGGATTACTTAACACGTCTTCTGACCTACATTACCACACAACACCACAAACAAACATGGCAGCTGCCACTCTGGGCCTAACCCAGTTTCAGTTCAAAGAGAATGGAGACACTGTGTGAGAGTTTCACACGTTTGGTCTCCTCTCCTTTTCAACACTGTGACAGATTCACACGTTTGGTCTCCTCTCCTTTTCAACACTGTGTGAGAGTTTCACACATTTGGTCTCCCCTCCTTTTCAACACTGTGTGAGAGTTTCACACGTTTTGTCTTTTTCATGTCTTCCTTTCCTCCTCTTCCTCAGTGTGGCCCCGGGGAGGAGCCGGACCCTGGACACACAGAGTGTGTTTCCTGCCCTGGGGGCTTCTACTCCACAGCACTCACCTCCCAGTGTCTGCAGTGCCCCATTGGCAAGTAGAGAGAGAGAGAGAAAGAGAGAGAGACTGAGAGAGAAAGAGAGGAAGAGAGAGAGAGACTGAGAGAGAGAGAGAGAGAGAGGAAGAGAGAGAGCAAGTGAAAGACAGAGAGAGAGAGACTGAGTGAAAGAGAGAGAGAGAGAAAGAGAGACTGAGTGAAAGACGGAGAGAGAGAGTGAGTGAAAGAGAGAGAGAGAGAGAGAGAGAGAGAGAGAGAGAGTGAGTGAAAGAGAGAGAGAGACTGAGTGAAAGAGAGAAAAAGAGAGACTGAGTGAAAGACAGAGAGAGAGAGTGAGTGAAATAGAGAGAGAGTGAGTGAAAGAGAGAAAGAGAGACTGAGAGAAAGAGAGAGAGAGAGAGAGAGAGAGAGAGAGTGAAAGAGAGAGAGAGACTGAGTGAAAGAGAGAAAAAGAGAGACTGAGTGAAAGACAGAGAGAGAGAGTGAGTGAAAGAGAGAGAGTGAGTGAAAGAGAGAGGGAGAGAGAGAGTGTGAAAGAGCGAGCGAAAGAGAGAGAGAAAGAGAGAGTGAAAGAGAGTGAGAGAGTGAGAGACAGATAGTTAGATAGTGAAAGAGAGAGAGAGAGAGAGCGAAAGAGAGAGAGTGAAAGAGAGAGAGATGGCTTACATGCTCATTATTCATTGAGGTCTATTTGAGCTCTTACTTTCACCCCACACACACACTCACATGCACACACTCGCACACACACACACACACACACACACACACACACACACACACACACGAGCATACACACACCCAATTCTGACTCTTAAGCCCAGTACTCACTGTATTAGAGGATGACAAAATTCTTCAATTTTTACTTAGATTTCAATTCATTCTCCACTATAAATGCAGTTGTATAAGTCGATACCACATACACTCTGCTTGCGTGGATCTCCAAACCTTTACCAGGGTATATATGACCTAGCACCTCTTTACCATGCAAAGGTGTAGATAGCACTCTGCACCTGGAGCCAGTAACAGTAATCTAGAATCTACCACACGCTCGGATAACCACAGGTCTGGAAACTTGTTCAATTTCACTCTCAGATTGCCATTATTCCACACACTATTAGATAGCCATAGATCTTGTTAGACATAATAGATCTTCACACTCTGTAAAAGACATAGATCTTCACACTCTGTGTTAGACATAATAGATCTTCACACTCTGTGATAGCCATAGGTCTCACGTTTGTAACATTGATATGAGAAATTAGCTACGCTTGCTTGCTAGTCTGCCATTGTTGTGTTTGTTGCCGCTAGAGTTGCTGGGGCAACAGAGATGTATGCAGGCGTATACAGTGATGTAATGATGTATGCAGGCGTATACAGTGATGTAATGATGTATGCAGGCGTTGTGGGAGCCTGGCCTTGCAAGGGCAAACAGTGGGTACACAAACTGGAAAAGAGAAGTCAGACACAGGAGTTGCGGTGAACAGAACTTAGGTTTATTGTACAAACTGAAGGGGGAAAAGGGAGGGGGCGCAAAAAGGTAACTCAGAAAGCTTCACCGGTCTGGCCGTTGGCGTCAGGGGCTCCGTCGGGCTCTTCCTGAGGCAAGAGAGAGATAGAGCGATTACTCGTCTTCAGTAATATAAAAGGCAGGCCGCGGGCCTCTTACCCTGAGACTGTCTTGGAAGGCGTCTGGTTCTCACTCCTCTGTCCGACAGTGTACCCAAGGTAATTCGCCTCCTCCAAGGCGAGGGAGCACTTTGCAGGGTTGGCTGTCAGTCCAGCCTCTCGTAAGGCCTGGAGAACAGCTTCTAGGTGCTGCAGATGGTTCTCCTATGACGTGCTATGGATAACAATGTCGTCCAGATATGCTGCAGCGTAGTCCTGGTGTGGCCGGAGCACCTTATCCATGAGCCTCTGGAACATTGCCGGGGCTCCATGAAGACCAAATGGAAGGACTCGATAGTGGAAGGCACCATCTGGCGTTGAGAAGGCCGTCTTCTCCCTTGCCTGTGGGGTGAGTGGAACCTGCCAATATCCTTTGGTTAAATCTAGCGTGGAGATGAACCGGGCAGGTCCTAACCTCTCGACCAGCTCATCACATAGGCTAGGTGTCAAACAGAGAAATCTCATTTAACTTTCGATAGTCATTGCAGAACCTAATGCTGCCATCCGGCTTTCCAACAAGGACTATAGGACTGGACCAGGCACTGTGTGACTCCTCCACCACCCCAAGGTCAAGCATTTTCCTCACCTCGTTTCTGATGGCCTCCCGTCTGGCCTCTGGGATTCGGTATGGTCGTAGCCTTACTGTCTTTCCCGGCTCTGTTCTGATGTCATGGGCGATGACTGTTGTTCGTCCCGGGGCCTCGGAGAAGACATCTCTGTTTCTATCGAGCAGTTCTCGGAGGTCTTGTCCTTGCCGGGATGACAGCTGGTCACCCATTTTCACTGGCGGGAGGACCTGGGGAGGCAGGTTAGCTACCAGGACATTGGAGGGGACAGGGAGAGGCTCATGCCATGGCTTCAGTAAATTTACATGGTACAGTTGTTGGGCTTTCCTATGGCCTGTCTGCCATACACTGTAGTTCACGGGCCCCACCTGTTCCAGTATTTCATAAGGCCCTTGCCACTTGGCTAAAAACTTGCAATCATTCGTTGGAATTAAAACCATCACCTTGTCTCCCGGTTTGAACTCTCTCACCTGGGCTCCCCGGTTGTATACCTGTGCCTGTTGCGCTTGGGCTTGCTGCATGTGCTCCCGAACTAAGGGCCAGACTTGGGTCATTCGGTGGTGCATTTGTTCCACATGCTCCACGATGCTGCGCTGGGTGGACGGCTGCTGCTCCCAGGCTTCCTTGGCCACATCCAGCAAGCCCCGAGGCCTCCGACCGTACAGAAGCTCGAACAGTGAAAATCCAGTGGAACCCTGGGGTACTTCGCGTATAGAGAACAGAATATAAGGCAGCAGCTGGTCCCAGTTCTTACCATCAACAGCGATTACCTTGCGCAGCATGTGTTTTAAGGTTTTGTTGAACCTCTCTACAAGTCCATCGGTCTGAGGGTGATAGACAGAGGTTCTGATTTGTTTCACCTTTAGGCTTTGGCACAGACATTTCATCACTTTAGACATAAAGCAGGACCTTTGGTCTGTCAGGATTCCATCCGGCAGGCCCACTCTACTGAAGAGCAGAAACATCTCCCTGGCGACCACCTTCCCAGTAGCAGACCGTAGAGGAATTGCCTCCGGGTAACGGGTTGCATAATCCAGTATCACTAGGATATAGCGGTGACCACGGCTAGACTTCGGTAAGGGCCCAACTATGTCCATGCCAATCCTGCTAAAGGGTGTTTCAATAATGGGAAGGGGTATCAGAGGACTTCGGTACTCTACCTTTGGGGAGTTGATTTGACACTCGGCACAATGTCGGCAGTACTCCTCCACGGCCCTCTTGACTCCCGGCCAGTAGAAACGGCTGAGAACACGTTCATACGTCTTCTCCCTCCCTAAATGTGCCCCTAGTAAGTGGGAGTGGGCTAGGTACAACACTTTTGAAGCATACTCTTTTGGGATAAGCAACTGTTCACAGATATCAGAGTTCTTCTTAGTTACCCGGTATAACAGCTTATCCTTGATCATGAAATGTGGAAAAGACACTTGACTCACCCCATCCTGCTTTTGACCTTCTATCACTTGGACGTCTCTCCAGGCTTGGGTCAGGTTGGGATCCCGCAGCTGGGCCGAGCCGAATTGTCCTGGCCTAAGACCTTCCTCCATTTCAACTTCCGGAAATTGAGAGAACACCTAGTCTGAGTGTATGTCTTCCAGGGGCTCCACCTCAGCTGCCCGTTCAGGGTCTGTTGCTGTGGTCTGGGTGTGGACAGCCTTACCCACGTCGTCATCAGTAGTTTCAGCAGGGCTACCATCGGGGGATATTGCAGCCCAGGCGGGGCGAGTTATGGACTTTCCTATCTTCACAGGTCGTTTTCTGGTTCGCCGTTTTGGGTCCCTTGCCTTCGCTGGCCAGTAGCGGGAGAAGAGGGGGCTGTCCCGGCCGAAAAGCACAGGAACCGGCAGTTGTTCGACGACCCCAACCTGTAGAGCGAATCTTCCTCGAGGAGTGATCACTTCGATTTTGGAGGTTGGATACTTCCGGGTATCCCCGTGGATGCAGGACACAGACATCTCTTCACCCCAGGGTGCACTGGCGAATTGTGGTCGGACGAGGGAGACCATACTTCCGGAGTCTAAAAGTGCCTCTGTGTCTCTCCCTGCAATCTTCACCGGAAACTTTGGGGCTGGTGCTCCCTCATGGGCCCAACAGGTAGTGAGGTGGTGGCAGTAGAGGCCCTTGTTATCGGTAGACCCGGCTGTCGGCATCGGCTCATCCCGATCAGGACACTCTCTGGCTAGGTGTCCCTCTCTGCCACAGGAAAAACATTGTGGGATTGGAGGCCACTGGGTTCGTCTTGCAGCCGGTCCGGTCCAGCCAGAGGGCGTTCGGGCTGGTGGGGAACTGAAAGCTTTGCCTACCATCTCTCTCTCTGTCTTGGCTTTAGAATTGTTTGGCTTGTTATTTTCTGACCGCATCAGACTAGCCATCACCCGGTGATTTTCTAATAAGGCTACTAATGTGTCTACATCGGGAGGCCCCTGCTGGGCGACATACCTCTTGGCATCATTTGGCAAGCCCCGTATACACCGGTCAATCACCACTCTGTCCACTATGGGCGGCCCTTCTGGTTCTTCCAGCCAGCTCCTGGTTTGACGGACTAGCCCCATCACCTGTGCCCGGACGGGGAGAGCAGGGTCGTAACTCCAGTCATGCACTCGCTGTGCCTTGGCGGGGAGGCTAAGTCCATATTGAGCTAGGATGGCAGTCTTTACCTTATCGTAATTCACAGCCTCTGCAGCTGAAAGATCCCGACAGGCTTTCTGAGCTTCGCCGGTCAAGAAAGGCATAAGGTGGTTCACCCATTCTGCTCTTGGCCATCTCTCTCTCGTTGCCGCCCTTTCAAACAGCGTAATATAGGTCTCGACGTAATCATCTGGCGTCAGTTTAGTCAGCACCTCTTTTGGCTTTCGCTCTTTCGGTCTTCCTGTTGCTCTACACAGCTCTCCTACCGCTGTCTGCAGATTGGCTTGCGAGGTCAGAATGGCTTTCAAAACCTCTTCCATGTTCGCCCTTCTCCTCTGTTCTGACGTGCTCTATTCCAACTCGGTATACCCACTGATAGCGAAGACTCAGAATTCCCACATTCTCCACCATATGTGGGAGCCTGGCCTTGCAAGGGCAAACAGTGGGTACACAAACTGGAAAAGAGAAGTCAGACACAGGAGTTGCGGTGAACAGAACTTAGGTTTATTGTACAAACCGAAGGGGGAAAAGGGAGGGGGCGCACAAAGGTAATTTAGAAAGCTTCACCGGTCTGGCCATTGGCGTCAGGGGCTCCGTCGGGCTCTTCCTGAGGCAAGAGAGAGATAGAGCGATTACTCGTCTTCAGTAATATAAAAGGCAGGCCGCGGGCCTCTTACCCTGAGACTGTCTAGGAAGGCGTCTGGTTCTCACTCCTCTGTAGCTCAAGACAGTCTGGCTTCCGTATCCTCTGGTTGAGTTTAAAAAGGCTCCTGATTGCCTGATTGATTGAGTGCACCTGGGAGGGACAACCAGAGACACCTGGGTGGGGAGGAGTTCCCTATGAGAATCCTCTGGGGTAGTACCGCCCATCCAACACCATGCCTCTTAATTGCCTTCGTTTGGCTGTACTCAGCCATGTGGGGCACTGCTCACCGGCTGGGCCATCACAGCGTATACAGTGATGTAATGATGTATGCAGGCGTACACAGTGTGGTACCCCAAGCTGCTCTTGGGGTTCCACTAGGGCTAAATGGTGGCGATTTCCCTTAGGGAAGGTTGTGGACGGCTTATACCTCACCAGGGCTATACTGGGCGGGCTCTAGGACCCTGGGGAGGTGATCTGGGAACTAGGGAGGTCGGCCCATCCACTAGTGGGAAGCTCAGGTGAACTATTAGATTAGATTGGCACTGAGCAGCCACTAGATAGACAGGGGTGTTTGAAGTCAGTGTGAAGCAAGGCTGACAAAGGGAAGCAGCCAGTTGTACTGTGTGTAAGCCTGGGCCTTTGTTTGTGCAACTTAAACCAGTGCCATCTTCTGTGTGCAGGTCTGAGGAGCGGAGTGGACTGTAGAACAGCCAAAGGGCCCGTCCACCCTCCAGGCGAGAGTAAAAGAAGAGTTTGCAGTTATTTTTGACTTCCTCAGTTTGTAAATTTAAGAATTGATAAAAGAAACTGCCTTATTGAAGATACCCTCTTAGTGTCTCTTGAAGTTGAGAGTTCACAACAGACATAATGGCTCCATAGTGGCTCTCTAGCCCATGGAAAAGCAAACCCGTTATGAGAAGGCACCAGCACCAGTCCAAAACCAGCACCTAGTTCATGTCCAAGTCCAGACCCAGCACCTAGTTCATGTCCAAGTCCAGACCCAGCACCTAGTTCATGTCCAAGTCCAGACCCAGCACCTAGTTCATGTTGGTGGGGCATGGTGGGGTATGTGAGGCCTTGCCTTTGTTTTCCAGGGAGCTTCTGCCCCCAGGAGGGGATGGCCCAGCCTCTGCCCTGCCCACCGGGTGAAGACACCACCCAGCCAGGCCAG
This sequence comes from Clupea harengus, assembly GCF_900700415.2. NCBI lineage: Eukaryota > Metazoa > Chordata > Actinopteri > Clupeiformes > Clupeidae > Clupea > Clupea harengus. The sequence goes on from NC_045168.1 coordinate 16,200,600, forward strand.
TCGTCATGCCAACGGTGCAACGGCACAGCCAGCTGCCAGGGCCCGAGGCCTTCCCTCTGGAGCAGAGCTGGGGGTCAGCTGGGTCAGAGGTCACGACCCCTGCAGCCCTGCCCTGCAGGAATGCACCATGGAGACGTGGAGAGGGATGGGTGTGTGATGTGTCCATTGGGTGAGTGTCTAGGGATGGGTGTGTGATGTGTGTCTAGGGATGGGTGTGTGATGTGTCCATTGAGTGTGTGTCTAGGGATGGGTGTGTGATGTGTCTCTCTAGGGATGGGTGTGTGATGTGTCCATTGGGTGAGTGTCTAGGGATGGGTGTGTGATGTGTCCATTGAATGTGTAGGGATGGGTGTCTAGTGATGGGTGTGTGATGTGTCCATTGGGTGAGTGTCTAGGGATGGGTGTGTGATGTGTCCACTGGGTGAGTGTCTAGGGATGGGTGTGTGATGTGTCCATTGAATGTGTAGGGATGGGTGTCTAGTGATGGGTGTGTGATGTGTCCATTGGGTGAGTGTCTAGGGATGGGTGTGTGATGTGTCCATTGAATGTGTAGGGATGGGTGTGTGATGTGTGTCTAGGGATGGGTGTGTGATGTGTCCATTGAGTGTGTGTCTAGGGATGGGTGTGTGATGTGTCCATTGTGTGTCTAGGGATGTGTGTGTGATGTGTCTATTGAGTGAGTGTGTCTAGGGATGTGTGTGTGATGTGTCCATTGATGAGTGTGTCTAGGGATGGGTGTGTGATGTGTGTCTAGGGATGGGTGTGTGATGTGTCCATTGAGTGTCTAGGGATGTGTGTGTGATGTGTGTCTAGGGATGGGTGTGTGATGTGTCCATTGGGTGTGTGTCTAGGGATGGGTGTGTGATGTGTCCATTGAGTGTGTGTCTAGGGATGGGTGTGTGATGTGTCCATTGAATGTGTAGGGATGGGTGTCTAGTGATGGGTGTGTGATGTGTCCATTGGGTGAGTGTCTAGGGATGGGTGTGTGATGTGTCCACTGGGTGAGTGTCTAGGGATGGGTGTGTGATGTGTCCATTGAATGTGTAGGGATGGGGTCTAGTGATGGGTGTGTGATGTGTCCATTGGGTGAGTGTCTAGGGATGGTGTGTGATGTGTCCATTGAATGTGTAGGGATGGGTGTGTGATGTGTCTAGGGATGGGTGTGTGATGTGTCCATTGAGTGTGTGTCTAGGGATGGTGTGTGATGTGTCCATTGTGTGTCTAGGGATGTGTGTGTGATGTGTCTATTGAGTGAGTGTGTCTAGGGATGTGTGTGTGATGTGTCCATTGAGTGAGTGTGTCTAGGGATGGGTGTGTGATGTGTGTCTAGGGATGGGTGTGTGATGTGTCCATTGAGTGTCTAGGGATGTGTGTGTGATGTGTGTCTAGGGATGGGTGTGTGATGTGTCCATTGGGTGTGTGTCTAGGGATGGGTGTGTGATGTGTCCATTGAGTGTGTGTCTAGGGATGGGTGTGTGATGTGTCCATTGTCCATTGTGTGTCTAGGGATGTGTGTGTGATGTGTCTATTGAGTGAGTGTGTCTAGGGATGTGTGTGTGATGTGTCCATTGAGTGAGTGTGTCTAGGGATGGGTGTTTGATGTGTGTCTAGGGATGGGTGTGTGATGTGTCCATTGAGTGTCTAGGGATGTGTGTGTGATGTGTGTCTAGGGATGGGTGTGTGATGTGTCCATTGGGTGTGTGTCTAGGGATGGGTGTGTGATGTGTCCATTGAGTGTGTGTCTAGGGATGGGTGTGTGATGTGTCCATTGTGTGTCTAGGGATGGGTGTGTGATGTGTCCATTGAATGTGTAGGGATGGGTGTGTGATGTGTGTCTAGGGATGGGTGTGTGATGTGTCCATTGAGTGTGTGTCTAGGGATGGGTGTGTGATGTGTCCATTGTGTGTCTAGGGATGTGTGTGTGATGTGTCTATTGAGTGAGTGTGTCTAGGGATGTGTGTGTGATGTGTCCATTGAGTGAGTGTGTCTAGGGATGGGTGTGTGATGTGTGTCTAGGGATGGGTGTGTGATGTGTCCATTGAGTGTCTAGGGATGTGTGTGTGATGTGTGTCTAGGGATGGGTGTGTGATGTGTCCATTGGGTGTGTGTCTGGGATGGTGTGTGATGTGTCCATTGAGTGTGTCTAGGGATGGGTGTGTGATGTGTCCATTGAATGTGTGGATGGGTGTCTAGTGATGGGTGTGTGATGTGTCCATTGGGTGAGTGTCTAGGGATGGGTGTGTGATGTGTCCACTGGGTGAGTGTCTAGGGATGGGTGTGTGATGTGTCCATTGAATGTGTAGGGATGGGTGTCTAGTGATGGGTGTGTGATGTGTCCATTGGGTGAGTGTCTAGGGATGGGTGTGTGATGTGTCCATTGAATGTGTAGGGATGGGTGTGTGTGTGTCTAGGGATGGGTGTGTGATGTGTCCATTGAGTGTGTGTCTAGGGATGGGTGTGTGATGTGTCCATTGTGTGTCTAGGGATGTGTGTGTGATGTGTCTATTGAGTGAGTGTGTCTAGGGATGTGTGTGTGATGTGTCCATTGAGTGAGTGTGTCTAGGGATGGGTGTGTGATGTGTGTCTAGGGATGGGTGTGTGATGTGTCCATTGAGTGTCTAGGGATGTGTGTGTGATGTGTGTCTAGGGATGGGTGTGTGATGTGTCCATTGGGTGTGTGTCTAGGGATGGGTGTGTGATGTGTCCATTGAGTGTGTGTCTAGGGATGGGTGTTGATGTGTCCATTGTCCATTGTGTGTCTAGGGATGTGTGTGTGATGTGTCTATTGAGTGAGTGTGTCTAGGGATGTGTGTGTGATGTGTCCATTGAGTGAGTGTGTCTAGGGATGGGTGTTTGATGTGTGTCTAGGGATGGGTGTGTGATGTGTCCATTGAGTGTCTAGGGATGTGTGTGTGATGTGTGTCTAGGGATGGGTGTGTGATGTGTCCATTGGGTGTGTGTCTAGGGATGGGTGTGTGATGTGTCCATTGAGTGTGTGTCTAGGGATGGGTGTGTGATGTGTCCATTGTGTGTCTAGGGATGTGTGTGTGATGTGTCTATTGAGTGAGTGTGTCTAGGGATGGGTGTGTGATGTGTCCATTGGGTGTGTGTCTAGGGATGGGTGTGTGATGTGTCCATTGAGTGTGTGTCTAGGGATGGGTGTGTGATGTGTCCATTGTGTGTCTAGGGATGTGTGTGTGATGTGTCTATTGAGTGAGTGTGTCTAGGGATGGGTGTGTGATGTGTCCATTGTGTGTCTAGGGATGTGTGTGTGATGTGTCTATTGAGTGAGTATGTCTAGGGATGGGTGTGTGATGTGTCCATTGGGTGTGTGTCTAGGGATGGGTGTGTGATGTGTCCATTGTGTGTCTAGGGATGTGTGTGTGATGTGTCTATTGAGTGAGTGTGTCTAGGGATGGGTGTGTGATGTGTCCATTGAGTGAGTGTGTCTAGGGATGTGTGTGTGATGTGTGTCTAGGGATGGGTGTGTGATGTGTCCATTGAGTGAGTGTGTCTAGGGATGTGTCCATTGAGTAAGTGTGTCTAGGGATGGGTGTGTGATGTGTGTCTAGGGATGTGTGTGTGATGTGTCCATTGAGTGAGTGTGTCTAGGGATGGGTGTGTGATGTGTGTCTAGGGATGGGTGTGTGATGTGTCCATTGAGTGAGTGTGTCTAGGGATGTGTGTGTGATGAGTGTCTAGGGATGTGTGTGTGATGTGTGTCTAGGGATGGGTGTGTGATGTGTGTCTAGGGATGGGTGTGTGATGTGTGTCTAGGGATGTGTGTGTGATGTGTGTCTAGGGATGGGTGTGTGATGTGTGTCTAGGGATGGGTGTGTGATGTGTCCATTGAGTGAGTGTAAGAGTGTGCTCTCTAGACTAGGTGCTGCAAGGTCATCATCCAGGCACCTTTTACAGCATCTATTCAGTATCAGTACCATGCAGTAATTGAATACCATATGCTACTTTCTATACTCTAATGCTAGTCTGTATATACCATATACTACTTTCTATACTCTAATGTAAGTCTGTATATACCATATGCTACTTTCTATACTCTAATGCTAGTCTGTATATACCATATACTACTTTCTATACTCTAATGCTAGTCTGTATATACCATATACTACTTTCTATACTCTAATGGAAGTCTGTATATACCATATACTCCTTTCTATACTCTAATGTAAGTCTGCTCCTCTGCTCAGTAGGTATAACCTTATATCCAGGTGTCTAAAATATGTAACAGCAAAAACCTACTGATTACAACCATCCCTTACTTATACTTCAACCAGTGCTATACTACATGTGAGCTGTGACTTCCTGCATGTGCTTCATCAGGGTATTACTGCACTGGTGGCGTCTCCATATGGTGTCCAGCCGGAAGCTATGGAGCGAAGGAGGGCCTGCAGAGAGAGAGGGACTGCTCCCCCTGTCCAGCAGGTACACGTCCTCTACACAGTACACAGATATTCCCCCTGTCCCGCAGGTACACCTCTGCTCCCCCTGTCCCGCAGGTACACCTTTACTCCCCCTGTCCCGCAGGTACACGTCCTCTACACAGTACACAGATATTTACTCCCCCTGTCCCGCAGGTACACTGCTCCCCCTGTCCCGCAGGTACACTGCTCCCCCTGTCCCACAGGTACACTGCTCCGCCTGTCCCGCAGGTACACCTCTACACAGATATTTACTCCCCCTGCCCAGCAGGTACACCTCTTCACAGTACACAGATATTTACTCCCCTTGTCCAGCAGGTACAGCTCTACACAGATATTTACTAAACATTTGTGAAAACATTTTCTTCACAAGATGACACCTGCAGGGCTGTAACCAGGGTTTGGCTTAACTTCCTTAACTTTTCCCATGCATTCTCAGGGGTAGTTCTTAACAGTATGGATTTCATACATTTTTGGCCACTGGTGGTACTTTTGGTGCTGTTCTGAGTTTGCCATTGTATCCTTGTTAACTGGAGTGTGTTTCATGGTACCCGCTGAGCTGAAACAGTCTTGCCTGCTTAATTTCACACCAACGTCGGTGACATACATACAAGCACCATTATCTTGTCTTGAACGTTTCCCCACGGCAGACTCATAGATTCTGCTTCGACTTATTGACTTTGTGGTTCTATGAGCAAAACAAAAACTTTTTGGCATGGACAACTATCAAAATAAACATTTAAAAACCAGGGTCTAGTCCTACGGAGTCACATGTAAATGCATGGATTATTGGTACTGAGGTGAGCAGAGTTTATTACCCCCACGGGTACGTGCCTGACCACAACCGCGCCCCCTATTTGCTAGAAGACAGTGTTGACATATTTAACACGTGTCATACTGGAGCCTCTAGGCCCATTGCACATGAAGTACCAGGCTACTTGTTTTGAATGTTTCTTACAGATGATGTCATGCCAATCATTACTTTTGTCGTACCGAATGCGGTATGCTGCCAGCTTATGGGCAATCCACCTACTGCCTATATTTTGCCTTGAAAACAGCTGTCAGTGTAAGTCCCGGTGGAACTGGGAGGGAGGGGCTGCACACCCGCATCCTCTGTCAACTCTCTTACGCATCAGACACTCTAATAACAAAACGTAGTTCTGAAACCCCACTGTGGGTATGGGTGTGATGTGGGAAACGTAGTTCTGACACCCCGCTGTGGGTATGGGTGTGATGTGGGAAACGTAGTTCTGAAACCCCACTGTGGGTATGGGTGTGATGTGGGAAATGTAGTTCTGAAACCCCACTGTGGGTATGGGTGTGATGTGGGAAATGTAGTTCTGAAACCCCACTGTGGGTATGGGTGTGATGTGGGAAATGTAGTTCTGAAAGCCCACTGTGGGTATGGGTGTGATGTGGGAAATGGTTGTGGTTTTCCTCCGTCTGCTCCAGGGTCCACCTACATCAGACACAGATAGACAGTTCTCTACATAAAGACAGTTCTCTACAAATAGACAGTTCTCTACAAATAGACAGTTCTCTACATAAAGTCAGTTCTGTACAGATAGACAGTTCTCTACAGATAGACAGTTCTCTACATAAAGACAGTTCTGTACAGATAGACAGTTCTCTACAGATAGACAGTTATCTACAGATAGACAGTTCCAGTTCTCTACAAATAGACAGTTCTCTTCAGACAGTTCTCTACAAATAGACAGTTCTCTGCAGGTTTCTGCTGTATAGACCATCCAAAGTGGATTTTTCTCTCTAATCGTGCCATGGCCGGTTCTGTGCAGGCTTCTACTGTTTGGAGGGCAGCTCTCGCAGGCCCGGCTCCCAGTTCCTGTGCCCTGTGGGGTTCTACTGTGAGGAGGGAACAGCGGTACCGCACGGGTCCCCTTGCCCCGCTGGAACCGCAGGAGGACAACTGGGCCAGACAAGTAGAGCAGCCTGCAAGAGGTGTGTGGAGGGACGATTCTGTCCTGCAGGTGAGACAACACACACACACACACACTCACACACTCACACACTCACACACACACACACACACACACACACACACACACACACACACACACACACACACACACACACACACACACACACACACACACACTCATTCACATACACTCACACACACATATACAAAACACACACACATATGCTGACACACACACACACACTCACACACTCACACCTCACACACACACACACACACGCTCACACACACACACACACAACACACGCACACACACACACACACACAAACATGCTAACATACACACACACACATACATACATACATGCTCACACACACATACACACACACATACATGCTCACACACACACACACACACACACATGCTCACACACACATACATACACACACACACACAAACATATACTGTACATGCTCACACACACATACACAAAACACACACACATACATGCTCACACACATACATGCTCACACACACATATACAAAACACACACATATGCTCACACACACATACAGTACATAAACACACACAACACACAGACACATACATGCTCACACACGACACACACTCACACAACACATACACATACCCATTACTTTGATTTCACGTTGCATTGTTCCCCTACCAGGTTCAGTTGGACCGGGTCTGCCTTGCGCCAGGGGAAGGTATTGCCCGGCGGGGACTCTGAGGGAGATCTTATGCCCCCGCGGCACCTTCACTCCCCACCAGGGGGCCTTGAGTAAGGACACGAGCCCTTTCTTTCTCACACTTAACAGCAAACAACACCCAAAGCCACTCATATGAATGTGTGTGTGTGTTTGTGTAAAGGTTACAAATACTAACAGAGTTGAACCCAAAAGCACGACAATGAGAGTCAGATTGCAGAGAAAGTTCAGTTTACTTAGGTTTCCAGGCGAGGCCAAAACTGGGAGATCCGTCATGCAGGCAAACAAATCCGAAGAGGAGCATGCAGGGTATCCAAAATCCCCAAAAATAGGCAAACAGGGTCAAAGCAGGGTAATCAGACAGAAACACACAGGATAACAAACACTGGAGAAAACACTTGGCAAAATACACAAGACCATCTGGCAGGGAACAGGTGAAAGTGGACTGGTATAAAAACTGAGGGACCAATGAGGAGATGAGCTGCAGGTGAGGAGAGGGGCGGGGAAACGCAGGTGAGAGGGATGAGTTGATTGCGAGGCCTGCGGTCTGAGATGCAGGATCTGAAATGAAAGGAGAGATAATGATAAGGCATGAAAGCAAAACCAGATGGAAAAACAAACTAAAAGTGAGTGGGATTCGTG
>NC_045168.1:16213346-16225846 GCF_900700415.2 Clupea harengus
GTGCACAGCAAAGATCTCTGCCAAGAAGCTCATACTGATCTGCAGTCTGTAGATTTCCTCTTCATAGTCCATGCTGATCTCTCATGTTAACATCATATACTCATACAAACCTTTCTCTGATGTGACATGTTACAACACTAAGATATGGCAATGCATTCCTCTTTCCTCATATCTCACAGTGCTCAATGTTTATAAATTACACTGCTGTGTGTTTTTTCTTTTGATGGCCTTTGCATGATGTGGAAATGCCACTTACCATCTTTCCCTCTTCACATTGTGCAGTATGTTACTGTACATGTCTGCTAAATACCTTAGCCATAACCATAACCATGTTCATCTAGCCAATTGATGTATATGTTTAATACCCATTGAAAGTTAAATCCATTTTAACTAAGAACTTTTAGAACCCTGTGTTTACATCCCTGCTTTACAGGCTGATGTGGATCTTTTGTGTCGATGTTCTTTGTCTTCATGCTTTCTTGATAAACTGTGATGATATGCAGCTTTTGCTGCAGTCAGATATCAGATATGTGGTAATATATGATGATGATAATGCTGTTACTAACATACTCTGTGTTGTTTCTCTGGCTGTCTGTCTGTGCTGTGGTGTTGTGTCTCCCCTGCCTGTCTGTGTTGTGGTGTTGTGTCTCCCCTGTCTGTGTTGTGGTGTTGTGTCTCCCCTGTCTGTGCTGTGGTGTTGTGTCTCCCACTGGCTGTCTGTGCTGTGCTGTGGTGTTGTGTCCCTGTCTGTGCTGTGGTGTCGTGTCCCTGTCTGTGCTGTGGTGTCGTGTCCCTGGCTGTGGTGTTGTGTCTCCCCTGTCTGTGCTGTGGTGTTGTGTCCCTGTCTGTGCTGTGGTGTTGTGTCCCTGTCTATGCTGTGGTGTTGTGTCCCTGGCTGTCTGTGGTGTTCTGTCTCCCTCTGTCTGTGGTGTTGTGTCCCTGTCTGTGCTGTGCTGTGGTGTCGTGTCTCCTGTGTCTGTGGTGTTGTGTCCCTGTCTGTGCTGTGGTGTTGTGTCACTGTCTGTCTGTGCTGTGGTGTTGTGTCTCCCCTGGCGTTGCTCAGGACGAGGGCTCGGTGGAGTGCCTGCCGTGTCGGCGAGGTCACTACTGCAGCAACGAGACGACCAGCGCCGAGGTCATGCTGAGCGTCATGGTGTGCCCCGCCGGCTTCCTCTGCTCTCAGGGGCTCGACCGGGAACCCCAGCGCTCCGCCGTCTTCTGCCCCATCGGCTTCTACTGCCCCGGGGGGAGCATCGTAAGTGCAGTGTTGCCAACTCTTTTGTAAGGAAAGTAGCTGTTAGCTCTCCCAAAAGTCGCCAGAAGTCGCTAGATGACGTAATCAACTAATTTGCATAATATGCAAATAAGCTGCGCATGGGCACATTATGCAATTCTGGGAGAGGTACAATTTTCGCGCGAATACAAAGTTCTAATATTTTGCCCGCGAATACAAAGCTCTAATACTTTGCTGCTATCTAGTCAGACTAGCCGCGCAGGCGATGTGTGAGTAGAGAGGAGACGATGACAGCCCTCGCTGTACTCAGCTCTTGTGAGATCGGTTGTAACGTGAACTGCAGAACGGGATATGTGAGATGCTTTTTCAGTGCTTTGTCGACACAATAATCCAATAATAATGACAGAAAAAAGTTGCTAGATTTGTCGCTACCGGTAGCCGCTTTTTGCTAATAAAGTCTCCAAGGGGGTCTGGAAAGTCGCCAGATATAGCGACAAAGTCGTTAAGTTGGCAACACTGCGTAAGTGTTCTAACACCTTCACTGATGTGTGTCAGCTGGTCTAACCTGCAGGAGGTCGGAGGTCGTTATCTGTCAGCACTCCCACTGCAGTGACTGTAGATCGCCCCCTCTCACACACACACACTCACTCAACACACACACTCACTGACTGTAGATCCCCCCCTCTCTGTTCCGCCCTCAGAACCCCAACCCCGTCCCATGCCACTCACTCACCTAAGGGCCGAAACACACCAAACGCGTTTTTAAAAACGGGACGCTAGCAAATGCATTGTTTCCTATGGTACGGCGCGCCTTGCGTGTGCGCCTTTTCTCCGCCACGCGTTGCGTCTTTCTAGCGCAAGGCGCGGAGGCGCACCGCTCATCAATGTCACACTTGGCCCAGGCAGGTTGCGCACGCAGCTCCGCTTCCCAGGCGCCGGGCAAAACAGCCTGGTGATCCTGCGAATGTTTTGCCCGCCGCACTTTGCCAAGGCGTTTTTGAAGCGTCTGCCGTTTTAAAAACGCGTTTGGTGTGTTTCAGCCCTAACACACACACTCACTCACTCACTCACCTAACACACACACACACTCACTCACTCACTCACTCACTCACTCAACACACACACTCACTCACTCAACACACACACTCACTCACTCAACACACACACTCACTCACTCAACACACTCACTCAACACACACACTCACTCACCTAACACACACTCACTCACCTAACACACACTCACTCAACACACACACTCACTCACTCAACACACTCACTCACTCACTCAACACACACACAATCACTCAACACACACAATCACTCAATACACACACTCACTCAACACACACACTCACTCACTCAACACACTCACTCACTCACTCAACACACACACTCACTCAACACACACACTCACTCACCTAACACACACACTCACTCAGAACCCCAACCCCGTCCCGTGCCACTCACTCACTCAACACACACACTCACTGACTCAACACACACACTCACTCACTCAACACACACACTCACTCAACACACACACACACACACTCACTCACTGTAGATCCCCCCTCTCTGTTCCGCCCCCAGAACCCCAACCCCGTCCCGTGCCACTCACTCACTCAACACACACACTCACTGACTCAACACACACACTCACTCACTCAACACACACACACACTCACTCACTCAACACACACACACACACACTCACTCACTGTAGATCCCCCCTCTCTGTTCCGCCCCCAGAACCCCAACCCCGTCCCATGCCACTCACTCACCTAACACACTCACTCAACACACACACTCACTCACTCAACACACACACTCACTCAACACACACACACACACTCACTCACTCAACACACACACTCACTCACTCAACACACACACTCACTCACTCAACACACACACACATTCACTCACTCAACACACACACTCACTCACTCAACACACACACTCACTCACTCAACACACACACTCACTCACTCAACACACACACTCACTCAACACACACACTCACTCTCTGTTCCGCCCCCAGAACCCCAACCCCGTCCCGTGCCACTCACTCACTCAACACACACACTCACTCAACACACACACTCACTGACTCAACACACACACTCACTCACTCAACACACACACACTCACTCACTCAACACACACACTCACACACTCACTCACTGTAGATCCCCCCTCTCTGTTCCGCCCCCAGAACCCCAACCCCGTCCCATGCCACTCACTCACCTAACACACTCACCTAACACACACACTCACTCACTCAACACACACACTCACTCACTCAACACACACACTCACTCAACACACACACACACTCACTCACTCAACACACACACTCACTCACTCAACACACACACTCACTCTCTGTTCCGCCCCCAGAACCCCAACCCCGTCCCGTGCCACTCACTCACTCAACACACACACTCACTCACTCAACACACACACTCACTCAACACACACACTCACTCTCTGTTCCGCCCCCAGAACCCCAACCCCGTCCCGTGCCACTCACTCACCTAACACACACACTCACTGACTCAACACACACACTCACTCACTCAACACACACATTCACTCAACACACACACACTCACTCACTAACACACACACTCACTCACTGTAGAGCCCCCCTCTCTGTTCCGCCCCCAGAACCCCAACCCCGTCCCATGCCACTCACTCACCTAACACACTCACTCAACACACACACTCACTCACTCAACACCAGAGGTGTAAAAAGTACTGAAATGTTGTACTCAAGTAAAAGTACAATTACTTTGATGAAATTGTACTTAAGTACAAGTAAAATTACCCACTTAAAAATCTACTCAAGTAAAAGTAAAAAGTAGTTCATTTAAAATGTACTTTAAGTAAAAGTTACTTAGTTACTTTCAACAACTTGATCGGGGCTGCTCCTATATAGTGCAAAAAAGGACAAGGGGTCATAAATCCGATACAAAAACTAGTTATTTTTAATTAAAGGAAATCTTTAGAAATATAAGTGCAATGACATTAAACATGTCAAACATTAAACATTAAACATGTCAACACAACATTTAAGAACTTTTGGGAGGACATGTCAAGACATGAACCACATGACAGCTAAAATAAAAAGTTAAAATGCCGCTACCCCACTGTATATTTAAACTTTGGTTACTTTACTTGTGTCCACCTTTAGAGCATTAGTCTACAAACTTCTTGTTGAGTTTGAGCAGCAGTTGATTTTCAAGGTGAGTAGAGTTCATCCGGGCTCGCTTTTGCAGTGAACAGCAATCCAGCACAGCTGAAGAGTCACTTGCAGGCGGCCGTGGCAGGTAGGCCAGTATTGAGTTTCAGGGACAGTTTTTTGATATTCTGAAAGGAGTTCAGCAGATCCATATTGACTGAGACACAGGCTAGGTACCCTTCTAACTTCCCTTCACCTTCTGGACTTCATTGAGGAAAATAAATCATCTTCATCTGATGAATGTGGTCGAACTTGCTTCAGCCTCTACCATCCGGTCAAGGTGTTGTCTAACATAGACTAGACCTGTAGAATGACAAACAACATTTCTGACAATTAAGTATTGAGCTGCCATCAAGAGTGCATCATAACACAGAAATAGCTATAAATAGCTACTTGAGATGACAGACCTACAGTATACAGAATGATAACATTATTTTCTATTTCTACATGTGTCACAATTCATAATCCTGAATTCTTGCTAACCAAGATCCCTGAGCATGAACATGAAAGACGTGCACGTTGCAAAGCCACCACTTATTGTTATCAATATCTGACTAAACATCGTGATAAATTCCAGATAACGACATACACATTGACATTGACATTGACCAACTGTCTGACAACGATGGTGTGCGCATTCACATCGTTCCTGTTTCAGGGCATAGGAGGCAGCCAAATGATTAGCCTAATATCAGTTTATGTGGTGTATTTCATTGGTGATGACCGATCTGCAGTTTTTAACACAATATGAGAGACTGCACATAATAATGCTATGACCTGAAACGAATTGAAGACAGGAATGGAATTATTATTAGTCTATTGGATGACGGCTGTTAACAGAAGGATGGACACAAGGGGTGTACACGAGTGTATAGCTAGCCTAGCTAGCTAGCTAGTTGACGTTAGCATACTCAGGGCAGTTGCAAGTGCTAGCCAAAATGAGGCTACTAGTGCCATGACACGCATATTTTGCGTATTGTAGCAAAGCTAACTAAACAACAAGAACGATGTCTGAACTACTAATGGAAAGGGACAAATACTGTACTCACCAACACATGTTTGCGCAGATTTGAAGATTCATTTTTATAAGCAGAAAGTTCTGTCTGGCGGGGCAGGCACAGCTTACACAGCATTATATAGCTGTCGCCTCTTTTAGGTTGGAAGGCAAACTGCTTGCTGAGATGTGGACACAGGGTTTCTTCATCTTCTTTAATTTTAACTCGCGGAAAGTTCGGTGCTTCAGCTTGTTGCTCGTCCGCACTATCATGTTCCTCCATCTGGTGACTCGGCACCGGTGGCTTGCATCGACTCTATCACCCTCTCTCTGCAGCATGCACCACTGGTGAGAATTGTCGTGCGCGATTCCCGCTTTTCGGTTTCCTTTCTTGAACTATGTTTTTTTTTTTTACTCAGTAACGGATGTAATTTCCAATGTAGCGAAGTACAATACTTCAGTCAAAATCTACTTAAGTAAAAGTAAAGTTACCGATTTCAAAAACTACTTAAAAATTACAAAGTACACAACAAAACTACTCAATTACAGTAACGTGAGTAAAAGTAATTCGTTACTTTACACCTCTGCTCAACACACACACTCACTCAACACACACACACACTCACTCACTCACTCACTCAACACACACACTCACTCACTCAACACACACACTCACTCACTCACTCAACACACACACTCACTCACTCAACACACACACTCACTCACTCACTCAACACACACACTCACTCACCTAACACACACACTCACTCACTCAACACACACGCTCACTCAACACACACACTCACTCACTCACTCAACACACACACTCACTCACTCAACACACACACTCACTCACTCACTCAACACACACACTCACTCACTCAACACACACACTCACTCACTCACTCAACACACACACTCACTCACTCAACACACACACTCACTCATCTAACACACTCATTCACTCACTCAACACACACACTCACTCAACACAAACACTCACTCAACACAGACACACACGCACTCACCTAACACACACACTCACTCACTCAACACACACGCTCACTCACTCAACACACACACTCACTCACTCAACACACACACTCACTCATCTAACACACTCACTCACTCACTCAACACACACACTCACTCAACACAAACACTCACTCAACACAGACACACACGCACTCACCTAACACACACACTCACTCACTCAACACACACACTCACTCACTCACTCAACACACACACTCACTCTCTGTTCTGCCCCCAGAACCCCAACCCCGTCCCGTGCCCCAATGGGACGTACAGTGGGCAGCCGGGGCTGAGGGACGAGGCTGACTGTGTCACGTGCCCCGCGGGGAAGTTCTGCTTCTCTCAGGACCAGGACCAGCCCGCCACTGAGCCGGTGAGACTGGAGGCTGAAGTAGGGTTTTAAAGTGCTGAGCTCCCGTTCACACACATGTGTGTGCTCCTCTCTGCTCCTCTCTGCTCCTGCTCACACACGTGTGTGTGCTCCTCTCTGCTCCTCTCTGCTCCTGCTCACACACGTGTGTGTGCTCCTCTCTGCTCCTCTCTGCTCACACACGTGTGCTCCTCTCTGCTCCTCTCTGCTCCCGCTCACACACGTGTGCTCCTCTCTGCTCCTCTTTGCTCCTCTCTGCTCCCGCTCACACACGCGTGCTCCTCTCTGCTCCTGCTCACACACGCGTGCTCCTCTCTGGTGTGCTTTGTGTCTTTGATGTCTAGACTGGGTGAAGCTGTTAACACAGCTGTTAAGTTGCATAAGTTGATACAGTTAATTCTCTTCAGTGATGCTGAATAATGTGTGGGTTAATGCTAATTCTCTTCAGTGATGCTCAGTAATGTGTGGGTTCTGCTTGTCATTCACTGCATTCAGTTCAGTTCTGTTTTGCTCCCTCTGTTTCGCCTGTATTGTGTTTCATGCTAGACGGGTTCCTGCCCAAACGGGCACTACTGCCCTCCTGGCACAGGGCATCCACACTCCTTCCCCTGCCCAGCGGGCTCCTTCAGGAACAACTCCCTGGGGCACGGTGGCGAGAGCTGTGTGGCGTGTCCTGCAAGGCATTACTGTGGCACTCCAGCCACCCGTACGCCCAGCGGGTGCCCTCAGGTAAGGTACACACACAGGAGTGGGGCACCTGCACATGGTGGACAACTATAGCTATGAGCCCAACTATAAATATTAGCTATGAGGGCCAACTTTACAGATTAGCTATAAGCCCAACTATACAGATTAGCTATAAACCCAACTATACACATTAGCTATGAGCCCAACTATACAGATTAGCTATGACCCCAACTATAAAGATTAGCTATGAGGGCCAACTATACAGATTAGCTATGAGCCCAACTATACAGATTAACTATGAGCCCAACTATAAAGATTAGCTATAAGGGCCAACTATACAGATTAGCTATGAGGGCAACTATACAGATTAGCTATGACCCCAACTATACAGATTAGCTATAAGGGCCAACTATACAGATTAGCTATGAGGGCCAACTATACAGATTAGTTATGAGGGCCAACTGTACAGATTAGCTCTGAGGCGAGAGCAGAATGATTCAGAGCGTGAGTGTTGTTACCAAGGCTATTTCCCAATAAAGAGCAAAGAAGCTGATTATTTTTAAGGTCAAATATAGGGCTCCTACATGAACACTTTTTCCAATCATTCAGAGCATGACTGCTGTTACTGTCAAGTCTATGTTAAAATACACAACTTTTCATAGATAGATTGATAGATAGATAGATGGATACTTTATTAATCCAGAGGGAAATTTAGGAAATGTACATAATTTGAACCATCCTTAAAGTAACACATAGGAATCACATATCATGACCCTTTTGTTCTGATTATGTCAGGGTTTCTATTGCCCTGAGGGCAGTAGCACTCCTGCCCCCTGTGAAGAGGGCACCTACGGCCCTCGCCCTGTCCTGGCTGATGCTTCAGAGTGTGCCCCTTGTGACGGGGGCAGGTACTGCAGCGGAGTGGGGCAAACTGAGCCGTCAGGGACCTGTGAGGCAGGATTCTACTGCAGACACAGAGCCACCACAGCAGTAAGGCTTTCACGCTCCTCTGAGAGCAGGCCTCTCTTCTGGAGGCATTTAATGACGTGTACGGTGACTGTGTACTGACTGATAGACTGATTAAGTTGTGGTGGAGCTCACCTGCTAAAGGCAGTGTTCCTACACTGCCAGTGTATCGCATGTGTCTGGATAACATAAAATAATGTAATAATTTAATAATTTTCAAAAATGAGCCCTGCACATCTGCCTTACTTTCCCCCTCAGCACACCCTCTCACACACTCTGCTCTACCCTCTGTGTGTGTGTGTGTGTGTGTGTGTGTGTGTGTGTGTGTTTCCTGCAGACCCCTGTGGATGGTCCGTCAGGCGGCCTGTGTCCAGCTGGCAGTTATTGCCCCTCAGGCTCATCCTACCCCTCCCCCTGCCCCCCCGGCACCTTCAGCAACAGTACCGGCCTCATGCACACGCAGCAGTGTGTCAGCTGCCCCCCAGGGTAATACCCGTCATAACTACCTCACCAAAACACCCCACCAAACCACCCTGTGAAACCACCAGATCAAACCACCCCCACCAAAACACGCTACAAAACAACCCCATCAACCTACCCTATCAAATCACCCCATCAACCTACCAAGCAATCATTACCCTACGCTAACGCTACGCTAACATTACCCTACAGTTCCAACTGTCTTCCATTGACCAAGCAATCCTTTCAGACCTCACTGCTCCTCCACCTCACCTCATGTGCTTCTTCCTTCTCAGATACTACTGTCTGGGCTCCAACAGTTCTGCTCCAACTGGGCGCTGTGCTGCAGGCTTCTACTGCCCTGGTGGGGCAGACTCCCCTGTGCAGAGAGAGGCAGAGGAGGGGCACTTCTCACGTGAGGGGGCAGTTAAAGCAGAGGATTGCCCCCTGGGCACCTTTCAGCCCGTGAGTCTACACCGACGATTCCTGAAAATCAAAATCCTAATGTGATGTCTTTAGACTAAGACAACCGGGGAAGAATATGCAGACCAATCATTGGAACATCCATATTACTGCAAGATCCATAAACAAGTGTTTGTTTAAGCTTTTAAAGCTCTAAGTGTTTTGGTAGCATGTATATGCTGTCTTCTTTGAGGTGTCATATTGAGTTCAAATGTCCACTCCGTGTCCAGGGCCGAGGCCAGGGAAGGTGTCTCCAATGCCAGCCTGGCCGCCTCTGCAATGAGACGGGTCTGTCCCAACCCCCCCTCTGCCCCTCTGGCCACTACTGCCCCCCCGGCTCGTCTGTCGCTCGGCCATGTCCACCTGTACGTACCCCACCTCTCTTGTCTTTCACCTGATAATCAGTGGTGTGGACATGAGCAACAGCATCCTAATCTGTCTACTCCATCTCTCTCTGTGTGGTGTGTGTGTGTGTGTGTGTGTGTCTGTGTGTGTGTCTGTGTGTGTGTCTGTGTGTGTGTGTGTGTGTGTGTGTGTGTGTGTGTGTGTGTGTGTGTGTGTGTGTCTGTGTGTGTGTGTGTGTGTTTGTGTAGGGCTCCTACTTTGCTCATCCTGGTGCAATAGAAGTAACACACTGCAGCTTGTGTGATGCGGGGCAGTTCTGCCAGAATCCAGGCCTTTCTGCCCCAGAGGGTCCCTGTGCCCCAGGATTCTACTGTACTGGGGGATCCAGCACTGCTACACCGGTAACACTCACACACACACACACACACACACACACACACACACACACACACACACACACACACATACATATTTTAACTAGTCTTTCAAATGGCTGTGGCATGTTATCCATTGTAGGTGAACTTGCGGTCTGGAGACGTGTGTCCTGCGGGCTACGTGTGTCCCCCTGGCACCATGCACCCCCACGAGACTCCGTGCCCCCCCGGCACCTGGAGCAATGTGGTGGGGGGGCAGGATCTGTCCACCTGCTGGCTCTGCCCCCCTGGGTTCTACTGCAACACCTCCGCCCTGACCCAGCCCACCAATGTGTGTGCCCCAGGTACTGCCCAGGAACTCTGACCCCCAGCGACCCCCCCAGCCCCCCACCCCCACCCCACTGCACAGAACTGGAGTAAATAACTGCCACTTTAAACAACCACTACACTAAATGACCACTACACTTAATGACCACTACACTAAATGACCACTACACTTAATGACCACTACACTAAATGACCACTACACTAAATAACCACTACACTCAATGACCACTACACTAACTGACAACTACACTAACTGACAACTACTAACTGATCAATACACTAACTGACAACTACACTAACTGACAACTACTAACTGACAACTACACTAACTGACAACTACTAACTCATTACTACACTAAATAACCACTACACTAAATAACCACTACACTAAATGACCACTACACTAAATGACTGTTACATTAAGTGACTCTAATGGACTAATACTCTACATTACTGACCACTATACTAACTGACAACTACACTAAATGACCGCTACACTAACTGATCACTCACCACTCCTCTGGTCTCACCTGACTCTCTCACTTTCCCCCACTGTGTGTCCTTATTCCCAAATGCCAAGTGACCTTGTCTTTGTTGCACAGCAAGCGTCTTCAGTACCACTACAATGCTGCTTCTTCTTGGGTGGTAAGAAGTGCATGGTAGTGACACAACACACACACACACACACACACGCACGCACTGTGCTCCCTCCCCTGCCTCTCACCCTTGTGTCACACACTGTGCTGCTGCACGTGCGTTGTGTGTTTTTGTGTGTGTGTGTGTGTTTGCCATTTACAAGTACAGCGTTGAGGCCTCTTTCACCAATAGGGTTTTATTGCTCTGGTGGGGCAAAGAGCTCAATGCCAGTAGATGGAGAGAGCGGCGGCCGCTGTCCAGCTGGGTCCTACTGTCCACCGGGTTCAGCCTCGCCCTCACCCTGCCCTGAGGGCACCTTCTCCAACAGCACAGGTACGCATGAGACACACCTTCTCCAACAGCACAGGTACGCATGAGACACACTGTAACACACAGCACAGGTACGCATGAGACACACTCTACGCACAGCACAGGTACGCATGAGACACACACTAACACAGCACAGGTACACATGAGACACACTCTAATGCACAGGTACGCATGAGACACAATGTAACACACAGCACAGGCACGCATGAGACACACCTTCTCCAACAGAACAGGTACGCATGAGACACACTGTAACACACAGCACAGGTACGCATGAGACACACTCTACGCACAGCACAGGTACGCATGAGACACACACTAACACAGCACAGGTACACATAAGACACACTCTAATGCACAGGTACGCATGAGACACACTCTAACACACAGCACAGGCACGCATGAGACACACACTAACACACAGCACAGGTACGCATGAGACACACACTAACACACAGCACAGGTACGCATGAGACACACACTAACACACAGCACAGGTACGCATGAGACACACACTAACACAGCACAGGTACACATAAGACACACTCTAATGCACAGGTACGCATGAGACACACACTAACACACAGCACAGGTACGCATGAGACACACACTAACACACAGCACAGGTACGCATGAGACACACACTAACACACAGCACAGGTACGCATGAGACACACTGGGGCTCTAGTGCACTCATCTCCTCTGTCCACTGTAGTAAATATACATACCGCATTCCACGCCACGTCTGTAAATTGGGGACCTTCTCCAACAGCACAGGTATGGGGGTATTAGGCTTAGTCGGGAACTGGCCCATTCAGATCCACTGTCAGCTAAACAAGATTGTTTCTAAAGCATTACATGACATCTGTAAATGGAGCTTACTGACTACATTAGTTAGCATTAGTTATACAACTGTTTTGCCATTTCTAGATCATTCCATACCAGCATGTCTGTGTAGTAGGTGGCCACATGACCAAGCAGCATCTTTAGAGAAATATGGAGATATGATAATGCTCCTCTGATATTTTGGTTTGTTT
>NC_045168.1:16235846-16238346 GCF_900700415.2 Clupea harengus
TACAAAACACTTATAAAAAGACACAGATTTTGCCAGAGATAAATGAACAGGAAATTACGTACTAACCGCACTGGCACCATAAAGGACTGCTCAGCACAGTTATCGTCAAACTAAGAGACAGCTGCTGGGGGGGGGGGGTACAAATACTTGAAAAGAGACAGAAATAAGTAAATAAATAAATGTTCCATAAATGTTAAATACATTTTACAGTGAGTGATAAGCGAGATCAAAGAGGTATGTCTTAAGTGCATGTTTAAAGGTTTCAACCGTTTCGGCCATTCTTAGGTATTCTGGCAGAGTGTTCCAAAGGTTGGGGGCATAGAAACTAAAAGCTGCTTCCCCATGTCTCTTTGTCCTGGCTTTTGGAACTGTTAGAAGTTCAGTGCCGGAGGACCTCAGGGATCTACTGGGTGTGTACCTTGAGAGCATGTCTGTTATATATTCAGGTGCATGACTATGGAGTGATTTATAGACTAGTAGGAGAACCTTGAAATCTATTCTAAAACTAACAGGTAGCCAGTGCAGTGATTTTAATACTGGTGTGATGTGCGCTCTCCGTCTTGTTTTAGTGAGGACTCGCGCTGCTGCATTCTGTATTGTTTGTAGTTGACTAATGGCTTTTTTTGGTAGACCAGACAAAAGCGAGTTACAGTAGTCTAGCCTGCTCGTGATAAACGCGTGCATCAGTCTTTCGGTGTCAGCCTGAGCGAGAAACGGTTGCACCTTAGCAATGTTTCTTAAGTGATAAAAAGATGTTTTAATTATATTTTTGATATGGGTTTCAAAATTGAGATCTGAGTCAAGTATGACGCCTAGGTTTCTGGCTTGGTGCTTGGTGTTAAGTGCTAGTGTTTTTGAGTGTGCAGATAGTTTCTCTCTCTCGTTTTTTTCACCAATGACTAATACCTCTGTTTTATCTTGGTTTAGCTGGAGAAAGTTTTGTGACATCCATACATTTATATCAGAAATGCAATACAACACACAACAAACATGTTCAAGTATATAACACGTACACAACAAACATGTTCAAGTATATAACACGAACACAACAAACATGTTCAAGTATATGACATGTACACAACAAACATGTTCAAGTATATAACACATACACAACAAACAGTTTTCATTGAGGTTAGTGCTGTTTGCGACTGTTCAAGTATATAATACGAACACAACAAACATGTTCAAGTATATAACATGTACACAACAAACATGTTCAAGTATATAATACGAACACAACAAACAGTTTTCATTGAGGTTAGTGCTGTTTGCGACTGTTCAAGTATATAACACGTACACAACAAACAGTTTTCATTGAACCTCTTTTTCCTCTTCTAGCCATTGTTCTGCCCATCACGCTGCCTGCTGTTCCATTCCTGTCTGTTGTATTTGAATGGGCTGTGATCAACACCAGTGTGTGTGTATGTTTGTGTGTGTGTGTGTGTGTGTGTTGCATTTGAATGGGCTGTGATCAACACCAGTGTGTGTGTATGTTTGTGTGTGTGTGTGTGTGTCTGTTGTATTTGAATCGGCTGTGATCAACACCAGTGTCTGTGTATGAATGTGTGTATGTGTGTGTGTGTGTGTGTGTGTGTGTGTGTGTGTGTGTGTGTGTGTGTGTGTGTGTGTATGTGTGTATATTTTCTATTTTAGAACAGTTTTCAGCACATTCGTGACCAGTACCTTTGCATTTTACAGCATAACCAAAGACACAGATTTAGAGTACCAGTTTACAGCATAGATAGATAGATAAATAGATAGATGGATACTTTATTAATCCAGAGGGAAATTTAGGTCAAACCAAAACCAAAAGACACGGAGTTAGAGTACCAGTTTCTGCATTTGAGATACATTGGTGAGGGAGTAGGGTTGGGAGGATGTCTACGGCTGGATGAGGATATGTGCATTCTGGGTATAAATGATGTCGATGTCTAAAAGATAATCCTAATCTGTAGTGCTTTGTCACGATTGCAGAGCAAAAGTGAATAAGCATGTGTGCAGATATCTTCCCACTCCTCATCATCGACAGAGATGGCTGTCGACAGTGATAGCTCCCTCTCCTATGTGTAAAGGAACAGGGGGTGCTTCATAGAACTGCTTCATAGAACAGACTAACAGACATCCTTCCAGCTGTTTGCTTCACAGACCAGACTAACAGACATCCTTCCAGCTGTTTGCTTCACAGACCAGGCTAACAGACATCCTTCCAGCTGTTTAAAATAACTTTTGAAGTTTAAAGTTTGCCATTAGAGTTTCTAATCTGGTCCTGTACTGACTCTACCGCACATCTGACAGACAGTCCCATTTAAGTGAGAACAGCGCCACTCGGTGGACAGAGTAGACAAACCCAATACAATGCTTTAACACTGCTGAGAGCGTGCGTGCGTGCGTGTGTGCGTGCATGCGTGCGTGCGTGTGTGTGTATGTACTGATCCATGTGATTCACGTGCTCATACTGTAGCGTAGGGCCTGACTGTGTGTGTATGTGTGTGTGTGTGTG
>NC_045168.1:16243346-16245846 GCF_900700415.2 Clupea harengus
AGACCTAGTGTAACAATAAATACTACTTTACATAAGAAATAAATAAAGTGCAGGAATGTAACTACTGTAAGTGCGAGTTAAGTACTAGTTAGAGGAGATAGCATTAGAGGAAGGATACGGAGAGGTAGAGAAAGGAAGAGGAAGTGCAAGTTAGGAAAGACATTCATATCATTATTCCCAGAGATTCATATCATCATTCCCAGAGATTCATATCATTATTCCCAGAGACTCATATCATTATTCCCAGAGTCAGACGTGACAGGCTGAGCTGAACATCCCTGACCTAAATGATCACTGACTGGCGAAAACTGTCAGTAGCCTTTATTGCAACGTTGATTATATGTCTGCAAAGTGAATGATGCATTTGGCTCTGCTTCCGCTACTGAAGCTTCCTGTTTATTTTTTTTATTTTTTTATTTTTTATTTTTTTTTTAAACATAAAAACACAATGAGACAAATATTTACAAACATGTATGAGAACAACAACAAACAGTTGACAGAACACAACAAGGGATGGGGGGAAGGGTGCAAGGATGACACCTTAAGACAGCAGACTATTGCATAGACATGACATTAAGCAGAAATAAATGAGTGACTATGATACATGAAACAGGAGAGCCTATGAATACCCCAACAGAGAGGCTGCGCGCTCCATGCTCAAAAATTCCTTATAGTCCCTCAGCCATGATTCCTTAGTGAAGCAGGCTGGTTTACGTTCCTTCCAATTTAGGAGGATGAGTCTCTTTGTGGCCAAACAGCCCAATGTCCAGCGCTGAACACTTCCTGTTCTTCCAGCTTCCTGTTTATTTATGAAGTCATGTGTAGATCTTGGGTTGGGATAAGAGTACTGATGAGTGTGTACTGATGAGTGTGTACTGATGAGTGTGTGTACTGATGAGTGTGTGTAATGATGAGTGTGTGTGCTGATGAGTGTGTGTACTGATGAGTGTGTGTGTGCTGATGAGTGTGTGTGCTGATGAGTGTGTGTAATGATGAGTGTGTGTAATGATGAGTGTGTGTATGATGAGTGTGTGTAATGATGAGTGTGTGTAATGATGAGTGTGTGTACTGATGAGTGTGTGTACTGATGAGTGTGTGTACTGATGAGTGTGTGTGCTGATGAGTGTGTGTGCTGATGAGTGTGTGTGCTGATGAGTGTGTGTACTGATGAGTGTGTGTACTGATGAGTGCGTGTAATGATGAGTGCGTGTAATGATGAGTGCGTGTAATGATGAGTGTGTGTACTGATGAGTGTGTGTAATGATGAGTGTGTGTAATGATGAGTATAGTTAATGTGATCAGCTGAAAGATACGGAATTAAACTGAATGTAAATTTAATTGAATAACATTGAACTGGACTGAACTGAATTTGAATGGAATGCGTAGTTCTGCTTTTGAGGAGTTCCTGTCCCTGCAGGTTTCTCCTGCTCCAGTAGGGGGCTCTATCTCCCCTCCGAAGTCTGCCCTGCTGGATTCTTCTGCCCTGACGGGGAGGGCTCCAACCACCCCACTCCACAAACCTGCCCCCCGGGGTTCATCTGCCCCCAAGGAAGTCCTGCCCCCACCCCCTGTCCAGCGGGGACCTATCAGGAGCAGTCTGGCCAGGTGTGTCCCCATTAAGCAGCTAAACTAGTCCAGTCCAGTCTGTGTGTCTCTCAGGCGGGCGCTGTGCCAGTCCAGTGTGTGTGTGTGTGTCTCTCAGGCGGGCACTGTGCCAGTCCAGTGTGTGTGTGTCTCTCAGGCGGGCGCTGTGCCAGTCCAGTCCAGTGTGTGTGTGTCTCTCAGGCGGGCGTGTGCCAGTCCAGTGTGTGTGTGTCTCAGGCGGGCGCTGTGCTCATGGGGCTGTTCTCTCGTCTCTCGCCCACACAGACGCGGTGTGCCCCCTGTCCTGCTGGCTTCTTCTGCGCCGCCTCACTGCACCCTGGCACAGGTGGCACAGAGGTAGTAGAAGGCTCCCACACACCCACCCCCTGCCCCGAGGGGCATTACTGCCCAGTAGGTGAGACACTGTTCATGCCACACTCTCAGTCTGCTACACAATCTTCCACCCAGTTCTTGTTGAGCTGGATGAGAGGCAGCGGTAATACAGGACTAACGGTGCAAACACCCCATGACACCGTTACGAGCGACGTGATATTCTAAATCCCATGCATTTCAACGGGAGCCAATCCATTGTGACGGGAGCCAATCCAAAAGCCGTTTTGGGCGACGCGACCGATAAAAGTTGGAAAAAGTTGAATCCTATGCAAATGAGGAGCGATTTTTCCCGGCAGCGGCCAATCAGATTGCTAACTAGCTCACTAGTTATGCTATTTCCACACGCTACAACACGCCCACTCAAAGCGATGGAAGCGTATCTCGTCGCTGTCATGGGTTTGCACCGTTAGAGAGGGAATCGGTCCGAGCAGTCTGCTTCTCCTGGCTCTAAGTCAAAGAGGTACTGAGCAGGATGCCAAAGCAGCCAGCAGCAGGATGGTAGTGTCTTATTAGGCAGCCAACA
>NC_045168.1:16249216-16261716 GCF_900700415.2 Clupea harengus
TGCCCCCCTGGTAGCTACGGTAACCGCTCTGGGTTGACAGATGTATTGGATTGCACTCTGTGTGACCAGGGGATGTTTTGCAGAGGCTCAGGTATGTATGTACACACACTTACACACACACACACACACTCTCTCACTCACACACACACACACACACACACACACACACACACATACACACACACTCACACTCTCATACACACTCTCATACACAAACACACACACACACACACACACACACACAAACACACACACACCCTAAGGGCTGGTTGAGTGTAAATATTCGTTGTGGCCTCACAGGGAACGAGTCCCCCACCGGCCCGTGTGACTCCGGCTTCCTGTGCCTCGGTGGAGCATCCGCTCCTGCCCCCACCGATGGGGTCACCGGCGCTCCCTGCCCCCGGGGGTTCTACTGCCCAGCGGGGAGTTACTCCGCAGTGCCCTGTCCAAAAGGCACCTTCAGGTAGAACCCCACCCACAGCTGCTCAACTCAAACACACACCGTACATCTCTCTCCCATCGTTCCCACGGCGATGGGGTGTGTGTGTGACTGACAGGACCACTCCTAGTGCAGAACCCTTACTGTGTTTCAGTGAGAGGAGCGGGCTCGGCGAGCAGTCTGAGTGCCAGCGATGTTCTCCAGGGTTCTACTGCGCGGAACCGGGGCTGACTGCCGTGAGCGGACCCTGCCTGTCAGGTGACTGTTTAGGAACTCTGTCACTCTGCAGTGCACACCTCTTGCCACTTAACCAGTCCAGCAGGCCTGGAAGGGGTCACAGGGTCATCTCCATAGAAACGTACAGTATACTGAATGACTGAATGCTCCATGTCTGCCTGCAGGCTTCTTCTGCCTTGAGGGCTCTCCAGACGTGACCCCGGTGGCAGAGGGGTACGGGGACCTGTGCCCGCCAGGCCACTACTGTGAGAACGGCACCGCAGCGCCCGCCGCCTGCCCAGCGGGCACACACCGACCCCAGACGGGCGGGCGTGGGAGGCAGGACTGTGTGACCTGCCCTGCAGGTAATCACCCAAACAAGTGCATCAAACACACACAGCCCACACACACACAATCCATACACTCACACAAACACAGAAACACACACACACACACACACACACACACACACAGCCCATACAGACACAATCCATACACTCACACATTCACACAAGCCATACACTCACTCACACACACACACAGCCCATACACACACAATCCATAAACTTTCATACAACCTATACACACCACCTACACAAGCACACATCACACACACACACACACACAGCCCATACACACACACACACACACACATTCACACAGCCAACACACACACACACAGCTGCGAATGGTCATGTTGTACCAGGGCAGATGGGAGCAGCAAGGTCATGTTGCTCATAAAGACTGCTGGCCTGCTGCTCACCAAGCGTCAGAGGAGCTCATCCTGAGCCAGGACGCAGGGAGCAGGACGCAGGGAGCAGGACGCAGGGCGCAGGACGCAGGGTGCAGGGCGCAGGGCTCAGGGGGCAGGGCGCAGGGGGCAGGGCGCAGGGGGCAGGGCGCAGGGCGCCGGTCACGCAGCTGTAGGGGGATTTAGGAGGACTTAGTTTCCAGTGTGTGCTTGTGCTGGGTATTTGTGTTTTTGTTCCCATGACGGCCAATTGGAGCTAAGTGCTTGTCATATGAGAGTATTTGCTGGTGTATTAATACTGTGATGTTTGTTTGTTGTTGTTTATAAGTGCTTGTTGCTGGTGTATTAATGCTGTGATGTTTGTTTGTTGTTGTTTATAAGTGCTTGTTGCTGGTGTATTAATGCTGTGATGTTTGTTTGTTGTTGTTGATTAGTGCTTGTTGCTGGTGTATTAATGCTGTGATGTTTGTTTGTTGTTGTTTATAAGCGCTTGTGCTCCTGATTGCAGGCTGGTTCCAGGACCACACAGGGCAGACGGAATGTAAACCCTGCCCTGCAAGGTTCTACTGCCCCTCCCCCCATCAGGAGGCTGGTGGGGTAGTTACCCCTGTGACCTGCCCGCAGGGGTATTTCTGCCCTGGCGATGCCCCTCTGGACAGCCCTGTGCCCTGCCCCAGGGGCACTTATAGCAGTACTGAGGGCCTGAGCACTGCAGGTAACGGTTTGGGTCAACCTACTGGTCACCTGACTACCACTTACCACTAATACTTAGCAGTTACCCAGCATGCAACACCACACACACACACTCATTTTTGTTTTGTTTGTGAGTTTCATTTGCCACTCCCTGGGTGAAATCAGGTCTTTCCACCGCTGTAACTGCCCACTCATTAGTGCTGTGTCTGCAGACGAGTGCTGGGTTTGCCCCGCGGGGCATTTCTGCGGATCGGACGGCCTCACCCAGCCCACGGGGCCTTGCGCGGCAGGCTTCCTCTGCCACATCAGGGCGGTGGTGCCCAACCCTGTGGACGACAGCACCGGCTCCCTCTGCCCCCCTGGGGCATTCTGCCAGGCGGGGATCATAGCAGGTAACCCCCCCAGAGACCCCCTCCCCCATAGAAATGCACACAGTCTCAATCATAAATAAGTCAGCTGTGCTTGTTAAGTGCCATCTGCTGAGAGAGTGGGGGGAAGAGGCCCTCAGAGGCTCTCAGATCTCAGATCAGTTTTAGTTTCGCTGGTCTATTTCTAGGATCCTCCTCAGGGTAACCCAGCTGCCAGGTGTTAATAAGCCATTAGAGCAAAGCGTTAACACTGCTTCCTGGTGTTAATAATCAATTAGAGCAAAGCATTAACACTGCTGCTCAAACTCTCACCCTCACCGCCACCGTGCTACTTAGGACAGTCAGGTGAAGTCTCTTGACTGATGCCAGTTCCAGTAGAGTTCTCAGAGTTAGTGTTCTAGAACAGGATATTTCATGACTCATGTAGAAGATCACTGCTGCTCTTATAGAGTGTTCTGATGTTCCTCTTCTGACAAATGTTCTCAGAGAGTGTATGGAGATGTTCCCTAACAGACATGTTCTAGAGGAGAATCCTGAGAGAAATGTTCCCTAACAGACATGTTCTAGAGGAGAATCCTGAGAGAAATGTTCCCTAACAGACATGTTCTAGAGGGGAATCCTGAAGGAGAATGTTCCCTGACAGACATGTTCTAGAGGAGAATCCTGAGAGAAATGTTCCCTAACAGACATGTTCTAGAGGGGAATCCTGAAGGAGAATGTTCCCTAACAGACATGTTCTAGAGGAGAATCCTGAGAGAATGTTCTGATATTCCCACCCTTATGTGTGTGTCAGGAGAATGTTCTCCAGGATACTACTGCAGTGGGGGTTCCACCAGCCCTGAGGGGGTTCTGTGCCCTGCAGGGTTCTACTGCCCCAAGGGTTCCCACACACCCTTCCCCTGTGAGGCCGGAACGTTCTCCTCTGCAGCGGGAAACAGTCACCGTGGCAACTGCACATCATGTCTGGCAGGATTCTTCTGTCAGGGTGGGTGTTTGTCAATAATCAATAATCAACAAATGATTACTATAAACCAGCATTTCTAAAGCATTCCCATGATGCTTCACTGACCAGGTGAGGGGGTAGTGCAGCCCGAGATTTGCCCCTCGGGTCACTTCTGCCCCCCTGGCACGTCCTTGGCCCAGCAGTTCCCCTGCCCTCCAGGAACCCTACTTCCCCTGCCAGGGGCAACAAGCCCAGAGGATTGCCTGCTTTGCCCCGCAGGTGAGATACACCCACCCTTCATATTAAGCCTTTCAGATCATTATTACAGGGTACCACACATCTAGCATCCAGCTGTCTCTAAGAACACCATTATCAATAATGGACCTTATTGTTAGTGTCAGTATTTTTCAGTGAAGTGGACCAGTAAGGGACGTTAACGTTACTGCATCAGATGAGAATACAGTGTGTTTGTGTGTTTGTTTGTTTGTTTGTTTGTTGCAGGCTTGTTCTGTGCTCTGCCGGGTCTATCTGAGCCCACTGGCCCGTGTCAAGAGGGGTTCCACTGTTCCCCCGGATCCAGCAGCCCAAACGGAACCGGAATCACCATGGTACTTTAGCACTTCCATTTCCCTTCCACTCAAGAGACTAGCGTTATGGAAATACTTTCCTGTGTAAGGGTTTGGGTTCTAGTATGTATATTCTGCTGGGCTGTGTAAGGGTTAGGGTTCTAGTATGTGTATTCTGCTGGGCTGCGTGAGGGTTAGGGTTAGGGTTAAAGTATGTATAGTCTGCTGGTCATTCCTGACAAATAAATCCTGACCCGACAAACAGGACCCTGATGCACAGCGGCTTATTATATGATGCTTAATATACGGTTAGTTGCCAAAACGATAATAGGAAAGTGGGAAAGTTTCACTGAGAAACTTTAAATTTGGAGATGTTGTATAGCAATGTATTATCTGCTTTAAATTACAATGAATTTCCATTATGATTAGTGAACGGACTACTTGTGGAATATTATGAAAGATGTGAATCAGAAGCACAAAACCCTTAGCCAACGGCAGCAGCCATTATTAATTTTTCCGAATGGTCTGTGTTATTCCCTGGAACATTCATCAGCATTCTGAAGAGCCGTATCATAACTCAGATAACAATATAACGAAATATCTGCTTGACATTTTCTTCATGCCTCCTCTGTAAAGGGGATAGGGGGAGCTTCCAGGGCCGAGTGTAATAAAGCCAGCATGCGTCTCCATGGAGACTCTAGGGAGACAGTGTGTCTAATAAACTTTGTTTACTTTTGCCTCAGGTTGTCTGTGCGTCTCCTTCCCTGGGGCACAGAAAACAACCCCACTCACACCCACTACTGATTTCCCCTCACAGCAGATGGAGTCCGATGAAGGCTCAATCTGCCCCACTGGATTCTACTGCCCTGTTGGCACATCCTACCCCGTCCCCTGCCCACCTGGTACCTTTTCCAGCACCCCGGGGCTGACTCGGGCCGAGCAGTGCCAGCCTTGCCCTGGGGGGCTGTGGTGTGGCCGCGCGGGCATGACCCAGATCGCTGATGCTCTGCTCTGTGAGGGAAGGTGAGTGTGTGTGTGTGTGTGTGTGTGTGTGTGTGTGAGAGAGTTTGTGTGTGTGTGTGTGTGTGTGTGTGTGTGTGTGTGTGTGTGTGTGTGTGTGCGCCCCCCCTCCTAATGAAGCAATCCAGGCCAGCTCTCTTAAAGACAGGGGTTGGCACGGGAAGTAAACATGCATGTGTTGAGACGCAGTATGGTAGTCTCTGGGCACCTGTGTTCAAACAGCTCTCTCCCATGTCTCTCTCTGGGGATGGCTCTCTCTCTGGCTCCACAGAACGTCCCTTAAAATCACATTCCTGTCAGAACACATATGCTGCACTGTGAAATCTGCTTGCTTCCCTCCAGATAAGAGCACATGACATTCAGCACATGTTACTGTGCCTCCTATCTAGAACACAAGTCTGCTTGCTTCCCTCCAGATAAGAGCACATGACACATGACTTTCAGCACATGTTAATGTGGGCCTGTGGTGTTTGTTTCTCTCTCTTCCAGATATGTCTGTGTGGGCGGCAGTGTGAGCCCCCGCCCTGGCGATGGCATTATGGGATACCTGTGTCCTCCAGGGCACAGCTGCCCAGCTGGCTCAGCATTGGAGGTGCCCTGTGAGGCGGGCACGTACAGCTCCAGCTCGGGCGCTGCCAACTGCAGCCTGTGCCCGGCTGGCACCATGTGCCCCTCCGATGGCATGCAGGAGCCGGCCCTGTGCCCGCTGGGTGAGTCGTCACTTCTCCTCTGCCACTGTGGTGACGGGAAGCCCTAGCGTGACTGCATCTCTCGAACCAATCAGAGAAGCCCTAGCGTGACTGCATCTCTCGAACCAATCAGAGAAGCCCTAGCGTGACTGTACCTCTCGAACCAATCAGAGAAGCCCTAGCGTGACTGCATCTCTCGAACCAATCAGAGAGTTTATGTGTTGA
Source organism: Clupea harengus (assembly GCF_900700415.2). Lineage (NCBI taxonomy): Eukaryota > Metazoa > Chordata > Actinopteri > Clupeiformes > Clupeidae > Clupea > Clupea harengus. The sequence goes on from NC_045168.1 coordinate 16,255,127, forward strand.
TTCTGTCCCTCTAGTTGAGTTTGTGTGTTGAGTCTGTCCCTCCAGTTGAGTTATGTGCATGTATAAATGCATATGGCTGAATGTGATGACTCTTCTGCTGTAGCAGGCTCTATCTCAGCCTTGGTTTCTACCCCCTATGAGATAATTCAGCCTTGGTTTCTACCCCTGGTGTGATTATTCCCCCCTGTGTGGTGCCCAGGTCATTTCTGCCCCGTGGGCACGGCCTTGCCCCTGCCCTGCCCCACAGGCACTCTGGGGCAGATGGCGGGTGCCCCATCCCAGGCCTCCTGCTCCCCCTGCCCCACTGGACACTACTGTAACTCCCCAGGAGCCTCTCAGCCTCAAGGTCAGTCTTTCCTCTCAAGGTCAGTCTCTCATCTCAAGGTCACTCATCTCAAGGTCAACCCTCCTGGCTCAGGAAGCTGCCTTTACACACACCTTGCAGCTCAACTCTGATTCATGTCATATAATTACACCACGGCTCAGCGGAATTCTGTTTGAATATTGTGACTCGTTCTTTAGAACATCTTTAGAACATCAATTATTTTCTGATGAGTGTGTCTCTGTTGTGTGTGTACGTACAGTAGCTGTGTGTGTGTGTGTGTGTGTGTGCAGGGGCGGTTTTTCCTACAGGCGGTATAGGCGGTCGCCTAGGGCACCACTCAGAGGGGGGCGCAAAAAACTGCGCCCAGCAAAAAAAAGATGAAAAAAAAAACAGAGTTTTTTTTGCACCCCCTTCTATATCTCCAACCAATATTTTGACATAAAAAAAAAATCTAACATTAGGGTAAAATGAGCGAAAACGGAAGGGGTATGTACGTCCTTGGTGTTGTCAGAACATGCTAGCACAGTGAGGCGTTTGGTTAGAGCAGGGGTTCTCAAACTTTTGCAAGCTGGGCCCCCCCAAAGCTGGTTAGGGGTAGTTGGGCCCCCCCCATCCGTCCCCCCTCCCCCCCTGCCGCCCGCGGCCCGCTGCCACCGCCCTCAACTACACCACCATATATAGATAGATAGCATATTGTTATTGATAGGCCTGACATGTCAAGGTTAGGCTATTGTTATTGTTAGGCCCATACAGACAATTATTATAGCTATTTATTATTATTATTATTATTATCAGTAATAGTAGGCCTATTAGTAGGCTATTCATTATTATCACCATCATTATGTTATTATAATTAATGATTATCGACCAATTATTATTATTGTATTATTATTATTATTATCATAATTATTGGTATCTTTAGGATACTGTTATTATTATGGGCCTCTTGTGATCTTTACAAAAAAAATCCTACAGGTCTGTCAATGTGAGACATGAGCCTGCTTTGCACTGTAAAGGTCCTCACATCTTGGGGCAATGTTTGACAAACATATCCTCAGGTCATCCTCGATCTGTGCGCAGTTGCGGTATTTAGTTTTGAGCGCAGTCAGTCTTGAAAAGCCTGCCTCGCACAAATATGTCGACGCGAAAAGGAGGAGCATTTTTAAGGCTATGTCGCAAAGCTGATCATTGCTACCCAGAATGACGAAAGAGGGGAGATGTTTAAGTCTACTGTCACTCTTCAGCTGCTCTTTCATGTCTATTGACAGCTCATCTGCTGAGCAGAGAGTGGATCCGAACTCAGGCGAATGAACGGTAGTTTGACATAGGAGCTAAACTCAGCGCAATACCTATCATTATTCTACACGTCTTGCGTGGCCGGCAAAATCAGTGTTTCGGCAATTGTATGGGGTTTGCCAAGCTTAGCAATTCTATGAGCAACTACATAAGATGCCTCCAGACACTGCTTGGAGACAGTGCTATGCTTGGACATGGTGGTTCGTTGTTGCTGGAGGCCATCACGTTTGTCCACAGGCTTCTCTTTTACGAATCAAAACGTGTCCATGTTGTGTTTATTTGCTGATACAGTGTGTGTGAAGTTAATAAAGTTCTAATTTCAACATCGTGTTCTTGTATGTGTGGTTGTGAACGACTTGCACACGAATAATGGATAAGGCTGTGCTAGGCAATGATTCCTAACTAAACAAACTGTACACAATGTAGACAGGGACAGCACAAAATAGTATTCAAGTGCTGGTGTTTTATTTGTTGCAACACGGTGGATGATCAAAAAATGTAAAGGTAGGCTAGGTGTTAAGGAGAAAAGGGCTAGCTGTAGTTGGAAGAAGGTAGCTAGCTAGGCTAGCTCTCGGGCTACGAGCTTTTTTAAAAGATTGTGGAGCAAATTACTCATCAGAATAGGCTACGAATAGACCTACTGCAAGTGCAGTAAGGTACTACTAAGGAAGTGAGTCTTTAAAAATACTGTTTATAAAGCAATGAATATCTGAATGATAGAGGAAATAAGAGAAATTGAACAAACTCTGCCTGTCGTCTCAGGGTTAGCGCATACCATGCCTGCGTTTTTTTTAATACTGGGAAGCTTAGATTCAACTCGCGTTCAAATGATAAGACTCCGTTTTGATTGGTGGATCAGGAGCAAAACAGTATTTGATTTGTTTGGGTCAGTCCAGCCCCTTGCATTTCGCCACTGAGGGAGCTTTCCCTAACCAGTGACAGGTCGGCGGTAGATTTTGTTTTTTCTCCGTCTGTGACATCGCGCCCCCCCTGGAGAGTGTTCGCGCCCCCCACTTTGAGAACCACTGGGTTAGAGTGTGTGTGTGTTCAAGAAACTTTGAAGAACAAAATAATGAAGAGGCAAAAGCCATCCGGGGCGCAATTTAAGAAGAAAAGAAAGGAAGAAGAAGAGAAACGTGCCAAGGAGAAAGGTAAATCCTTAAATCCTGTTCTAGCCTAGAATGAATTCCAAATAAGAAAACGTTCACGAATGCGTGAATTGCCCCCGGCACTTTAGTGGAGTTAAGAAGAAAAGATGTACCTTATCATTAAAAGTTTTCCTACTCCCTGTCACATAGTTCTTTAAGGATTTTACAGAGGTGGGTATATCAAAAATGATATGTCCATTTATTTGTACATTATACAAAAAAACCACATGATTAAAATAGGGGTGCACATATAAAGTCAATAGCCAGTGCAACAACACTACACATATCTTACTCGTTGCATAGCACATCCATTAAGGAAGCCAAACACGGCAACTTGTCAACAAGTGAGGAATACTGGTAAAAATCCAAGTGTTGTATTGTCAACTTTAGCGAATGGATTGTATGTAATCTTGCTAGTTAGCTAACGCTAGCTAGCCAGTGACTTGTGACGTTGCTTGTTATTGCCATTCAGTTGAAACATCAGTTCAAGTTCAGCTGTACCGCAATTTGCGTCATTTTGCGTCATAAAAATGTAAGTAATCAAATTTGGACAGCTTTAGTTTTGGTGGAGCGAGCTAGCCAGTTTAATTAGACATGATTCAACTAATCAAGAGCTATGCATCTTGGAATAAAAAAATATCAGGCTGTCGAAATACACCAAAATGCTTAATAACTACATAATAGCTACATTTAACAAATGATGATAATACATACTTTTGTTATATCATTTTAGATTCACTTTTAGAAGACTAAGAAAGCATTATTTGCAGGCGATTGGGAAGATGACGTGGAGGTGTGTGTGTGTGTGTCCATAAACAGTTGAACAGGGGGCGTGGCCGGAGCGTAGTCCAGCACAGGCGTGACATTTTCTCAGTGATTTGTTCTTGAATTAATGTTTGTTCATCGCCGCGATCGTTGTTGTGTTTATGTGAAAGGAATGCAGTCTTACAGGGCAAAATAGCGTTTGAAAGTTGCAATTCCGTTTTCGTGGGGGAAACATTTTTTTTTTATTGGGGGGGGGGCGGGCGCCAGGAGTGAAGCTCGCCTAGAGCGCCAAATGTGCTAGGGCCGCCCCTGTGTGTGTGTGTGTGTGTGTGTGTGTGTGCGTGTGTGTACATACAGTAGCTGTATGTGTGTGTGTGTGTGTGTGTGTGCGTGTGTGTACATACATTGTAGGTACACACACGCCTCACACTGGAGCACTAAAGAATGTAGTTGACACATTTTTAATAAGCAGTTTCTTGACTGTACTACACTGCAAATCACGTCACCAAGTTCATTGTGAAGTTTCAGTGAACTGTTGCTTTGGGACAACAGTTACAAATGAATGGACAGAAGGAAGTACAGAGAGTAGCAACATGGGATATACTGTATGTCTGACATAGCTTTCAGTACGGTTACACTGCATTAGCATAGCCATAGCAACCATCCATTTAGAACTAGTAACTAGCATAGCCATAGCAACCATCCATTTATAACTAGTAACTAGCATAGCCATAGCAACCATCTATTTAGAACTAGTAACTAGCATAGCCATAGCAACCATCAATTTAGAACTAGTAACTAGTAGCTCAATGCTCGTTGCCAGGTGCCCGTCAACGGAATTAGGTCCCAAAGTGTGGGAGAAAGAAGTAGCTCCACAAACAGGTCAGTTTTAGCGATCAATACGATCAATAATTATATCTAAATGAACATGGCAAGTGTGGCAACTGTAGCATTAGCGGGATAATGGACTTCAAAATAATGCACACTTAATTAACACTTATTAATTAACATAATTATATATATATATATATATACTGTATATACTCATACCATTATACATACTCCACAGGCTGCCGGTGTGGACGCCTGTGTTTGGGTCACACGGGTGGGCAGCATGGCTGTGAGGTATTGCCTGAGCACATAGTAGATTTCACATACCTAACAAGCCTGTTATGAATGCAGGGTAAGCCTGTCATGTTTCAAAGGCTATGCAGGAGAATTGATGGTGTTGGCCACAGGCCAGGTAGCAGCCATTAGCCATCATTTACTTCTACTGCACAGTCTGTACATAATTCAAACCCGGGGGAGCCGGCTTGCTGTGAATTGGATCGCTGTCACATTTAACTGCTAACCTGAAAACAGTTTACTCCATTGCAGTGATTTACCATCCTCAACAAACCATGAAGACTGTAGAGCTGAATATACCGGTAGTTTAGAACATGTTTATAAAGATTCATAACATGCTTATTAAAGGCTTTTTCTTCCCACAGGCCGATGTGAGCAGGGGTACTTCTGCCAGGGTGGGGCCAGCAGTCTTGCCCCCCAGCCCTCCGCTGAGCTGCCCCAGAACGGACCCTGCCCAACTGGGCACTACTGCCCCCCTGGCACCCTCTCGCCACTACCCTGCCCAACAGGCACCGTCCGCAACCTCACCGGTCAGTGACCCAGTTAGTTACCACAGGAGATACTGAGCCCACTGGTCAGTGTTGTCTGCAGTGAGACACATGCCACTAGTCTATGGCACAGTGTACAGTCAAACACATGCCATTGCATGCGACGCACAGTGATGTCACCAGTGAAACACATGCCATTGCATGCGATGCACAGTGATGTCACCAGTCAAACACATGCCATTGCTCATGATGCACAGTGATGTCACCAGTGAAACACATGCCATTGCATGCGATGCACAGTGATGTCACCAGTCAAACACATGCCATTGCTCATGATGCACAGTGATGTCACCAGTCAAACACATGCCATTGCTCATGATGCACAGTGATGTCACCAGTCAAACACATGCCATTGCATGCGATGCACAGTGATGTCACCAGTCAAACACATGCCATTGCATGCGATGCACAGTGATGTCACCAGTCAAACACATGCCATTGCATGCAATGCATGTGTGCCAGAAACTGTAATGTGCTGCAGTACTGTAACTGCTTCTCCACCCTCCAAGCCATGTTAGTCCAGAGCCAAGGGAGAGAGAGAAAGACAGGGGTTGATAGAGAGAAAGACAGGGGTTGATAGAGAGAAAGACAGGGGTTGAGAGAGAAAAAGACAGGGGTTGATCAAGAGGGCAGTCTATTCATCAGGGGTAGATAGTGGGGGCAGTCTATTCATCAGGGGTTGATAGTGAGGGCAGTCTATTCATCAGGGGTTGATAGTGAGGGCAGTCTATTCATCTTGGAGAATCCTGCTTGGTGTGGTGTGGTGTGGTGTGGTGTGTGTGTGTGTGTGTGTGTGTGTGTGTGTGTGTGTGTGTGTGTGTGTGTGTGTGTGTGTTTACGTGTGTGTGTGTGTTTACGTGTGTGTGTGTGTTTACGTGTGTGTGTGTGTTTACGTGTGTGTGTGTGTGTTTACGTGTGTGTGTGTGTGTGTTTACGTGTGTGTGTGCTCGGCTACATTAGAAGTTCTGATCCCGATCCAATTCTGGATCTGAATGCATTATCAGCGGTTGGTTTCAGCTTGGACCTGAAAGGCTCATATATCTCCCCCCTGTGTTGCCACGGTGATTGCCCCTATGTTACCCCTGTCATACCTCTGTGTTCCCCCTGTGATGCGTCCTCAGGGGGCGTGTCCATAGAGAGCTGCTTCTCCTGCCCCGGGGGGTATTACTGTGACGGGGAGGGGCTGGACACCCCCAGCGGACCCTGTGACGCCGGGTTCTACTGCCCCTCGGACTCCTCCTCCACCACCCCCCACACATTTATGTGCACCAAGGTCAGCAGTACCCCATCTGTCACTCTCTCTCTTCTCCTCCATCCATCCATCATCCGCTCATCTCCTCTCTTTTCCTCTCTGCGTTTCCTGTCCTTCGTACTTACCATTCT
>NC_045168.1:16266716-16271716 GCF_900700415.2 Clupea harengus
GAGTACTCTTTCTGTGCCTCTCTGTGCCTCACACACCCAGGGCATTTACTGTGCCTCTCACACCCAGGGCATTTACTGTGCCTCTCACACCCAGGGCATTTACTGTGCCTCTCACACCCAGGGCATTTACTGTGCCTCTCTGTGTGGGCAGACTATCAGGGATCAACTATCAAATACCTCTCAGCCGACATTACTCTCATATCCAAGGTTTTTATCCCATAATATTTAGACAGTCCAGCATTGCCTGCATCAGCACAGCATCAGCATCAATTAACATCAAGCATCGGCTAACTCCTTGCTATCTCCAGCTTGCCAGAGTCAGTTTAACACTGTCAGACCTTGTGAGCCATGGCCTGGTCCTTAGCCAAACCTCACACACACCTGAGCCCCTTTATGTTCTCCCAGAGTCCACAGAGAACCTCATTAAAGTGGGACCTAAAGATAGGGAACCCTAACGCGCATGGGGATGGGGAACCCTAACGCTAACGAGCTCACTGGTCTCAGCCCTGCAGAGAGATGATGATTAGACCCAGGCTGATGCCCAGCAGGCGCTGGTTGACGCATGCCAAATGCGCCCATGCATGCCAGCCCTCGCTGGTTGACGCATGCCAAATGCGCCCATGCATGCCAGCCCTCGCTGAGGCCGTCCTCTTTAGCCCTCCCTGTCCATGCCAAACTGGTGGGAGCTGTGCCAGGGCGGAGATGTTTTAAGAGTGCCCATCTAATGGTGGGCAGAGCAGGCTGTAGTGCTGTTTTAAGAGTGCCCATCTAATGCTGTGGGTTTGTTTTAGATATTCTCAAGTGATTTTAACACACACACACACACACACACACACACACACACACACACAACCACACACACACAAAAACACACACACACACACACACGCACACACAACCACACACACACACACACGGCAACTAAACTCAGTGAGAATGTAAGGATCACATTTTTTTAGTGGAGTGAAAAGTCTTCCCAGAGCTCCAGTGTTAAAACTGAACCGTGTAAAGAGGCAGTATGCTGGTATTGGGAGAGGAGACGCAGTATGCTGTGACTGGGAGGGGAGACGCAGTATGCTGGTACTGGGAGGGGAGACGCAGTATGCTGTGAGTGGGAGAAGGCTTGATAAAGCTGACATGATGAAGCGTGTGGACCATAGGAGATGTCTCTGCCTCAGGCTGGCAGTGATGAAGTGGGGTGTGCCTTCATCGTGTTGCTCCTTGATTCTCAGGTTCAGCTCAGGAGACCTTGTGTCTGGCTGGGTTCTACTGCGGACCCCAGACAGGGGAGCCGCCGCCGTGCCCCCTGGGATACATGTGCCCACAGGGCTCCCACACGCACAGCAGTCCACAGCAGCAGTAAGCTCACCCTGTGTGTGTGTGTGTGTGTGTGTGTGTGTGTGTTTCTGTGAGACACATCTAGTGGGATTACGCCACAGATTTTGGATCAGAGTTTGAATATCTATTGATTTTTACTCATTGGTTCACCACACAAAAGGACTACTGTAAAGGACTACTGTTTGGAGGTTCCGTGATTATTTGTGTGTCTGTTTTTATGCCACATGTGATTGTTTGGGTATTTGTCTTTCTGTGAGACGCTGTGTGTAATTTGTGTTTTTGTTTTTTTTATTTATTTGTTTGTTTTCTTCCAGGTGCTCTTTCCCGTTCTTCTGCCCAGTGGGGAGCTCTGCCAAGCTCGCCTGCCCAGGTGGTTTCATGCCCGTGAACTCCACAGGCCTGCGGGCATCTCTGGAGAGCTCCTGTGTGCCCTGTCAGGCTGGCACATACCGCCCAGCACTCGCCTCCGTCCTGCAGTGCCAGCCCTGCCCGCCTGGGTACCACTGCCCCGCAGGTAGGCACAGCACAGCGTCCGCAGAGTGACTGACAGAAAGTCTAGCGATCAGGAACTGGGTCTCCTGTGTGCATTGTCACTCACTATCATCACTATCATCACTATCATCACTATCATCACTATCATCACTATCATCACCATCATTAATATCATTAATATCATTAATATCATTAATATCATCACTATCATCACTATCATCAATATCATCACTATCATCACTATCATTAATATCATCACTATCATCACTATCATCACTATCTAACTATTTCTATCATCAGTTTAACAGTTTCAGTGTTCAAACTCCCACCAGGTGTCTGCTACCACCAGCAGCTCGGTCCACATGGAGAGCAGTCATCTTACTCGTTGATTTTAGATCCGTTTTAGATCAATTTCTGATTATTAGCAAATCCAGTTGACTGACTCAAAATGAAGAGGTAGTTATTTCCTTTCAGTTGCTAATCAGATGTAGTGGACACCTGATTTTGCAGCAATGGGCTACCGATTTATAATCCCAATAATCAGTGAGGTGCCACTTTCACTGGATTTGTAATCCTAATAATCAGTGAGGTGCCACTTTCACTGGATTTGTAATCCTAATAATTAGTGGATTACAGGAGCACACACACACACACACATACACACACACACACACACACACACACTGTAATCCTAATAATCAGTGAGGTGCCACTTTCACTGGATTTGTAATCCTAATAATCAGTGAGGTGCCACTTTCACTGGATTTGTAATCCTAATAATCAGTGGATTACAGGAGCACACACACACACACACACACACACACACACACTGTAATCCTAATAATCAGTGAGGTGCCACTTTCACTGGATTTGTAATCCTAATAATCAGTGAGGTGCCATTCTCACTGGATGTGTTCTGGGTCTTCTGTCCTTTAATGCCCCTGTGACACACTTATTGCCCCTCTCAGGAGCAGAGAGCCCCAGTAGTCACCCCTGTCCAGCTGGATACTTTTGCCCCCCGGGGTCTGCCAGCCCGCTTCCTTGCCCACCTGGTTTCTACGGCAACCGCACCAACCTGGAGGCTGTCGAGGAATGCCAGACGTGCCCGGCGAGCACCTTCAACCACCTGCCAGCACAGACGGCCTGCTTCCCCTGTGGCAGCTCAGCCACATCGGTCCAAGGTTCGACCACATCCACATCACACACACACACACACACACACATCCACATACATGGCACACACACACACACACACACACCAGCAGGACGGTGCCAACCTAGATGAGTGTTCACTCAGAGATGTTATGAGCACGAAGAATCCTGTAAGATACCAGCAGCTGGATGAGGCCTGAGTTTTGAGGGTTTAAGAAATAAATGGGAGAGATTTTTTGACCTCCTTTCAAAAATGGACTTATGGAAATGGAAAAACATCATAACGAGTGTGTATTGTGTCTCTGCTGAGATCTCTGCCTCATGCCAGCCCTAGGCTCATCAAGCTGATGAGCAAACACACACACACACACACACACACACACACACACACACACACACACACACACACTGTCTCTGCTGAGTTCTCTGCCTCACGCAGGTTGATCAAGCTAATGAGCAAACACACATACACACACACACACACACACACATATACACACACACACACACACCCCACACACACACACACACACACACACACACACACACACACACACACACACATCCATGCACTGTCTCTGCTGAGTTCTGTGCCTCATGCCCGCCCTAGGCTCCTCGAGCTGCAGCTGCATTGGGAGGAAGAGGGCCTTCCAGCCGTCCGACGGCTCGTGTTTGTGTCAGACGGGCTTTGTGTTCTACAACCAGCTGGACTTCAAGAGCTCCAGCGCAGACAGCCGGCTGGACTGCCAACCTGAGGTCAGAGGTCAGACAGGCTCTTCAGCAGGGTCTTGCTCTCGCTCACTCACTCGTTTTCTCTCTTTATCACTCTCTCGCTTTCTCTCTCTCTATCTCTCTCTCGCTTTCTCTCCACTCAGGACTTCTTTCTCTCTTTATCACGCTATCTCTCACTCTCTCTTTCCATCCACTGAAACGGGGTCCCTCTCTCACTCTCACTTTCTCTCTCTCTATATCTCTCTCACGCTATCTCTCTCACGCTATCTCTCTCTCACTCTCTCTCTCTCTCTCTTCATCTAGAGGGCAGGAGAGGCAGTTTAAAGGTCTTGTGAGTGCTGTCAGTCATCTTGATTGACAGGTGGGGCACTCTTCTCTGAGTAGTGTGAGCCATATCAGTGATCTTGTCTGCCAGCCTGAGGTTCCTCCTGTCAGGGTCTGTCAGAGGACGGGATCGCTTATCACTATGGGACTGTGTGTGTGTGTGTGTGTGTGTGTGTGTGTGTGTGTGTGTGTGTGTGTGTGTGTGTGTGTGTGTGTGATATCACTATGGGACTGAGTGTGTGTGTGTGTATATGTGTGTGTGGTGTGAGTGAATGTGTGTGTGTGTGTGTGTGTGTGTGAGTGATATAACTATGGGACTGAGTGTGTGTGTGTGTGTCTGTGTGTGTGTGTGTGTGTGTGTGTGAGTGATATATAACTATGGGACTGTGTGTGTGTGTTTGTGTTTCTGTGTGTGTGTGTATATGTGTGTGTGTGTGTGTGTGTATATGTGTGGGTGGTGTGAGTGAATGTGTGTGTGTCAGAGTGATAGCACGAAACCACATTCTGACTCGTATCAGTGTGCAGCACGGTATACACCGCTGTCAGGATGGTGATTCATGCCCAGCCAAACACATTGTAAGGAAAAGGATGTTTGTCTTGTGGCCGATGTAGCAATCAGTCTTTATTCCAGTGTGTGTGTGTGTGTGTGTGTGTGTGTGTGTGTGTGTGTGTGTGTGTGTGTGTGTGTGTGTGTGTGTGTGTGTGTGTGTGTGTGAGGTAGCAATCAGTCTTTATTCCAGTAAAGTGCAGTGACAAGGCACGTGGAACACACTCCTGATTCAGCAGTGCAGATCTGAACCACAGGCATCTCCAACTCTAGCCATATGTGTGTGTGTGTGCGTGTGTGTGTGTGTGTGTGTGTGTGTGTGTGTGTTTGTGTATGAGAGTGTGTATGAGAGTGTGTATGAGAGTGTGAGTGTGTGTGTGTGTGTGTGTGTGTGTTTGTCTGTTTGTGTATGTGT
>NC_045168.1:16289216-16309216 GCF_900700415.2 Clupea harengus
AATCCCTCCAAATCTGCTGCAATCTGCCAGCCGGGCCGGGCCTCTCCGACCAGCGCTCCCCTGGTGACGTGACACAGTAAACACGGTGTTGATCCGGCACAGCTGGCCAGGGGTCCGTTCACACGGATCACTATTCATCATCACTGCCAGCTCTGACATGTAGTTTTGCAGAAAACCGTGATTCGGGTGGTCAGTGATAGATCAGCTTGTTTACTTTCGAGGAGCAGGCGGTGCTGAGCAGACTCCAGGACGCTATGCGAGATCTTTGCTAGAGATTTCTGTGTGTTTACATGGTTGCTAGGTTATCACGGCCACGTTCACGGCTGATCCCAGGGGGCCATTGTTGTCATGGACCCAGGGGCGTTGCTAGGGTCTCTGGGTCCCCTTACCCAGCCCCCACCCCCACCCTCGGCACACTCACACACGCGCGCAGACACACACAAACACTCACACACACGCACAAACACACACAAACACACACACACACATACACACATCTATAAAGGGTATCCTTTAAGCGAACCATAGTATAAGCTGCTGGATACAGTGACTGGCATGTTTGGACACGTCTAGGCTTCATCATGAGCAGAAATATATCATTACATACATAAGCAGGCCTGACCTAGTACACAGATAAGATGTATCATTGTAGTAAATGTGTGTGTGTGTGTGTGTGTGAGAATAGGACAGAATAATGCAAGAAGATATTTTGGAAGGCAAATGTCTTGTTCATATTGGGCTAAATGAGGCCTGTGTGTGGAGACCTCTGCTCACTGGGATGCATTGTGAGAGCACAAGAAAGCACAAGAGCGTAGCCGTATCTGAGCTGCTAGCTTTGAAGACAGTTCATTTCCATTGGTTTGGGGGGAACAATGCTAGCACAGTTAACATCCATCAATAAGCTTATGTTCAAGATCTTCATTTAGCTCTTAATCCACAGCCTTGGTTACATAGTAAGGAAGGCTGAAGTTTTGCACACTGTCAGACCAGAACAAGCATATTTCATACAAAGCAAATTATTGCTGCTTATATGCGTTCAAATGTAAAAAGTTTATTAGAAACTGTATAAGCTACGAACAGTGTAGGGACCAATAGCATCAGCCAGAACGTTAACGCCCTTATCAGCCTGTCTGCACTGCGTGTGTGTGTGTGGCGGCCTCGTTGAAGAATGGCTGCGTATCAGTTGTGTGTGTTTATTCCCAACGCCGACGTTTCAGCTGTGGCTCTGCTACTGCCTGCCCTGTCTTTCTGAGTTTGCCTTTGATTATGGCCTATCTTTCTGAGTTTGCCTTTGATAATGTCCTCTTTCTGAGTTTGCCTTTGATTATGGCCTATCTTTCTGAGTTTGCTTTTGATAATGGCCCATCTTTCTGCATTGAGCTTGCCTTTGATAATGGCTTTCAATACACAGTCAGTTTGGCATTATCCATCGTTGATGAGTGGTCCGAAAAGTGAAGCCCTGAAAGTTGACCAGTTGTGACCAGAAATCCGTCCCGTGACCTTTACTACCCTCATTCAGAGCGAGGGCGAGAGGGAGAGAAAGGGAGTGTTTACATGTGAGTTCCTTCTGGGTCAGAAGAGGGTTTTCCTGGCTCACAGAGGCCCACTCCGACACAGGGGGGAGTGGTGTCCTCCACAGTAGCCTGCTTGTCTAAGCTCATGGCCTTCTGTGTTATGTCATCTGTCATTAGCGACGCCCTCCTCACCCGCCCGTGTCTGTGGGAAAGATGAAGAAATGTCAGAGGGAACGGAGCACTGTCTCTGGGCACAGGAGAACATGTTGGGCACACCATTCAGTTCATGTTGGGCACACCATTCAGTTCATGTTGGGCACACCATTCAGTTCATGTTGGGCACACCATTCAGTTCATGTTTGGCACATCATTCAGTTCATGTTGGGCCAAATGCCAAGTGTCCTTTTAATAGCCAGTTTTAGGCAGTTTGGCTAAATGAGTTTGACCACAAATGTCATTTGTCTTCAAAGCTGGATATTAGCAAGGGTTGGACATTCTTTGCAAAAGATTATGAAGAACATGCTATTCCTAAACAACTCCATATTTATGCCAGATGTATGCTTTAATGCTGACAAAATACGGATTAATGTTTATAGAAGCACACCCAAAGACCACTGTGATTAATGTTTATAGAAGCAATCCCAAAGACCACTGTGATTAATGTTTATAAAAGTAAAGACCACTGTGATTAATGTTTATAGAAGTACACCCAAAGACCACTGTGATTAATGTTTATAAAAGTAAAGACCACTGTGATTAATGTTTGTAGAAGCACACCGAAGACCACTGTGATTAATGTTTATAAAAGTAAAGACCACTGTGATTAATGTTTATAGAAGCACACCCAAAGACCACTGTGATTAATGTTTGTAGAAGCACACCGAAGACCACTGTGATTAATGTTTATAAAAGTAAAGACCACTGTGATTAATGTTTATAGAAGCACACCCAAAGACCACTGTGATTAATGTTTATAGAAGTACACCCAAAGACCACTGTGATTAATGTTTATAAAAGTAAAGACCACTGTGATTAATGTTTATAGAAGCACACCGAAGACCACTGTGATTGGGTGTGCTTCTATAAACATTAAAGAGCACTGTGATTAATGTTTATAAAAGTAAAGAGCACTGTGTGAGGGGGATAAAAGGCAGCGATAGCACCCATAGCAGTGAGGGGTTATCTTCATTTACAAGATCAATACCACATTTTACATTTACAAGATCAATAACGTATTTTACATTTACAAAATTAATAACGTATTCTACATTTACAAGATTAATAACGTATTCTACATTTACAGATATTCTTTTTGTACTTAGGTGGTTTGAATTAGTCAGCAATTGGATTTTAGAGAAGTACAACTGCACAGAATAATAGCTCATCACTGCTGAATGGTGCCAGTAGGCCTGATTAACCTTAACTGACAGATAAATCTTGTATTTCATTTTTGCAGATATTTTTTGTATTGCTGCAGTTTGAATTACTCAGCCATGAAGCCATGCACACTGGGCCATGAATCACAACCCTGAATATGAATGTCTTTACCATGCCTGCATACTTAGTTTTACGATCACTGCATACTTAGTTTGCAATGCCTGCATACTTGGTTCAGTTGTTTTTGGTTTTGGTTTGGTTTCTTTAGTTCCTACCAGAGAATGGCTTTACTCAGCCAGTAAGTACTGCTCTGACAGCATGCCCATGTTACCCCCGGAGGATTGGAACAAGCTCCTCTCATTCTCTCACGGTCAGCTGCTCGTCCACAGCACACATGCGTAGGTTATTTTTACTCAACATGTAAACATACAGAAAAAGACGTTTGTTCCTGTTCACACTTGGCTGAGCAGGATGCTCCTCTGACAGCCGTGGTGCGGCGGCGGCGTTCCTGACGGCGTTCCTGATGAATCCTCTTCTCCAGGGACCGTGTTCCGGCACCGCCTCCTGGGAGGGCAGGATGGCAACACTGAGAGTGAATGTGAAGGCTTAGCGATTCAGACTGTTTGGAAACATAAATATAGAACACATTATCTGCATTATTTCTTCAACGTTGTAGGACCTCACATTCAGCAGCACAGTCAGCAACAAGACTTTGCTTTAACAATAGCAACGCTTCTTCAGTCTGCGGAAACAGTGAATCACCATCAATGAAAACAGCTTTTTAAATTGTTGACGTAGACAAGAGATATATTAAGACTACAATGTTGAGATAGATATATTAAGACTACAGTGTTGAGATATAGAGACAGGGTGCGATTTGTCAAAAAAACAGAGGGGGGGGATGCTTTTTTTTCTTCATGAAAAAACAAGCAATAAATAGGCCTAATTCTTTTCAAGTTAACGGTAGGCCCTATTAGGTTACATTTTGAACAGTTAGATATTTAATGCAAACTTAAATATATAAAATACATGATTTTTTTTTTTTTTTAAAAACCAGAGGGGGGTAAATCCCCCCCCCAACAAATCGCACCCTGTATAGAGATATATTAAGACTACAGTGTTGAGATATAGAGATATATTAAGACTACAGTGTTGAGGTATAGAGATATATTAAGACTACAGTGTTGAGATATAGAGATATATTAAGACTACAGTGTTGAGATATAGAGATATATTAAGACTACAGTGTTGAGGTATAGAGATATATTAAGACTACAGTGTTGAGATATAGAGATATATTAAGACTACAGTGTTGAGATATAGAGATATATTAAGACTACAGTGTTGAGATATAGAGATATATTAAGACTACAGTGTTGAGGTATAGAGATATATTAAGACTACAGTGTTGAGATATAGAGATATATTAAGACTACAGTGTTGAGGTATAGAGATATATTAAGACTACAGTGTTGAGGTATAGAGATATATTAAGACTACAGTGTTGAGATATAGAGATATATTAAGACTACAGTGTTGAGGTATAGAGATATATTAAGACTACAGTGTTGAGATATAGAGATATATTAAGACTGCAGTGTTGAGATATAGAGATATATTAAGACTACAGTGTTGAGGTATAGAGATATATTAAGACTACAGTGTTGAGATATAGAGATATATTAAGACTAGAGTGTTGAGATATAGAGATATATTAAGACTACAGTGTTGAGATATAGAGATATATTAAGACTACAGTGTTGAGATATAGAGATATATTAAAACTACAGTGTTGAGATATAGAGATATATTAAGACTACAGTGTTGAGGTATAGAGATATATTAAGACTACAGTGTTGAGATATAGAGATATATTAAGACTACAGTGTTGAGATATAGAGATATATTAAGATTACAGTGTTGAGATATAGAGATATATTAAGACTACAGTGTTGAGATATAGAGATATATTAAGACTACAGTGTTGAGATATAGAGATATATTAAGATTATAGTGTTGAGATATAGAGATATATTAAGACTACAGTGTTGAGATATAGAGATATATTAAGATTATAGTGTTGAGATATAGAGATATATTAAGACTACAGTGTTGAGATATAGAGATATATTAAGATTACAGTGTTGAGATATAGAGATATATTAAGACTACAGTGTTGAGATATAGAGATATATTAAGATTACAGTGTTGAGATATAGAGATATATTAAGACTACAGTGTTGAGATATAGAGATATATTAAGACTACAGTGTTGAGATATAGAGATATATTAAGATTACAGTGTTGCTCCTAAAATTGGATGCAAACGACACCAAGACTACACCAGCATCTGCATGTCTTAACACTAAACAGTGTTGAGCCTTTAGCAGAGGTTTGTGAGCAGTGGTGTGTCCCGTCTCTCTGTCTCTACGGTGGTCTCTGGGATGCAGTAGTTAAGGGTATGGGATGGGTCTGCCTGTTGGCTCTTAAGGCTCAACACTAATGTCCTTCAGAAAGGCAGTAAATGTCCATCTCCAAATGGCATCCCTGGTGGTGCCGTGATGTCTGACTCTCACATATATACATTGGGGATCCTATACATGGTGCGTCGCTTGGACTGGTCAAGGCTGAGGGGCAGTGGCAGCCTGTGTGGAGAGGTGGGTTTATGGTGCACTTACGCTGGATTTATGACAAAATGGTGCATCCGCATGAAATGTTTATAATCCATGATAAATACAGCCTTTATCCTTTAGAGATTTATTCCTTGTTTATGGTGCTTTTCTATAGAGACTTCCTCAAGATTTGCGCTGTCCTACTTTGTGAAATAGCACTGTATTTTGTTCCAGTTCCACTGCTGTGTTCCTGCCTTTTGACTGAACTGCTCTTGTATGCTTTCTCAGATATAAGCTCATAATGGCCTCATGTTAAGAATGGTGTCTCTGCTTTCTCAGATATGAGCTCATAATGGGCTCATGTTTAGTATGGTGTCTCCTGTGAAATGAAACTGGAGAGAGTGGTCACCAAAGCCTCCAACATTATTGGTTGTGACCTTCCATCAGTCCTCTCCTTGTATGCTGAGCGTAGCTTAAATCGTGCAAAGAACATAATCAGAGACTCCTCCCATCCAAGCCATGACTTTTTGAACTTCTGCCTTCTGGAAGACGCTACAGATCTATGCAAGCTGGACCGACGCGCCTCAATAACAGCTTCTTCCCCTCTGCTATCAGACTCCTGAACTCCCAAAGCTGACCTGGAGTTATGGCCTCATGTTTAGTATGGTTCCTGTATGCTTTCTCAGATATGAGCTCATAATGGGCTCATGTTTAGTATGCTGTCTCAGATATGAGCTCATAATGGGCTCATGTTTAGTATGGTGTCTCTGGCTGGGAACCTGCAGTTCTGCACATGCCCAGTCTGTTCATGCTGTCATCTTGCATCATTGTTGCTATGGTTTCCCTTTCTCCTGTATAAGGTAGTCACCAGGCCTGCCAATCATGGTACCTCCCTCTGTGCTCTCTCTCTCTCTCTCTCTCTCTTCTTCTTTCCTTCTTTCTTTCTTTCTTTCTTTCTTTCTTTCTTTCTCTCTCTCCCTTCCCCCCTCTCTCTCCCTCCCTCCCTCTGTGCTCTCTCTCTCTAGCTCTCCCTCTCTCTCCTTCCCTCCCTCTCTATCTCTCTCTGTCTGTATCTGTCTCTTTCTCAAACACTCTCTATCTTCTCTCTCTCCTTCCCAACCTCCCTCTCTCTCTGTCTGTACCTATCTCTCAGTCTCTCTTCTCTCTCTTTTTCTCTCCTTCCTCCCTCTCTCTGTCTGTATCTGTCTCTCACACTCTCTTTTTTCCCCTTTTCTCTCCTTCCCTTCCTCCCTCCCTCCCTCCCTCTCTCTCTGTATCTCTCTCTTACACTCTCTTCTCTCTCTCGTTCTCTCCTTCCCTCTCTCTTTCTGTATCTGTCTCTCTTACACTCTCTTCTCTCTCTCGTTCTCTCCTTCCCTCTCTCTTTCTGTATCTGTCTCTCTTACACTCTCTTCTCACTCTCTCTTCTCTCCCTCCTTCCCTCCCTCCCCCTTTCTCCCTCTATGGATGTATTTTCTTCTCTCTCTCTGAATCTCTCTCTCCCTCCCTCTCTTGACAACAATAGCGCAGAGTGTAATGCAGTGACAGCTAATAGCATTTCCCCAGCAAAGCCAGGACCCCCCCCCCCCCCCCCTCATGGTGTGCACTGGACTGGGGTGAGAGTCAGGAGCTCCAACCCCCCACCCGTGGTGTGCACTGGAGAGGGGTGAGAGCCAGGACCCCCCCCCCCGCCCATGGTGTGCACTGTAAAGGGGTGAGAGTCCGTTTAGCAGAAGAAAATATTTATGCAGCAGCAGAGCAGTGGTGACACTCTAAAAGGTCAGAAGTTTATAATGACTGTAATGTCTAAAAACAGAGAGGGGAAATCCTTTAAATCCTTTAACCTAAGCCTCAACCTAAACCTATTTCATCTCGACCTCCCTTATATCTGTCGCTCGTTAGCCTCCATTATGTCGGCTGGTAAGATAATCCAACGTCCTCCTAGCCACTAAAACTCGGACAAATACCCTGATGATTCTTTAACCAAATAATCTGCAGCTTATGGATCCCAAATGAATGAAAGTAATCATGTGGTCCGGGGGGAGCTGCAGGAGAGAGCACTTTCTCCCGGCACAGCGAGAGCACAGAGGAGAGAGGAGAGAGGAGGGCACTCCCGGCTTCGATCGACTCCACTCTCAGGGCCTGGGGTCTGAGTGGGCTACAGAGACACAAGCAGACAGGATGGGATGGGGGTGACTGTGAGAGGGACACACCCAAGCCCAGAGCATCATCAGAGCTAGACACATCCAATACAGCCGTTTGCTTTTGATGACTAAGGCATGTTTCTCAAGTGATAGATGGAGAAAGAATCTGAACCATTTGTTATATTCTTTTATCCAGTCAAAACCGTACCAGCACCACACTCAACCCCACACAAAGCCTACGGAGGGGGAACACTCAACCCCACACAAAGCCTACAGAGGGGGAACACATAATGATCCTGGAGTAGGCCCCATATATATATATATATATATATATATACACCACAGTCATCACCACAGCTCTGCATCCAGGAGTAGGCCCCATATATATAAATCATAAATGATGGGAGAGGCAACCAGGCTGTTAGCCAGCATCAGATAAGGGTCAGACTTGCTCTACATGCATGCCAGATCAGGGCCAGATCAGGGCCAGATGAGGTCTAGATCAGGGCCAGATCAGGGCCAGATGAGGTCTATATGAGGACTAGATAAGGGCTCTATGAGGACTATGTTCAAAAGGCTGCCGCTACCAGCGGCATCCAGCTGTGCCCCCCGTTGTGCAGGCCACTCACAAGACCTGGGGACCACAGAGAGGTCACCCAATCGGGTATTCCCAGAGTTCCGTGGGGCGCATGCACAGGGGGAAACTACTGACAGTTTCTAGCGCCCCAAGCCGGTTTCAAGGCTCCCCTCATCACCCCTATAAACATCCGACCCACCTCTGTCCAGTTGTTGGTCAAGAGAAGTTGGAGGAGCATCACCGCCGGGATTTGCGTTGGACAATTCAAGATCACAATCAGAGACATTAACGATCATTCATACCGTGCGTCGTTCAGAAAGTGAGTGTTGTTATATGTGTGATTTCACTAGTTAGTCTGTTTCAATGGATTCATGGTTCAATGTTCATCCTTTACACGGATCATTCTATAATTTTCATCCTATTCATGTCTATCCTTTACACGGATAATTCTATCACGGTTCTTCAGTCATTTCATGTTCATCCTGCCATTCATGTCTTGAGTGTGTGTGTGCTAATAAAATCCATCATCATTGGGACTTTCCTTGACATCCATCATTGTTCTAACCGGACAAACCTGTGGCGATTGGCACCTATTCAATCAACCAGTATACATATCTATTTTGGGATTCATTCACATATCCCCTTATTTTATAGACTAGATCAGGGCTATATGAGGGCCAGATCAGGGCCTGAGGAGAGCCAGAGTCAGCAGCAGTATTGGATATACATATGCATTGTCATAACAGGCATTTTGTGTGTATGGTTGCAGCTCTGCTGGAGTTGACTGCTGGTGTGTGTGTGTGTGTGTGTGTGTGTGGGAGGGTGACGGAGCAGACGATGTATGCCTCACTGGTCTGTGTTTAATATGCAGAAGCCTTTTTCCTTACAGCTGTTTGCCACGCCTACGTAACCCTGGTGATGAGTAGGTTAGACTGTTTATCATGAACTCTCTCTGTCACAGCCATCCCAGGCCCTTACTGCACGCCACACGTCAGCCATTTTAGGCTCCAGCTGAGTATGCCTCATACGTCAGCAACTGCTACACAGAATTAGAATTCAGAAAATATTATATCTATGCCAGAGATATAAACAAAACTTAACAAGCACAACAAGAAACAATAAACATGACATTAGACCACAGGAATAGAAGAAGCAATAACAGTATAAAAACGTTACAGCATGAAAAATAAGGCATATCAAACACTAGTCAGAAGCATCTAAATAACTATAGGAATATGTTATATAACTTGCTGACTGGAATGAACACGTGTTTTATGTTATTTATATTGAACCACTAATGTATGTCAGAGATCCTGATGTCTTCACATAGCTGCAGCCGCTTGCCTGACAGAGAGAAGTGTTTTAGAAAGACGCCAGCCTGGCTCGTGTGCTAATGACCGCTGAGGCGACATGTTTAATGACATGAGTTTAGATCTGGGGCTGAGCGCAGAAAGACCGTAATTGGGAGTGGCGCGCATGCGCAGTGTGGGGAATATGTCAAGAGCGCCTAGTGGCTACTTATGGCGAAAACAAAGGCGAGCAGGAGAAGCGCGCACACAAAGATTATTCCGTCGGTTTCTCCATGTTTGCCAGATGAGTTAAATCCTGTTTACTCGTTTACTCTACATTATAGCGCATTTTCTGTGAGGCGTTGAGAGGATTTATGTTGTTTTTGGTTGGCGGTTTTCAGGCTTTTGTTTTTCTTTTCAAATCGCCGAAGTGGATTTACAGTGAGCTGGAATCCACAGGTCTCCATGTGTCGATGAAGAAACCGTGGATTTGCCATGGAAACACCATGCACTCGGGGTGCCTGAGGAGCTGGGGGCAGATAGAACTGACAAGCACCGAACACTGTTTGGATCTTAGACCATTCTGATTGATATAAACTCTTCCGGTAATTTCGTTATTTCTAAAGTCATTGCTACTCTTTTAAAATATGAAGTTTTTGCTTAAAAACGAGGGGAAATTATTACTCTGTGTTTGCATGTTGTTTGGCTGTGTCAAATAACTAATCAATTCATTTTGTGTTAAACTTTAAACATTCCGGGCTTTTTAAGGAGTGACGTTTTAAATCGGGTTATTCCAGCGAGGCGCTATCCAAGGTACTGACGCGTCTTCGTGTCAGCGTCTGCCAAACATCTTTGACGTATATGTCACTGCTTAAAGCTTTAGAGATTGAAAACGTTTAGCTATTCGTGAATGTGCTAACGTGAAGATGTCCATTTGATTCATATTTCCTCTTTCTGTGACAGGAAGGCCCTACCCACGACACCGCCCTCTCGCTCTCGCTCTCGCTCCGAGAATGAGAACTCTCAAGAGGGCTCTGTTGCATTCTCTCTCACTTTTAATACTGTCAGGTAAGTGCTCGTGCGGCAGCTTGAGTTCTCGGTGTAGCGTGAAACTGCTTCCATAATCATACGTCAGTCGATCCGTACAACGGCTCACCCATGGATGATTGAAAGATTAAAAATCAGTGATTTGTCATGTGACCCAGTGCCACACACCATGGCATTTTCCACATGAGACCACACAGTAATAGACAGGAATGTCTATAGTCATATCTCTAGTGACATCATATCTCTAGTGAATGCTGCTCTGTGTTAGGCCTTTCAAAAAAAAGAAAATGAATTGGTTTACCGTATTTGCAATATAGGCTGAGGTGTGGAAGGCTGGGCCTTTAAACTTTTCAGCTGTGCTGTACAAAATAAACTTTTAGATTTCCCCTATAAAGTCCATTTCTCAAAGACACAGCATGGCAAACTACATGTGTTTCTACAGCGTGGTTCTGTTCAAGTCTGTGACTGACTGCAGAACCACAGCTCTGTTTAAGGCTAACAACGTCAACACAAGATAAAGCCCAAATCCAACAGTGACGTTGCAGACATGGGAGAGTGGATCTGTAGTTGCGTCTGGTGATGTGTGTGTGTGTGTGTGTGTGTGTGTGTGTGTGTGTGTGTGTCTGTGTGTGTGTGTGTGTGTGTGTGTGTGTGGCCCAGTACACCCTGGTGATTTGTGCAGACATGGGAAAGTGGATCTGAAGCTGCGTCCGGTGATTTATGTTTTTTCCTGTAATCAGACTAGGAAGCTGTGATGTGTAATCAATAGTCCCATATCAGAGGAACACTGGAGTTAAGGCTTCCCAGGGTAATTAGATTAGTATAATGTTATTACCCGATTAGATGGCCTAATGTCAATGCAAAACAATCAATATACTGAGCCTTGACTGTAATTGGCCGAAATGTGCATATACCAGACAGAAAGTCCGTCTTAGAACAAAGCGTATTTTAGGTTTGAGTGTGGTAATAATTTGCACAATTGCATGTAATTCTTCTTTAACTCACAAATTGAGAAAAATGTTCAACTCCAAATGGACTGTTACAGCCAGCATGCGATCAATCCCATGGCTTCCCATGTCTCTGTGCTTCTTCTTCCTATAGAAGTAAAGAATGGCGCCTGCCTTGGCCCAGCCAAAATATGTCATATGCTGTCTAAACTCCCCCCCCCCCCCCCCCAACCAGCTTGTGTGGTTGATGGTGTGTGTGTATCCACTGGCCTGTACAGGCCCTCAAAATAGGGAGATGGAATCGATGTTGACAGCTGGTGCCCGGGGGCTGTGGGTTATATAAGATGGCCTGCATGTTCATCTGTGCCACTGAGAGAGTTTACAGTAGCCGGCCTTGTGGCGGGGGGGGGGACACTCCGCTGCATGCTTTGGCTTTCCACTTTCCTACGTGCTGGGATGCACGTCCCTGTGCTCTGGACCTAAACCATGGACCTGAGCGCACCAGAACACAAGAGTATGTGGGCGCAGGCCACATGCTGAGAGGAGGAGAGGAGGAGAGGAGAGAGGAGAGGAGGAGGAGAGGAGAGGAGGGAGGGTACAGGGGAGTAGAGGAGAAGAACGGAAGAGAAAAGAGAAAGAGAGAGATGAGTGTACGGAGAGGGAAGAACGGGAGAAGAGAGAAGGAAGGAACAGTAGAGGGGAGTGAGGAAGAAGAGGAAGGGAGGAGAGCATAGGGCGAAGAGCAGAAAGAAGACTAAGGGCAAGAAGGAAAAAGCAGAGGAAGGGAGAGCAGAGGTAATTAGTGGAACGAGAGATGGCAGAGAGAGTAAGAGACTGAAAGAAGAGAAGAGTGCTTAATCAGGCTCCCACCCCGCGCCTCCCCTGCAGGCCGCCTCTGGCCTGGATGTCACCTGACTCCAGCCCTACTGCTGTATTAGCCTGATTGGGTTGATCTCTGGCAGCAGGAGGAGGAGGGGGAGCAGGAGGAGCAGGAGCAGATGCAGGAAGAAGAGGAGGAGAAGGAGCAGATGCAGGAGGAGGAGCAGGAGGAAGAGGAGGAGAAGGAGGAGGAGCAGGAGGAAGAGGAGGAGCAGGAGGAGGAGCAGGAGGAAGAGGAGGAGGAGCAGGAGGAAGAGGAGGAGAAGGAGGAGAAGGAGGCGATGCAGGAGGAGCACAGGGAGGAGGAGCAGGTTGAGCAGCAGGAGGAGGAGATGAGGAGCTGCCATGTGGAGTAAAGAGCAGCCGAGCACGAGGCCCAGCAGGCTCCATGAGGAGCACGAGGACCAGCTCACCCGGACTACCTGAGGGCCTCAAGTTGTTTACTCACCACACGCTCAGCAGTCCAGGAAAGACATGGACTAACAGGGAACCACAGAAGGCATCAGGGCGTCACATGCAGGAGAGCAGAGTAAAGACAGGGACTTGCAGGCAACCAGAGTAGAGCGGAGAGGGGGATGTTTGTTTGGTTTGATGTGGTGACGATGTGTCGTCACAGAGTGAAGTTACGTAGTTCCCTACTGCCCTGTGTTTGCATGCTGGTTACTCCCACTGAAGCGACAAAAAGCTTGGTGTTTTCTTTATTTTCAGACTTAAGTAGCCAAGAATAATACAGACAGAAAAGTGGCTATAAACGTGTAGATCAGGAATGGAACACTATAAACATGTAGATCAGGAATGGAATGGAACACTATAAACGTGTAGATCAGGAATGGAATGGAACACTATAAACGTGTAGATCAGGAATGGAATGGAACACTATAAACGTGTAGATCAGGAATGGAATGGAACACTATAAACGTGTAGATCAGGAATGGAACACTATAAACGTGTAGATCAGGAATGGTACACCACAGAATGTAAATAATACCCTCTCCTCTGTCTGTGTGTCTCTCTCTCTCTCTCATACCCTCTCTATCCCTCCATCTCTCTCAAACTCTCTCTCTCTCTCTCATACCCTCTCTCTCCCTCCATCTCTCTCAAGCTCTCTTTCTCTGTCTCTCTCGTACTCTCTCTCTCTCTCTCTGTCTCTCTCCATTTTCCTCTCTATCCCCCCATCTTAATTCAATTCAATTCCATAAATGTTATTGGCAACGCCATTTAAAGGAGAATAGAGTTGCCAAAGTATAGAACCCAGAAACGTAGCACACAGTGAAAACACTAGAAATCCATAGAATAGAATAGAATATGAAACATGTGGTAAAATACCATCTCTCTCCCTCTCTCTGTATCTGCCCCCTCTCTCTCTCCCCCCCCCCCCCCCCGTGTCCACTGCAGTGCGGGTGAGCCACCCTGTGTGTGTGGACGGGGTGTCCGACACCGAGGCCGTGCTGGGGAAGCCCATGAAGCTGACCTGCATCTCCTGCCTGAAGAGGGAGGACATCAGAGCCGTCACGCGCGTCTACTGGTCCCGCGTGACGGAGGACGAGCGGATCCCTGTGAGTCTGCACTCCTGTCCTGTCCTGTCCTGTCCTGTCCTGTCCTGTCCTGTGTGTGTGTGTGTGTGTGTGTGTGTGTGTGTGTGTGTGTGTGTGTGTGTGTGTGTGTGTGTGTGTGTGTGTGTGTGTGTGTGTGTGTGTGTGTGTGTGTGTGTGTGTGTGAGCCTGCACTCCTATTCCCAGGCAGAGATGTGAACGGCACTTTAACGGCCATCATGCAACTGGTGTAAATGAACAAAGCCTTGTTTACATTCATGGGTGATACTAACCCCATCCTGTGAGTGTGTGTGTGTGTGTGTGCACTAACCCTTCATCTTTTTAATAAGCCACTTGTAATGTAATCTCAAATGACCAGATGTGACTTAGTTCACGTGACAAGTGTTTACAGTGTGGAGATTCCCTGTGTGTGTGTGTGTGTGTGTGTGGGTGTGTGTGTGTGTGTGTGTGTGTGTGCGTGTGCGTGTGAATGTGAATGTGTGTGTGTGTGTGTGTGTGTGTGTGTGTGTGTGTGTGTGTGTGTGTGCAGCCCTGCAGCACTGCCAGAATGAGCACAGGTCATGTGACAAGCAGCATTAACACACTATAAGAATGAGGAATAAATACATTTGACTGACATATAGTGAGTGTGCAACACGGTGTGTTTTGTTTTTCAAGACAGAATGGAACCATCCAGATTGGTGATTAACCACAGATAACAGTATCTACAGTGCATAGGGTAACCCTGTGTGTGTGTGTGTGTGTGTGTGTGTGTGTGTGTGTGTGTGTGTGTGTGTGTGTGTGTGTGTGTGTGTGTGTGTGTGTGTGTGTGTGTGTGTGTGTGTAGATCTATGAGTACGTGGACGGCCCCAGAGAGCTGGACAGCCTCATGAAGGGGCGCCTGCTGTGGATCGGCAGTAAGGACCTGCAGGATGTGTCCGTCCGGATCACCAACATCACCCGCAACGACTCGGGACGCTACGAGTGTGAGGTGTTCCGCCAGTTTGAGTTCGACTTCTTCACTCCCTCCATCACAAGCACCAAGGTCATCAAGCTGGAGGTCAAAGAGAGAGGTGAGAGCAGTGACTGCCTACACACACACGTCTGTGTTTGGAAACAATGACTGCCTACACACACACGTCTGTGACTCTGTGTTTGGAAACAATGACTGACTGCACACACACGTCTCTGGACACAATGACTGCCTACACACATGTGCCCTCACTTCATAACGCACCACTTAAACGCATCAAACTAAACTAATACAGGCATCGTGTAAAACTATTTTGATTACTAGGGCACATCAATTTGGCATTTCCTTAACATGCACACAGATCTCAGCGCCTTCAGGGGCGAACCGTTGCCTTATTTGTGTCTCATCCAAAAGGTGAGCGTGGCACAGCAAGGCTCTGTCCTCGTTCAGTAATGATGCTACAACAAGCAGCACCAACCACATGAAGCTGTTTTGATGTGAAATACAACTAGAGTCCTTGTGCTAGTGATAGTGTCACGCAAGAATCACCATCATCATGTAGGTAACCTAAAGTAATTGTTCAATTCAATGTATTCATCATCGGTTCCCAAACTGGGGTACGCGTAAAATCGTAGCTGGTACGGGGTACGTAGCTGGAGATTGAATGTCTGAAGGAGTACGGGACTGTAAAAAGTTTGGGAACCACTGGTCTACATGATATAGAAGGCCAGACACATAGAAAGCCTTGTCAGATGCTCGGTACACATTTCCTAACTCATCAATCTATACAACACAATCTACTGTATCTCATTGGTCTATATGTTCTGCATAAACTTCTAAAGCCTGTTTAAGTGGCCAACAGTGGGGGCTGGCTGCTCGCTGGAACAGAGTCATGTCACTCTTCGTCTTCTTCTACTGATCACTTGCTTGCGTAGTTTTTGTGAAAACTGCTGTGTAAAACTTGACCAGAAGCTAGCAAGTGTCAAGTGAATCAGCACCACCACTAACATCTTTTCAGCCAGGCAGTAACACAGGGATAGAGTACAGCGGGGGGGGGGGGGGGGGGGTCATGGGAATAGGAATCGGACTACCAGGTGATAGTTCGCTGTGCCGCGGTTCTGCTTAAAGTTACTTCCTGATTAACAGGGAGTTTATCCTTGCCCCTGTCGCCATTGTGCTTGCTCTAAAGGGGTTCAGGCCCTGGGCTCTGTAAAGCGTGTGTGTGTGTGTGTGTGTGTGTGTGTGCTTGCTCTATAGGGGTTCAGGCCCTGGGCTCTGTAAAGCGTGTGTGTGTGTGTGTGTGTGTGTGTGTGTGCTTGCTCTAAAGGGGTTCAGGCCCTGGGCTCTGTAAGGCGCCTTGAGACAAGTCTATTGTTTTGGCGCTATATAAATCAAATTTAATTGAATTGTATAGGCATATGATCTACTTGGATGTAGGCTAGTGCATCATTTTTTTCTCTGCATGGTTTGAGCTGATTTTATCAATTCAACACAACATATTTAATAATTTAACAATGACAATTAATCAGCTTAAACATGCGCTGAGTTAATTCCCTGTGTGTGAAGTTAGGGCCATGTGTGTGAGTCTGTGTGTGTGTGTGTGTGTGTGTGTGCGTGCGTGCGTGTGTGCGTGAAGTTAGGGCCATGTGTGTGAGTGTGTGTTGTATCATGTTCTGTTATGTGTCAGTGTGTGTTGCTTTGCATTGTGATGTTTTGTGTTGTGCTCTATTGTGGTGTGGTGTATCCTTTTGTGCCTTTATATAAAAGATAACATTAGTTTGAAATGTTCAATCTGCCAAGATGACCAGTCGATATCCAGCCCAGCAACCACGAGAGTCATATCCTGCTTAGAGAGATCTCAAACGGAATATTTACTGTCTTATACAATCATTTTCACACTCATTCACAATCATTTTTACACTTGTCTCAATACCATGTCCAGGACTGGAAGAGCTTCCTGCTGTGGAATCTGATGTGAAATGTTTGTTTTTTGAATGTTGAAGTAACTGTGTGTTTTGTCCTCCGTCGGCTACTGTAACTGGTTTAAGGGGTAAAGTAGACCATTTAATTTGTCTGCTTTTCACCGAATGCCTGCGTTAGATTGCTGGGTGTGTCTCCCCTCATCACAGTCGAATATACTTTGCCAAAAGTACAGTATATTAGCTGATTCCTCCTCATACTGCTAGCCTAGCCTCTATGTGTGTGTGTGTGTGTGTGTGTGTGTGTGTGTGTGTGTGTGCCCTGTGCTTCTGGGACCACAGGTAGAGGCGTATTCAAATGTTTTGTAACTGTCCATTCTCTCCTGATTTTGACTCAGTAATTGACAAAGTATGAATTAATGTGATAGTTGGCCATGCTTCTCTTTTTTTTTTGAGTTACACTCTAAACATTTCATGCCATTGTGGTGTCAAACTTCTGAGCGCCCCCTGCAGGTTGTGAGCCACACTACAGGTTAATCAAATCAAACCAAATCAGACATCACAGTGGATATTGCTAATTTCAATCAGGCACACATATGTGTGTGAGGTGTGCGTGCTCTTCGCTGGTGTTTCTGGCGTTTGACACATCAACCTTACACACACACCCCCCCTGGTCCAACCTCAAAGCTGCTGCATCCTCTCCTTAGCAGCATCCACAGCATCTTTAGCAGCACAGCATCTTTAAGAGGATGGATATGACTTCACCTACACTAGTGCACAGAAGCTTGAGCCGCATGTTTTATTCATAGAAACAACTGTTCTGTTACTCACAGTAACTAGCACCTTCTGGTGGGCTACAGGCAACACACACACACACACACACACACACACACACAGTAACTAGCACCTTCTGGTGGGCTACAGGCAACACACACACACACACACACACACA
The DNA here is from genome assembly GCF_900700415.2 of Clupea harengus. Classification (NCBI taxonomy): domain Eukaryota; kingdom Metazoa; phylum Chordata; class Actinopteri; order Clupeiformes; family Clupeidae; genus Clupea; species Clupea harengus. The sequence goes on from NC_045168.1 coordinate 16,306,979, forward strand.
CACACACACACACACACAGTAACTAGCACCTTCTGGTGGGCTACAGGCAACACACACACACGCGCGTGCGCACACACACACACACACACACACACACACACACACACACACACACACACACACACACACACACACACACACAGTAACTAGCACCTTCTGGTGGGCTTGAAGCGACGCAACTGAAATAATTTCACACTTTGAGCTCGTTCTCAGGGGAGGTCATTCAGTTGGAATCCAGATGCCTTGCAGTGAAGCAAACAGTGTGTGCACTGACAGAGCATGTGTGTGTGTGTGTGTGTGTGTGTGTGTGTGTGTGTGTGTGTGTATGTGTGTGTGTGTGTGTGTGTGTGTGTGTGTGTGTGTGTGTGTGTGTGTGTGTGTGTGTGTGTGCACTAACAGAGCAGCGCATGTCAACTCATCTGAGGCACATCCACTGTTTCGCTGGCGTGCTTCCGTCTCACACATGCTCACACACACACACACACATGCTCACACATGCTCACACACGCTCACACACACACATGTTCACACACGCTCACCCACACACACACACACACATGCTCACACACACACACACACACACACATGCTCACACACACACACACATGCTCACACATGCTCACACACACACAGACATGCTCACACACGCTCACCCACACACACTCACACACACACACGTTACACACACACGCTTACACACACACACACACAAACACGCACACACACACACACACACACACACACACACACACACACACACACACACACACACACATGCTCACACACACTAAGGGTCCAGACAATTAGCCTCTACCCGCCATCCAGAACAGAGCTGCTGATCCAGCACCTCCCACATCCTCTGGTGTCAGATCCTCATTTATGAGCTCCATTGAGCTCCTTCAGAGAGACACCACCAGCGTTTAGCTGAAGAGAGAGGAATGATGGAGAGCAGGGCCAGTCTTCAGACATGTGGTCAGCCATATAATTTAGTCGGGTGGGACTTAGATCTCAGCCAGGCCCTCTGGTGGCTTAGCTGTGTGTGTGTGTGTGTGTGTGTGTGTGTGTGTGCGTGTGTGTGTGTGTGTGTGTGTGTGTGTGTGTGTGTGTGGGGGGGGGGGGGGGGGTGTATTGCAGTGTAGCTGCGGTGCTTATGGAAGCTGTGCATATTGCAGAAATCTGCTGTATCCTCTTTTGTGAAATACCGTATGAGAAAAAGAGGAAAACATAACGTAACATAACAAATAACTCAGGCGTTGTGAACACATGCTGGTGTATGCAGTGTGTGTGTGTGTGTGTGTGTGTGTGTGTGTGTGTGTGTGTGTGTACATGTAAATGTAAGACTTGTAGTAGTTTTGTCCAGTGAACAAAACTGTCCAGGCACACGGGACAGGGGACACAGTACATCACTGACCTAAAGAACTTCTCATAATATGGTGTGAGTATTTCGCCACACAGCACTGGCTAGTTATCCATTCCAGCGTGATATTTCACACTAAAGTAATATAAAGACACGTCATAACTGCATACAGGCCTCACGTGACATTTTCCTCATTTTGAAACGTTGGTCTTTAATTATCTGCAGTTCATCAGTTAAATCCACAGAAGAAGTCAGTTAGTAATGAACCAGCTCGTCCAGTCTCCAAAGCTTCCTTACTCATGTCCTCATGTGTCTGGGGATGTAATGGGGTTCAGAAGGGTGCCTCACACACACACACACACACACACACACACACACACACACACACACACACACACACAGTAATGAACCAGCTCGTCCTGCCTCCAAAGCTTCATTACTCATGTCCTCATGTGTGTGGTGATGTAATGGGGTTCAGAAGGGTGCCACACACACACACACACACACACACACACACACACACACACACAGTAATGAACCAGCTCTTCCAGTCTCCAAAGCTTCATTACTCATGTCCTCATGTGTCTGGCAATGTAATGTGGTTCAGAAGGGTTCCTCTCTAGAGTGCAGTCTAGCTAGTCATTATACTCCCCTCTAGTTTAGTTCTGCCCACTCCACCCTCACATCAGATGAGGAACATGTCAACCCTCGTAGTAGCAGGAGTCGGTGGGGTCAGGGAGTCAACCCTCGTAGTAGCAGGAGTCGGTGTGGTCAGGGAGTCAACCCTCGTAGTAGCAGGAGTCGGTGTGGTCAGGGAGTCCACCCTCTGAGTGTAGCTGTTATTAAGTCCCCTCTGTTAACATTGTTGTAACCAATACTGT
>NC_045168.1:16316716-16326716 GCF_900700415.2 Clupea harengus
CACCAGAACAGACACACACACACACACACACACAAGAACGCGCACGCACGCAAGCAGCCTAGAATCCAGCTGGGTCTACTGACAGAGTCAGGGCTGGGACTGGGCCAGTTAGGGTCATGGTTAGACATGGGATAGACCTGGGTTAGGGTCATGGTTAGACCTGGGTTAGACCTGGGTTAGGCCTGGGTTAGACCTGGGTTAGGCCTGGGTTAGACCTGGGTTAGGCCTGGGTTAGGGTCATGGTTAGGGTCATGGTTAGGGTCATGGTTAGACCTGGGTTAGGGGTTAGGGTCATGGTTAGACCTGGGTTAGGGGTTAGCGTCATGGTTAGGGTCATGGTTAGACCTGGGTTAGGGGTTAGCGTCATGGTTAGGGTCATGGTTAGACCCACACAGAGTCACACAGACATAGAGACACCAGAAGTAGATAAACTAGTGGAGATAGACTAGTAGAGATAGATAGACTAAAGAAAAGCTTTCACAGCATGACATTGCCAGCTATACTGCCAAAAGACACCAGTTAGTGTGTTGGCAAGCTTCTATCAGTGTCAGCTGGGCTGTTGGTGGTGTCTGCAAGGTTTTTGCATGCCTTTTAGGTAGTTAGCGTGCTAGTTTTGGAACAGAACTCCTCATTGCTGCTTTAAGTGTACGGCAATGACCTCAAAGTCCTGTAAGTGTGTGTGATACTCTCTCATCTTCCATGTTTCTGCACTGCTGTGGTCTCCTCATTACTGCATGTCCACTATGTCCAGAGGGTCAAAAACACACACACACACACACACACACACACACACACACACACACACACACACACACACACCCTGTGGCCATCTTCCTGCTTCTGCAGTGCTGTGTTCTCCTTATTACTACTACATGTCCACTGTGCTGAGGGTCAGCAGGCTGCACTTTGGCTCCCTCTGCTGGACATGCAGAACGCTTCACCCAGTCCTGCGCCGAAGCCTCATGTAGTTTGGGCTTGCTGCTTCTCACAGAGGCCCGCGGACGGATCACACTCCAAGTCTCACAGCTGATCTGGAACTCCGGTGTGAAAGACAGGCGGTGTGGAAAATATGGAAATAATGATTTTATCCACTTTCATTTCCCAAAGCCTGGCCTCATAACCCTAGGAGCTTTGAGGCTGAGTGTACGCACCTCTCTCCATCAGTCAGTCCGTCTGTCGGTGCCGGTGGTTTCCGTCCGTCAGTCAGTCAGTCTTGGGTGTGTTTCAGAGGGAGGAGCTGCTCTCATTGCTGAGGAGAACATGGCTGCTGACGTCAGAGATATGTGTGTGTGTGTGTGTGTGTGAGATGGCTCTTTCTTATCACAAACACACGCACACAAACACACACTGCTGACGTCAGAGATGGCTCTTTCTCATCTCTCCCGAGACGCCTGGCTCTGAACAGGTCACCGCACGGAAGCAGGCCACGTCACAAGCAATGTCACTGATGTTACTGGTGTTATGATGTTACTGGTGTTACTGGTGTTATGATGTTATGATGTTACTGGTGTTACTGGTGTTATGATGTTATGATGTTACTGGTGTTATGATGTTACTGGTGTTACTGGTGTTATGATGTTACTGGTGTTATGATGTTATGATGTTACTGGTGTTATGATGTTACTGGTGTTATGATGTTACTGGTGTTACTGGTGTTATGATGTTACTGGTGTTATGATGTTACTGGTGTTACTGGTGTTACTGGTGTTATGATGTTACTGGTGTTATGATGTTACTGGTGTTACTGGTGTTACTGGTGTTATGATGTTACTGGTGTTACTGGTGTTATGATGTTACTGGTGTTATGATGTTACTGGTGTTATGATGTTACTGGTGTTACTGGTGTTACTGGTGTTACTGGTGTTATGATGTTACTGGTGTTACTGGTGTTACTGGTGTTATGATGTTACTGGTGTTATGATGTTACTGGTGTGATGATGTTACTGGTGTTATGATGTTACTGGTGTGATGATGTTACTGGTGTTACTAGTGTTACTATAACCCTAAACAGCTCCTTCTGCCAACTAATGACTGTAAAGGCAGCTTACACACACAGTCCTCTACCTACACACACCTGTCTCTACCTACACACACCTGCCTGTACACACACACTCACCTCTACACACACAGTCCTCTACACACACACCTGCCTCTAACTACACATTCATCTGTACCTACACGTAGTCCTCTACACACACACACACTCATTTCATTACATTTGTAAGGCCACTACGACATGTCTAACCATTTTAGTTTTTTTGAATGATGGGGAAGAGTGTGCCTCCCCGGCCTTTTCATCCCTTGGCCACACACCTGGGGTTCATGTCACTAACACCGACTGTATACCACACACACACACACACACACACACACACACACACACACACACACACACACACACACACACACACACACACACACACACACACACACACTGGCACACACACACTCTCCTTCTGCTTCAGAGTGTTTTAGGAGTAATCCTCTTCTGTATACCACACACACACACACACACACACACACACACACACACACACACACACACACTGGCACACACACACTCTCCTTCTGCTCCAGAGTGTTTTAGGAGTAATCCTCTTCTCTCAGCTCCTAACCGCCACTCTGTGCCTTCAGTGAGACCAACAGAAAACAGCACAGGTGACAGCCTCTGTCAGGGAGCTGTCCACGCACGTTACACACACACACACATCCTGTGCATGCCAAGTCTGAGGAGGAAACATGGACGTCAGTGGTGTGACAAATCTCCGTGTCCATGCCACGACTGCTGCTGCTGCTCACACACACCTGTCACCTTCACACACCTGTCACCTTTACACACCTGTCACACTCTAATCCGTCTTAAGCCCCGTAAAACATGTCTGCTATTTCAGTCCCCGCAGGTAGGAGAACAAAACACCACAGCAGCCTTGGCCACACACCTGGGGGTTCATGTCACTAACACCGACTGTATACCACACACACACACACACACACACACACACACACCACACAGGTTTGGAAGCTTGTAAGACAGGGAGGTGAGAGCAGGAACCATTGCTCCACTAGTGAACCATTGCTCACCACACACACCCACACACCCACACACACACACACACACACACACACACACACACACACACACACACACACACACACACACACACACACACACACACACACACACACACACACACACACACTGGCACACACACACTGGCACACACACATACTGTATACCCACCTCGTACGCTGTAACAGTTCATTCAATTACGACGGAGAGGCATAATTATGCTTTAAGACGTGGCTCAAGGAGGTTCTCCTGCCTGCATCTCTCTATCTGTGCCTCTGCCACTCCGTGTCCTGCCCGGCCGAGCTCAAGTAGTGTGTGTGTGTGTGTGTATATGTGTGTGTGTGTGTCTGTGTGTGTGTGTATATGTGTGTGTGTATGTGTGTGTGTGTGTGTGTGTGTGTGTGTGTGTGTGTGCCTGGCCGTGCTGAAGTTGTGTGTGCGTGTGTGTGTGTGCGTGTGTGTGTGTGTGTGTGTGTGTGTGTGTGCCTGACGGTGCTGAAGTAGGCCACTTTTGATTAAAGCACACCTCCACAAAGGGAGTAGCGGTGGTGGCTGCGGCTTGTTATCAGCTGCCATAAAGGGAGCGCAGCAGTGAGAGGATGATCTGACCTCACCTCGTCACATCACGTCTTGACTCCATTGTGAGTGAAATGAGCACCTGGCCCACCCCATGCTAAATCAGTCCACACACACACACACACACACACATGAATACACACATACACACACTCACACACATATACACACAGACATGTACACACATACACACAGACAGACACTGTCACATACACCTTAATTATAGATCAGGATACCCCACAGTGTGTGTGTGTGTGAGAGAGAGGGAGGGGGAAAGAGAGAGGGACAGAGAGACAGAGTGGGGGGAGGGAGAGAGAGAGAGAGAGAGTGGGGGTGGGGGGGGGTGAATATATGTTTGTATGTATGATGGTGAGATTATTCTTGAGAGAGTTGTGTTGCATGTTCTTAGTGAGATTAGGTGTAAGAATGAGACTCCCATCCCACTACATAATTACAGATACAGAGAACCCATTACACAGGCCTGTCTGTCTGTTTCTACACACATCTACCTGTCTGTGTGTCTGTACACACATCTACCTGTCTGTCTGTCTGTACACACATCTACCTGTCTGTCTGTCTCTACACACATCTACCTGTCTGTCTCTCTGTACACACATCTACCTGTCTGTCTGTACACACATCTACCTGTCTGTCTGTCTCTACACACATCTACCTGTCTGTCTGTACACACAACTACCTGTCTGTCTGTACACACATCTACCTGTCTGTCTGTCTGTACAGACATCTACCTGTCTGTCTGTCTGTACACACATCGACCTGTCTGTCTGTCTCTACACAAATCGACCTGTCTGTCTGTACACACAACTACCTGTCTGTCTGTCTGTACACACAACTACCTGTCTGTCTGTCTGTACACACAACTACCTGTCTGTCTGTCTGTACACACATCTACCTGTCTGTCTGTCTGTACACACATCTACCTGTCTGTCTGTCTGTCTGTACACACATCTACCTGTGTGTCTGTACACACATCTACCTGTCTGTCTGTCTGTACACACATCTACCTGTGTGTCTGTACACACATATGCCTGCCTGTCTCTGCATCTGAAAGGATTATGGGTGTGAAATATGGAGAGAAAATCACTTAAGGAGCTGCCTGTGCCTGTGTGCCTGTGAGCTGCCTGTGCCTCCACTTCGCTTTAAGCAGCGAAGACAGCAGTGAGTAATCGCCGTGGTGACAGGCCATGACTAGCCCAGTACCTGCTGTCATAACCAACTAGTAAGCCCTGATCAGACATCAATCTACCCCAGTCAAAGGCCATTTTCCAGAGGAGCAGAGATGTGTGTGTGTGTGTGTGTTAGCCTTCAAGGTGACTTAGCAATCAGTGTGTGTTAGCCTTCAGTGTGTTTTAGCCTTCAGTGTGAGGCATTCATGAAGCAGCGTTCATGCTACGCGGCTGGTTGATCGCTTCCCTGACCTCTCACCCCCAGACTTAATTCCCAGAAACCCACTGAGATTCAGGAAGTCTGTGAGTGTTTTTCTCAAACATCATGTCCCTCTCAGGGCTCTCAAGTGTCACGCATTGAGCGTGACAGTCACTCATTTCGGTCTTTAATCACGCACTCCCGCCACACATCGTATTTCTCACGCTGAAAAAAACCTCTAGGCTATTTAATGTGCCGCAGCGCGCAAACATGACCTGGCCGCGCTGCCCTCACCCAAGGCCGGATTAACCATTAGGGCAACTGGGCACTTGGAGGAGAGCGTTCTATGGGGAGAAGCAGTGTAGCAAGATGGAGAAGCAGTTAAGCGGGAGTGCTAAAAGAAAATTGAAAAGAAAAAAAGAATTGAAGTTAGTCGACAATTTGAAACATCTACCAAAAATAGCCAATTATTTTACTCCAAATCAGTGCCCTCTGAGAAAAGGTGATGGAAACGCTGAAATCCCTCCTTCACCTGTGGTGGCTGTGGAAACAGCTAACGTTAACGTTAGTGCTAGCACTAGCAGTCAGGCTACCACCAGTGTGGAAGCTAGCAGTGAGACATGGGACGACAGCCAACTGAGCCAAGAGCAAGAGGACGACGAGGATGAACAGTCTCCACATCATCACAACGAACATGATGCAAGCCCGACTGAAAGAGCTGAGACCACAGGTAGCTCCAGCCCCCGCAGCACCTTCACACTCCCGTCAGATCCGGCACTTTGGGGACCCCTGACAGAGACGCTGAGGGAGGAGGCCATCCACAGAGGACCAGCTGCCTTCCACAACCGGGCTAGCAGGTACCCAGCATCCGTGAGGGAGTCTGGGCTTGGGTGTCGAACCCGCTCTCTCACAAATGACCTATTTAATTGTCGTCTTCAAAACAACGAAGTCGTCCCGAGGGAATGGCTGCTTTATTCACCATCTACTGGCTCTGTTTACTGTCATGCCTGCAAACTCCTGTCACCCCAAACCCAACAACATGCCTTCATCAGTGGATTTAGCGATTGGAAACACTCTGAGAGGATCGGGGACCATGAAAAAAGTTTGGAACATAGACGGAATATGTTGTCTCTAATACAGAGATCCCAAGTCGTTTGCCGAGTGGATGCTGCACTTGTCCGACAATGTGAGGCAGAACAACGGTACTGGACAGAGGTACTGAGGCGTGTGGTTACTGTCATCAAGTTTTTGGCAGCTAGGGGGTTAGCTTTCAGAGGCGACAACGAACTGTTGGGCTCAGTGCATAATGGAAATTATCTTGGGACATTAGAGGTCATTGCACATTTCGACCCATTTTTAAAAGAACACCTTGTAAAGCATGGCAACAAGGGGAAAGGTAAGCCCTCATACATCTCTTCCATTCGTTAATGCAAGTGGGAAAGTAGTTGAAAGGTTCATAGGATTTGAGCCCATCCACAGCCACACAGGCCTTAGTTTAGCGGAATCTGTCATTAGCATGGTGCGAAACCTTGGCCTGGACTTGGCAAACTGCCGTGGTCAAAGTTATGATAATGCTAGCAACATGTCTGGCAAGTATAACGGACTCCAAGCTCAGTTGAAAAAAGTAAACCCACTAATCCACTATACACCGTGTGCCGCCCACTCATTAAACCTTGTTGGTGTTAATACCATTGAAGACTGTAGTGCAGATGTCATCTCTTTTTTTGAACTTCTACAGTCTCTTTATACATTTTGCAGTGCTTCAACTTATCGCTGGAATACAGTTTTCAAAAACAGCGACTTTAGCATTAGCCATACATTAAAATCCCTCTGTGGTACGAGGTGGAGCTGTAGAGCAGACTCAACGAAAGCTCTATGCAAAAATGACAGCGCAATTCGAGATTCATTGGCCAAAATAGCCTCGGACAGTGACGAAAAAGAACGATGCAAACGTGAGGCTTCTGCGCTGGTTGCGAAACTTGATACACTTGAAAGTGTTATGATGACCATGGTGTGGGACAGAATACTAGGCAGATTTAAAGCAACCAGTGACAAAATTCAAACAAGAGACATAGATTTAGCAACTGCTGTGCGGCTTTTACAGTCACTGCTCTCCTATGTTGGCAAGTTACGAGACCAGTTTGCAGAGCTGGAAGAATCAGCACGATCTGTCAGTGCTACACAGGACTATCAGTATGACATTTCACGTAGGAGAAAAAGAAAGAGATTTTCTGACGAGAGTGACAACGATGAGGAGGTCGTCTTTACTAATGGCAGTCTAAAATTCAAAGTGGAAACATATTATGTGATTATTGACAAACTCACTTCTTGCCTATCAAAACGGATCGGTGCCTACACAGATGTGTGTGAGCTCTTTGGCGTTTTATTTGACAGGGACTATGATGAGCGTGATGTGCGCGAACAAGCTGCTAGGCTGACATCCACGTATCCTACAGACCTAGATGCGTCCCTAGCAGACGAGCTCATGCAGTTCACACACTTTGTGTCGAGTGAGACTTCCCCAGTTAAAATGTTGCAGATTCTTGAAACAAATGGCCTTAAAACAACATTCCCAAATATATATGTTGCACTTAAAATGTTTTTAACTCTGCCAGTCTCAAATTGTGAGGGTGAGAGGTCGTTTTCTGTTTTAAAACGAGTAAAAAATGCATTAAGAACCACTATGACACAGGCAAGACTTTCTGCTCTTTCTTTACTGTCCATAGAAAATTAAGTTGTTGAGGGAATGGATTTTTAAGATATTGTGCACGAGTTTGCATATTTGAAGTCTAGAAGGAAGGCCACTGAGTAATCTTCAATTGAGAACATAATTAACTGTATGTGTTGATGTGAGAAGTTTTAAAAGCTAAGATAGGTCATTAGGCCTAATAATTGAATTGTTTGTTTCTTCATGAGTTCAGTGTTGAAAAGAGGCCAGTTGTGAGGCATTAAGTGTTTGAGTTAATAATATGTGTTTTATTGTGAGAAAATAATTAATTTGTCTATATGAATTTATATAATATATATATGTGTATATGAATCCTAGTGTGTTAATTGTTACTGCTGGAATTGGTTATTGGTTGGAATGGTTACTAGAATTAATATATGCGTGTTAATGTGAGAAGTAAAGTACAAGTAAAGATAGGTCATTAGGCCTCATAATTGTTTGTGTAGTCATGAGTTCAGTCTTTAAGGGAGGCCAGTTGTAAGTTCCATTTGTTTAAATAAAATAATAAGGATATATAGTAGTGAAGTGATCAACATCAAATGTTGAATTGTGATACAATAAACATGATCTTGACTTTGAAATGACATGCAACAGTGTAGCCAATGGTTTACTTTTACTCAATACACACTAATTGCCTGCTTCATGGCTGGTGATAATTTCACATTTTTGCATTTTTAAAATGTTCTCTGGTTTTAAGTTAAGGCTTCTCTAGCTGTCTGCTTTATTTCACTGTTGCAGTCAACAGATAGTTGATTGTCTACATATTGAAACATTCAATAAGTACTCATCAAGCCACCAAGTTCTGTGAAAGATTCATTGTAAAAAGTTATGCACAGTTGTGCATCTGTTTTGTCTTTTGAATGCATGCACTTTATGCTGAGGCTATTGTACACACATACATCTCCACTGAGCCATGCAGAAGCCTGATAGTATAGAGCTATATGATCTTGATGATAGCGACTTTGCGATTGTTTGGCCGAGGGGGGGGGCCCTTGAGCTTTGTTGCCCAGGGCACGGAAAATTGTTAATCCGGCCCTGCCCTCACCATGGAGGAATCAAGCACGTCTCCCCGAATCCCCTGGAGTTCTGCCGTGAGGTGCCAATTGTCAGCCAATCAAAAAAAAAAAAAATAGCCAATCAGAAAAAAAAAGTGTCTTTTGTATCTGTTGTATCTGGGTAAGATTTAATCCAGCAACCAATGAAAATAAAGCATCCTGGAATTGCGCGCGACTGATCTTCCGAAAGTTTCGATAACCTGAGGAAACCACTGGAGCTCCGAGCATCAGTCTTCTACAAAGAGCAAGTCGTCTCCTGTTTTAATGTTACAACAAATTCACAATGGTTTGACACAAGCAATGACAACTTGACTGCAGTTAGAGAATATTTCCCAGATAATTAGCATCAGTTTTTAATGAGTGTTTGTAGCCAACACAGTTTGCCTTTTCACTATAGCTTTGACTCCGAACTTCGTTAATAGGCTATAATAAATTCGAGTAGGCCTATTAAAAATATATATAGCCTATAATTCGAACGAATATTAGGCAGCCCTTAATATTCAATGATGTTATGGGCATTATTTTTTGTAAATGTGTTTGCTTGAACATTCTATTCAGATTCCGAGGCTTCTTCACGTGAAGTTGTGAATCGCGAGCTCATTAGGCACTAGCATGTTATAAATATCCTGGCCATGGATGCATTAATCATTGCATCTGTCTTTCAAAGATGTCAGGTAAAAAACAAATAAGCATCCTGTCCTTCGCCCAAAGAGGAAAGGCCCAAAGAACGTAAACACATTAGAGGAGGAGATGGTGGAAGAGGAAGAGACAGTACAGGTGGAAGAAGAAGAGACAGTACAGGTGGAGGAGGAAGAGACAGTACAGGTGGAGGAGGAGGAGGAGATGGTGCAGGTGGAAGAGGAGGAGACGGTGGAAGAGATGGTGGAAGAAACAGTGGAGGAGATGGCTAGAACAAAAGGGAGAATAGTCCCAGGAGCAGCCTCCTACAAGACCTCTTTTAATAGTGAATGGACCTCTAAATGGCCATTTATTACTGTAGGAAGCACCAGCTCATATTACTGGTGCTCTATCTGCCGCCAAGAGAACTCCTGTGCCCATCCAGGTGTGCGGGATGTGACAAGGCACATAGGCAGTAAGGGGCATCAGGCCAAACAGCAGGCACTGAAGTCAACCAGCGCAGTCAAAAACTTTGACTTGCCAGTGACTGCAGAGATGAGTGTGCAA
>NC_045168.1:16339216-16359216 GCF_900700415.2 Clupea harengus
CTCCTTCAATTTCAACGGCATTTAAAGCTTGCAGACTGTGGGTTGAATTACTCTAATATGTTAAGCTGTGGTACATTTTGTGTTCAACACTAAAATAAAGTAGATAAACCTATAGACCCTTGTGATTGGCAGTGGATGAGCATCTGGCTGTAAGTGCTGTTCCTCGCCCCGCCTCCATCTCCACTTTCTCGAGCTCCCCTCCGCGATCCGTTTCACACGCGCTGAGAGCAACCGCGCGCCCTCGCGCATCCAGCAACTACGGGCAACCGCTCGAGTTTAGTCCAGCTGCCCTTGAATGTACAGAAGACGTGGGATGTTCGCATAAACGGTCTTATCAGAGAGTTCTACTTCGCCTCTGTGCTTTCTCATGAACACCAACCGGCTTACGGAGATTTTGGTTTTATTTTTGCAAAGTGGTACTCTGTGCAGGGAAGCCAATTACACGGATGTGACTGCGACTTTCGCTTAGGAATACTCTGGATTGCTAATAGGTGTAATCAAACTTATGGCGTGAAGGTAGGACAGTCGCATTTTGTGTGTGTGTGTGTGTGTGCATGTTTTGGGGAACTGGAATTCTGAACGCACAACCACAGGTCTTGTTTCATCATCTGACCATCTTGAACTGCGATACAGGAATCTGGTTCAATTGGTTATAAAAGTGTAAAGTGCTGTTCTGGTGTGTGTGTGTGTGTGTGTGTGTGCGTGCGCATGTGTGTGTGTGTGTGTGTGCGCGCATGTGTGTGTGTGTGTGTGTGTGTTGTGTCTAACCATCCCTATCCTTATGTCTCTGCATCTTTCTCTCCTCTCCCATCTAATGTGTCTTCCTGTATTTATTGTTATGAGTGTTTGTGGACGTGTGTGTGTGTGTGTGAGTGTGTGTGTATGTGTGTGTGTATACATTAGTGTATTTTCCTCTATCATTTAAGGTGTGTGATTAAGTGCTCAAGGTGTGCTTGTGGGCTGGCTCTGTACTTTGCTCCGAGTGTCTCTCATTGAGAGCCGCTGCTGAAGTGTGTGTGAATAACCATGAGGTGGAATGCTTTGCCCTGGTGTCTACGTAAGGGGTGCGTTAATGTGCTAGTTTGTGTGTGTGTCTGTGTGTAAAGATGAGTTGGCTGCATAGTGTCGGAGTGTGTGCTTGTGTTTGTGTGTTTGTTTAAGGAGAGGTGAGCTGTGTGTGTGTGCGTGTGCGCGTGTGTGTGTGTGTATTGGTGAGGTTGGGCACTCAGCATCAGCATGTTAACATATGTATTTGTGAGGATGAGCTCAGCTGAGTGTGTGTGTGTTTGTGTGTGTGTGTGTGTGTGAGTGTGTGTGTGTGTGCGCGTGCTGTGCAGGTATGAGTGTATGGGATGCTGCCAGGGACTGTCTGGTGTACATTGCTGTTAGGCATGTCTACATGTCTACATTGTGTGTGTGTGTGTGTTAGAGAGAGAGAGAGAGTGTGTGTGTGTGTGTGTGTCTGTGTGTGCCAGTCCCTCAGATGCAGGATCACAGGCAGACTCCTACTGCACTTGCAGTGCACTGACTGGAGCTGTAGATATGCACGTGGACAGGTGACTGACATACTGAGGTATGATGTAGCAGCCCCCCCAAAGGTGAATGTAGAGTTGAATGTGGAGGTGAATGTAGAGTTGTCTGTAGAGTTGTCTGTAGAGGTGAATGTGGAGTTGAATGTAGAGTTGAATGTAGAGTTGAATGTAAAGGTGAATGTAGAATTGACACCTAACCCTAACCCTAACTCATTTCCAGATTCATTGTTTTTGTGTCTGCTGAGTGTTTGGCTTCTGCTCTAGCAGACCTACAGTGGGGAAAATAAGTATTTGAACCCCTGCCGATTTCGCAAGTTTGGCCACTTGCAAAGAAATGTGTGATCTATAATTGTAATGGTAGGTGTATTTTAACAGTGAGAAATAGAATACGTCTGTGCTTGCCAATAAGGGTTATTCCACCAAGTACTAAGTCATGTTTTGCTAGGGGTTCAAATACTTATTTTCTGCATCAAATGCAAATTAAGTCATAAATGTTGTAAAATGCAGTTTTCTGGATTTTTTTTGTTGACATTCTATTTCTCACTGTTAAAATACACTTACCATTACAATTATAGATCACACATTTCTTTGCAAGTGGCCAAACTTGCGAAATCGGCAGGGGTTCAAATACTTATTTTCCCCACTGTATATGTAGACACTAATGTATATGACTGGGAGATTTATAAGATCATTTTATTAGTTTCATCCTCCTGTTATGAGAGAGAGGTTTGATCGGGTCAGAGATGGGCTATCGGTGGTCCAGACTCTCCCCTCGTCCTGTTATGAGAGAGAGGTTTGATCGGGTCAGAGATGGGCTATCGGTGGTCCAGACTCTCCCCTCGTCCTGTTATGAGAGAGAGGTTTGATCGGGTCAGAGATGGGCTATCGGTGGTCCAGACTCTCCCCTCGTCCTGTTATGAGAGAGAGGTTTGATCAGGTCAGAGATGTGCTTGTAGTGGTCCAGACTCTCTCATCCTGCTCCATTGGCACCGGTCAGGCGTGAGTGAGGGTGAGGAGAAACCCTTATGAATCAAATTAAATTAAATTAAATAAAACTTTATTTATACGGCACATACCAGGAGGTAACACAATGCGCCTTTGAATGTGAGTGACATATTTGTTTTTTTATCGTGTTTTATCCTTTTCATGTGGGGTCACTCAATCTGTCTCTCTCTCACACATACACACAGACGTGCGCACGCACACACACACACACACAGACACACACACACATACAGAGACACACACACAGGCACACACACACACACACACACAGACACAGACACACAGACACACACATCTCTTTCGCTCTCTCTCTCTCCACATGTTGATGAACCTCTGAACAATCCCATCACCATGACGCCACAGCAGCATCCTGAGAGCTACAGCAAATGAAAGGAAATACATCAAGTGCCCATCTTCCATCTTCCAGCTGTCTGTAGACTGGACATCTCTCTGTCTCCCTCTCACATCCTCTCTCTTTCACTCCCTCCCTTTCCTCACTCCTCTCACTTTCACTCCCTCTTTCACTCACTTACTCCCTCCCTTTCCTCACTCCTCTCTTTCACTCACTCACTCCCTCCCTCTCCTCACTCCTCTCTCTTTCCCTCACTGTTTCACTCACTCACTCCTTCCCTTAGCCCCCCTCTCCCTTTCTCTGTTTTCCACGTTCTCTGTCCCTACCTCCCTCCTCTCATCCGCTCCCTCTCCCTCTCTCTATCCCTCTCTCTATCCCCCCCTCTCTGAGTATAGTAGGCTAATGGTTAGTTAGGTAACCCTAAGTAAGTGTGAGTCTATATATATATATTTCATAGTCAGGGTTCATATATATAATATTACAGTAAGGGTTCATTCCATTATGGGTCTGAGTAGAGCACAGAAGAGCACAAGGATGGAGAGAGGAGGAGAGAGAGGAGGAGTGGAGAGGAGAGGGGAGAGAGGAGAGAGAGGAGAGGAGAGGAGAGAAGGAGAGAGGAGAGGAGAGGAGAGAGGAGAGGAGAGAAGGAGAGAGGAGAGTGGAGGAGAGGAGAGGAGAGCGGAGGAGGAGAGCGGAGGAGAGAGGAGAGGAGAGTGGAGGAGAGGAGAGCAAGGAGAGGAGAGGAGGAGAGAGGAGAGCGGAGGAGAGGAGAGGATAGAGGAGAGGAGGAGAGAGGAGAGGAGAGGAGGTGAGAGAAGGAGAGGAGAGGAGGAGAGAGGGAGAGAGGAGAGTGGAGGAGAGGAGAGGAGAGAGGAGAGGAGAGCGGAGGAGAGGAGAGGAGGAGAGGAGAGAAGATGAGAGCGGAGGAGAGGAGAGGAGGTGAGAGAGGAGAGAGGAGAGGAGAGAGGAGAGGAGAGGAGGAGAGAGGAGAGGAGGTGAGAGAAGGAGAGAGGAGAGGAGAGGAGAGAGGAGAGGAGAGAGGAGAGTGGAGGAGAGGAGAGCGGAGGAGAGGAGAGGAGGAGAGCGGAGGAGAGAGGAGAGGAGAGTGGAGGAGAGGAGAGGAGAGCGAGGAGAGGAGAGGAGGAGAGAGGAGAGCGGAGGAGAGGAGAGAGGAGAGGAGAGGAGGAGAGAGGAGAGGAGGTGAGAGAAGGAGAGAGGAGAGGAGAGAGGAGAGGAGAGGAGGAGAGGAGAGGAGAGAAGGAGAGAGGAGAGTGGAGGAGAGGAGAGGAGAGAGGAGAGGAGAGCGGAGGAGAGGAGAGCGGAGGAGAGAGGAGAGGAGGAGAGATGAGGAGAGGAGAGCGAGGAGAGGAGAGCGGAGGAGAGGAGAGGAGAGGAGAGGAGAGGGGAGGAGAGAAAAAGAGATGAGAGTGGAGGAGAGGAGCAGTGAGTAAAGGAGAGGAGAGGAGGAAAGGAGAGGAAAAGAAAGGAGAGCGGAGGAGAGGAGAGGAGCAGTGAGTAAAGGAGAGGAGAGGAGAGGAGCAGAGAGTAAAGGAGAGGAGGGTTGATCTCTACTCCCATTAGCTCTTCAGGCTTGTCAGTTAGCAGCTGGTGCTCACGCCTGGGTCTGTGTGTGTGTGTGTGTGTGTGTGTGTGTGTGTGTGTGTGTGTGTGTGTGTGTGTGTGTGTGTGTGTGTGTGTGTGTGTGTGTGTGTCACGCCTGGGTCTGACAGCACCGCAATTAAGGCCCAGGAGAAACCAACAGGCCTATCCATCCAAGGCCGACTCCCCGCCCCGGGCCCATGGGGTTTCTTTCAGTATCACCACGCCTCGCCCATCACTACCACCTCGCCTCGCCTCGCTCATCAGTACCAATCTCATGTCTGAATAGGTTTTAGAAATTGTTGGCGTCACGTCAAGTAGAAGTCGTGGTGAGCTGACGTAGCGGGGGCAATTTAGCAGTTTCAGCAGTCTTAGTGCATCATTTGTGTGTGTGTGTGTGTGTGTTGTGTGTGTGTGTGTGTGTGTTTGTGTGTGTATGTGTGTGTGTGTGTGTGAGTGTGTGTGTGTGTGTGGGAGTCCTGTGAATGTGAGGGGAAACAGGCAGGGCTGCCGAGAAAATGATAGAAGAGGAAAAGATCAATTATGGAGGAGAGAGAGAGGAGGAATGGAAGGAGAAAGAGAGAGAGGAAGAATTGGAGGAGAGAGAGATGGAGAGAAAGAGGAGGAATGGGAGGAGAGAGAGACAGAGATGGAGAGAGAGAGGAATGAGAGGAGAGAGAGACGGAGAGAGAGAGAGACGGAGAGAGAGAGGAGGAATGGGAGGAGAGAGAGAGAGACGGAGAGAGAGAGGAGGAATGGGAGGAGAGGAGAGAGAGAGAGAGAGAGAGGAGGAATGACCCCCTGCACAAACACCACTCCCCCTCCGAATGGGAGGAGAGAGAGAGAGAGAGAGAGAGAGAGAGGGAGGAATGAGAGGAGAGAGAGAGGGAGGAATGAGAGGAGAGAGAGAGAGAGGAGAATGGGAGGAGAGAGAGAGAGATGGAGAGAGAGAGAGGAGGAATGGGAGGAGAGAGACGGAGAGAGAGAGAGGAGGAATGGGAGGAGAGGGAGAGAGAGATGGAGAGAGAGAGGAGGAATGGGAGGAGAGAGAGAGAGAGACGGGAGAGAGAGAGGAGGAATGGGAGGAGAGAGAGAGACGGAGAGAGAGAGAGGAGGAATGGGAGGAGAGGGAGAGAGAGATGGAGAGAGAGAGGAGGAATGGGAGGAGAGGGAGAGAGAGATGGAGAGAGAGATGAGGAATGGGAGGAGAGAGAGAGAGATGGGAGAGAGAGAAGAGGAATGGGAGAGAGAGAGAGAGAGAGAGCAGAGGAATGGGAGAGAGAGAGAGAGAGGAATGGGAGGAATGGGAGCGGAGGAATGGGAGGAGAGAGAGAGAGATGGAGAGAGAGAGGAGGAATGGGAGGAGAGAGAGACAGAGAGAGAGAGGAGGAATGAGAGGAGAGAGAGAGAGACGGAGAGAGAGAGAGGAGGAATGGGAGGAGAGGGAGAGAGAGAGGAGGAATGGGAGGAGAGAGAGACGGAGAGAGAGAGGAGGAATGGGAGGAGAGAGAGAGAGAGACGGGAGAGAGAGAGGAGGAATGGGAGGAGAGAGAGAGAGAGAGACGGAGAGAGAGAGAGGAGGAATGACCCCCTGCACAAACGCCACTCCCCCTCCGCCCGGACTTCTCCAGCATTCAGGTTATTCAGGAAACTCCATCTGTAAAATTATGTACTAATGCAACCCTTAATGCACGCACACACACACACACACACACACATTGTGTTCTATTCGCTTGTGTTCTATTTGTGTTCTATTCGCTTGTGTTCTATTCGCTTGTGTTCTATTGTGTTCTATTTGCTTGTGTTTTATTCGCTTGTGTTCTATTCGTTTGTGTTCTATTCGCTTGTGTTCTATTTGCTTGTGTTCTATTTGCTTGTGTTCTATTGTGTTCTATTCGCTTGTGTTCTATTCGTTTGTGTTCTATTCGCTTGTGTTCTATTCGCTTGTGTTCTATTTGCTTGTGTTCTATTTGCTTGTGTTCTATTTGCTTGTGTTCTATTGTGTTCTATTCGCTTGTGTTCTATTCGCTTGTGTTCTATTTGCTTGTGTTCTATTCGCTTGTGTTCTATTTGCTTGTGTTCTATTTGCTTGTGTTCTTTTTGCTTGTGTTTTATTCGCTTGTTCTGGCGCCCAGTTAGTTTTGTTTTTGTTGTTGTTGTTGTATTGTTTTATACCTGCCTGTATTTTGGATTCCATTTCTTCTTGCACTCTGTGCTCAGTTTGCCTGCCTGGTTTCTGCTGTTAGATCTGCCTCTGGTGTCATGTGCATTTGGGCTCTCTCTCTCGCCAGCCTTGACTCACATGCACACACACACATGCACACATGCACACACACACACACACGCACGCACACACAGTAACCATGCGTGCACTAATCACCTTCCCCCTCCCCCGTGCTCGCCAGAGAGATTGTTCCGGGCTCGGAGCTCACGTTTGATCTTACCTGGAGATCACCATCTCTCTGGTGCCAGTCACTGCATAGAAATAAGACCTGATTGGAGGAAACAAGTTGCCAATCACACAGCAGTTATGCCTGCCAATCACACAGCAGTTATGCCTGCCAATCACGAAGCAGTTATGCCTGGAAACCCACATCAGTTCCCGGACACTGTTAGCACATTGTGTGAAATCTGAACTGTATAGTACATTATTGTAGAACTGCTCTGTAGTTAATTACTGTCAATCACAAATGCATTTTGGGAAACTGTAAATAACTGAGACAGCACCTTGCTGTAGAACTGATACCCTGCACAACACGGAGTATCCCACAACTGCTCTGTGGAAGAATACAACCTTTTACGGTGAAAAGCTTGAGGGGCTCAGGTCTCTATAAAGCGCCTTAGGACAGTGTCCATGTTTAATGGTGCTCTATAAACGAATGCAATTGATTTGAATTTAAATTGAAAAGCAGTAAAAGAGCAAACTTGACAATTAAGCTTTTTAAATGAGTAAATCAGGTTAGGAGGCAGAATTTTTTCATTTCTCTGCTTTGACCCCTGACCCCTATAAACTGATACACTGATAAACTGATAAACTGATACACTGATAAACTGATACACTGATAAACAGACAGTATGAAGCTGAATGTCTGAGTGTGGGGCAGCACAGATACATGAAGAGATAAAGCCGTGCAGGTGCCGCTGTGTTTACAGGTGTAGGATGTGTAGAATTTACATTTACAAGTGTAGGATGTGTAGAATTTATATTTACATTTACAAGTGTAGGATGTGTAGAATTTACAAGTGTAGGATGTGTAGAATTTACATTTACATTTGCAATTGGGAATAACAGTAATTCTCTGCATAACAACACTAAAGTACTATCGCATATCATAAAACAATATAATGATGAACAGGATTTTTGGTTTTACTTAACAGGACTGTGTCAAGAAAAAAATACCTGGCCGAAAGCGTGAGCTGTCTCGCTGGTTACTATGGCGACTCCAAAAGCGTGAGCTGTCTCGCTGGTAATGATGGAGACTCCAAAAGTGTGAGCTGTCTCGCTGGTTACTATGGCGACTCCAAAAGCGTGAGCTGTCTCGCTGGTAATGATGGAGACTCCAGAGAAGATCATCGCAAAGTCGGAGTTCAAGACTCCAGTTCATGTTTGAGGCGTTTGCTGAACAGTACAAACACTCCATACTTACAAATAAGTTGCGTTGTAAACCCAAACATTGAGGTTGGTTCTCCCTTCGAGGTTGGTTCTCTCTTTGAGGTTGGTTCTCCCTGAGCTGAGTGGGCTGAGAAAGAACCACTGGGAGGGGCTAATGTTTGGAGGTCCAATCATTTCAGTCTTTCATCTTACCATAGTCTTACTGGTACTTGTATACGTTAAACAGTAGATCACTCTAAACAACATTACTTTAACGTATTGACCAATTGCTGCACAGAACGATACTGCTGTTTGATTTTGACAGTATGCTTATTCCTAATGTAGTGTAACATGCAAGGGGTAGTGGAGCTTCCGTGTGCGTATTTAAAGAGACTCTGAGTTGGTTCCCATCATGCTGTGCGCTAGAATGGTGTGGATAACTGTGTTCTGTGTTCTAAATTAGAATTGTGTGTGTATTGCCCTCCTTTTGTGTCCAGTGTAATGTGAATTACTTATTATTGCTTCAGTGTGCTCTGTGGTAACTCTGTGTGTGTGTGTGTGTGTGTATTAGCTCCTGTGTTAATTAGAGTTGTCTGACCGCTACTGATTGGCGCTAGCTTTATCTGCAAGTGTGAACAGGTGATAGAGAGACGTTATTGATCTCCAACTGTGTGAACTGCTTTGCAGAGAAGCCTTGCGAACATGAGATATAGCCCCATGAGATATAGCCCTAGCTACAGAGATAGGTTGAGACGGCTTCCGCAAAAAGCCCTGCAAATGTGAGATATATTCTCATTAACACCCTCAGAGGACTTCAGAATGGCTTTGACTGGTCCAACCATACACATAAACAAACAAACAAACAAAGAATCTGTTTACATGTGAAAGCCCATTTGGGGCTATTCCAAGTAAGTGGTTTAGTGACAAACCTGGGTAGGTTAACTTAGAGTAAGTGGTAAACCCATCTGGACTTCACTTGTGTTCTGTTTGTGTGTTTGTTGACTATGATGACTGATAGCTGGTATTGCTGTTTGTTTATTTGCTAGCTGATGTTGCTGTTTGCTAGCTGGTACTGCTGTTTGTTTGCTAGCTGGCATCCCTTTCAAACACTTAAATAAAGACAGGATCTAGGAAGGAAGGGTCTTATGATTTATTTCTATATTCATTTTTATATTGCAGGAAAAAAACCTTTATTTTTGGCAGAAGTGAATTATATAGAAATTATATAGAAATACAGTATATACGCCTAATAACTATGTATTCTGGCAGAGAATATCTAGGCTTTATAGACGGCCTCTGGTTCTGGGTACATCTCTAGATCGTTCTTCCAGTTTCCAGGCATTTTAACTTTGAATCAGTTGAACCTGTACTTGTTGTTACACAGCAATCATACTCAAGTTAGCGCATAGTTGCATGTTAAACTCCAAAACGTCCTGTTTAAGTAGCATAGTACTGAAGCGCAGCTTAGCTAGCCAAATGTTAACTGATGATTTGTGTTTGCTGCCGTTTTTATTTCCTTGTTTAGTGTTTACTTATGTTGGGGTCGGTTCTGATGTTTTGTTGCATTATGTTTGGTTTTTGCAATTGTTAGCACTAAGAGAGTCCAGACACTCCCAGACAATTCAATTCCTTTGCAGACACACTTTTACAATGATGTGTCTCATGCCAGCCATCTCTTGTTTCTCTTGTTAGCCTTTTCTCATGTTCTTAAAGGCGGTTCTCTTGTTAGCCTTTTCTCATGTTCTTAAAGGCGGTTCTCTTGTTAGCCTTTTCTCATGTTCTTAAAGGCAGTTCTCTTGTTAGCCTTTTCTCATGTTCTTAAAGGCGGTTCTCTTGTTAGCCTTTTCTCATGTTCTTAAAGGCGGTTCTCTTGTTAGCCTTTTCTCATGTTCTTAAAGGCGGTTCTCTTGTTAGCCTTTTCTCATGTTCTTAAAGGCGGTTCTCTTGTTAGCCTTTTCTCATGTTCTTAAAGGCAGTTCTCTTGTTTGCCCTTTCTCATGTTCTTAAAGGCAGTTCTCTTGTTTGCCTTTTCTCATGTTCTTAAAGGCAGTTCAGCCTGTGCCTCTTCTAAAGGGAGCCACTTAAGACCTTCCGATGCATCAGTGAAAGGTCACAGGGAGCTATTTATCATATAGCTCATCATATCTTGTAGCACTGACGATTCTCTAGCACACTGTGGGCCGTGATGTGTTGGTATCTCCTGCTATAGTGGATCACTTGTTTAGGAAAGAATAGAGGCTGCGGTGCCTAGTCAGTGTGGAAGTGTGTGTGTGTTTGTTTGTGTGTGTGTGTGTGTGTGTGTGTGTGTGTGTGTGAGGATGTCCTGCCTGAGTGTCTTCGGTGATCTCAGAGAGAGAGTTAGTGGCTATCTTTCATCTTTATGAACCGTTCCATATAAAATAAAGATAGTTACTGTCATGTGCGCATGCTAATCCTGTTCAGGAACATTCCTAAATGCTCTCCCATCTGCAGCGGGGACACAAATAGCTGGGGAGGCCAAAGAGTAGAGGATACAGTGTGTGTGTGTGTGTGTGTGTGTGTGTGTGTGTGTGTGTGTGTGTGCACAAATAGCTGGGGAGGCCAAAGAGATCGGAGCCGTCCTCTCAGGTGGGAACATTTTAGAGCTGATTTTGACATGTGACCTACTACTGAGTTTGAGCTGAATCTGCAGACACGGTTGTAGGAGCTGCACACACACACATACACAAACACACACACACACACACACACTCACACATGCTGCTGCTGCTGTAGGATGTATAAATATGGACAGGTGAGAGAGATACTGCTGCTCCTCTGCTGAACAAAGACTCACCACACACACACACACACACAGGTTTGGAAGCTTGTAAGACAGGGAGGTGAGAGCAGGAGCAGCGCTCACATCGAGTGGCTGCAGTTTGTCAGTGAACCATTGCTCACCACACACACACACACACGCACACACACACACACACACACCCCCCCCCTTCGCACACACACACACACACGCACACACACACACACACACACACACTTACAAATGTGTTGCAGGAGGGCAGCCAGCTCATCACCTTCTGCCGGGTCCTGGCATGCAGACCAGCGCCTTGTTTGGAGTTTCCTCACCAAACCTAATTGTTTTCCTGGAGTGTTGCCTCCTTCGTGTATAAACCCACAGTATGCACTGAACCCAGCCCTGTAGAGAGCCACACACACACACACACACACACACACACACCTCAGGCAAAGGGCATCTGTGGTGCACACACACACACACACACACACAGGGTTCAGAGCAGATCTACCATATTAACACACACACACACACACACACACACACACACACGCACACACACAGGTTTGGAAGCTTGTAAGACAGGGAGGTGAGAGCAGGAGCAGCGCTCACATCGAGTGGCTGCAGTTTGTCAGTGAACCATTGCTCACCACACACACACACACACGCACACACACACACACACACACACCCCCCCTTCGCACACACACACACACACGCACACACACACACACACACACACACTTACAAATGTGTTGCAGGAGGGCAGCCAGCTCATCACCTTCTGCCGGGTCCTGGCATGCAGACCAGCGCCTTGTTTGGAGTTTCCTCACCAAACCTAATTGTTTTCCTGGAGTGTTGCCTCCTTCGTGTATAAACCCACAGTATGCACTGAACCCAGCCCTGTAGAGAGCCACACACACACACACACACACACACACACACCTCAGGCAAAGGGCATCTGTGGTGCACACACACACACACACACACACAGGGTTCAGAGCAGATCTACCATATTAACACACACACACACACACACACACACACACACACACACACACACCTCAGGCAAAGGCATCTGTGGTGCAGCAGACTGAACACAAGGAGCATGGAGACACTGTTGGCTCATGGCTGTCATCTTCTGTCCTTGCTGCCACTGGGGTTTTAGTGAGACTGCAACATTCTGCTTATAACTCTGCTGATGCTGCTGGCCCAGCTGACTCAGCACTGTGATTGCCTTGATTCAGATTCAGTGGCTAGGGACTCTGACTCAGCACTGTGATTGCCTTGATTCAGATTCTGACTCAGCACTGTTCTGGGTTCCACTGGCCCTGCTGGGGAACAGGTGGTGAGAGGCCCCTTGTGAGAGGCCCTGTGTGAGAGGCAGGCTTGTGTGAGAGGCAGGCTTGTGTGATTGCTTAGCTCACATGTGCTGAACTCTGGCCCGCCAAGCGATTTAATCCGGCCCTCCGGCTCCTAAGAATGTTGCAAAATGTTCCATTGATTTGAATGGGCCACAGTGTAATTTAATTTGGCCTGCCAGATAATATGTAATGTCTATCAGAGCTGGAGCCGCCGGTATGTCGCACAGACCACTAATACTGCAAGTCCCACAATGCACTGCTTACGTTAATTTAGGCCCGCAAGCGCAAGCCCTTGCCCCACTGTCTGCAGCCTCATCACCTGAAGTCAAAGTTTAGCTTGCGGCCTGTCTCTCTCCCCCCAAAAAATGGCCAAACAAAAGGTGGACTTTGAAAACAGGGGTTTTCAAGAAAGGTGGGCGGCAGAATATATGTTTACCGATGTAAAGGGCAAACCTGTATGTCTTGTGTGCGGAGCCAATGTGGCTGTAATGAAAGAATATAATTTAAGACGGCACTATGAAACGAAACACCAAGACAGGTACAAACATCTGGACATGAAACAGAATCGAAGGATTAGAAAAGAAGGCTGGTGTCATAGCAGACTGTGTTCGTAAAAGCTAAATCACAAATTAAGCTTAATTGTAGTAGCGGAGATCGCTAAAGCAGCCCGACCCTTTACCGAGGGAGAACTGCATGATAAAAGTTTTGCGACATCGTTTGCCCTGATCAAAGACAAGCATTTTTAAATGTGAGCCTTAGCAGAAACTCCGTTGCTGATTGTGTATGTGACCTTGCCACCGATCTACAACAACAGCTGATGGGAAAGGGAAAAGATTTCATTGCATACTCCCTTGCTGTGGATGAGAGCAGCGACACATCTGATACTGCCCAGCTGTCAATCTTCATCCGTGGAGTGGACTCAACTCTGTGCTTTATAGACAAACTTTTGGGATTTAAATCAATGCATGGCACAACTACGGGGAAAGATCTCTTTGAAGACGTATCCAAATCTTGTGGGACTGCGATGTGCAGAAAAGAGAGGCATAAGAAATGAATGGCACTGATGTTTATTTTATTCTGATATTTGATCTCTATGTTTATATATGTCCAGCCCTCGACTTGGACGCAGTGTTTCATGTTGGCCCTCTGTGTATTTGAGTTTGACACCCCTGGCTTAGCTTGTTTTTTCTGGCATGAATACCAACATGAGGTGAGGGGGTGGGTAGGGATGTATACATGTCCGCATATTTATGTGTGTGTGGCTGGATGTACGTGTGTGTGTGTGTGTGTGGCTGTACGTGTGTGTGTGTGTGTGTGTGTGTGTGTGTGTGTGGCTGTACGTGTGTCTGGGTGTGTGTGGCTGTACATGTGTAATTTAAGAGATCTTTGATGGTCTGGCATGGATTGGGCCCTTATAGCTCAACTGCTATCAAAGCTCTCTCAGGCTGGCGCCCAGCTCACATGAGGGACCAGTGTTACAGCTAACAGGTTATACGAGACACCAGTGTTACAGCTAACAGGTTATAAGAGAGACAAGTTTATAAGAGAGACAAGTTTATAAGAGACAAGTTTATAAGAGAGACAAGTTTATAAGCGAGACCCGTGTTACGGCTAACAGTTTATAAGAAAGACCAGCATTACAGCTCACAGTTTATAAGAGGGACCAATTTACATGAAGGACCAATTTATAAGAGGGACCAATTTACATGAAGGACCAGTTTATAAGAGGGACCAGTGTTACAGCTATTAAAGCTCTCTTAGGGTGGCGCCCAGCTCACAGTTTACATGAGGGACCAGTTTATAAGAAGCAGTGCCGCTGCTAGCCATTTTAGTGCCCTAAGCATAACTCCTTTATGATGCCCCCCGAGAAAAAAAACGTTGTTTCTGCCAGTTTAACATGTTATTAAAACGAAAAAGGAAAATCTACTTTGTAAACACAGTACACAGAACAGCCAAAACATACACACAAGTATTGGGATGTGCAAAATCTTTGTAGGAATTAAATAGTCATCCATAAATACAAATTTAAAAGCAGAAGTATACAAGTAAGCAATCTTCTTCAATAAAGCAAAGACTTAGAAGCAGAAAATTCACACAATTTTACTTTACTTTGTAAACACACTATGTAGAACAGCTAAAACACACACCTCTTGTCACTACAGATCCATAACTTTGCAGCTAAAGTTGTGATTCCTGGTTGCTATGGTTATCTAGGTGCTATGCTAGCTAGCTAGCTAGTTAAGGAAACTTTTAATAACCTTAAACGATTTAAATGGAATTTTTCCGTTTGCAGGAAATGGTAGCTAGTTATCTAGCTAATGTTATAGTCTCCTCGATTTAACTTCTACAATTATAATGGGTGCCTGTGACACTTCGTATGAACGAGTTCATATTCATGAGTTCATATTCAACACCAGTTCATTGTGTGTAAAGAATGCTGATATGAAATATGAAAACAACCAGTAGTCAATGTGCAAGCTTCCAATTTATTTGAGTTGGGGCAGTCTATCCTTCAGTCGAGGCATGATGATCTATCGCTACAAGTTTTACCTGTTCGTGTTGGAGTAACAAATGCTTGTGGAGTCAAGTGCAGTTGAGAGGCGCTTGTCTCCAGGGCACAGATTACACTTAACTTTTTTCTCTTTTCACGGATACAATTAGAATACCCTGACGGGACAAATCAAAATCACCCATAATTCCGGATGTCCCGGACAATTCGGGACGGTTGGCGACCCTACTTGCACCTAAGTTATAACATATTTGAGTGTGCTAACATTAGCAATAACGTCAGCTAGTTTGAGGTGTATGCATAGGCTAACCATTAAGTTAGCAGCACATTTCCCGTATTTAACAATGATTAAACATGGACTTACCTGAAAGTGATGCACGGGCATCATCTCGCAGTTTCTTTCTCTTTCTTTTTTTCTGCCCCTGACTCCTGTTGTCTTTTTGAGGCCATTTTCGAAAAGTTAGCTTACTGTCAACGTTCGTCAGGCCACTGAGATAGGAAAGGGCACCCACGGCGAGCTTGGGAATTTGAGTGTGTATTAGTTTTTTTTTGGGGGGGGGGGGGGGGGGGCACCATCGTAACTTTTTTGAGCAATTAAATATATCTCTTGTTCTGCCTGTTTTATGATATACATGCCTAAAAGGTGCCTAATATTTCTATATTGAAATGATATCGGCATTATAATTATTATAACTATGATGATTTTTTGGTGCCCCCTCAGGACTTGGTGCCCTACGCACAGCGCGTAGTTCGCGTTATGGGAGCGGCGGCACTGATAAGAAGGACCAATTTACATGAAGGACCAGTTTATAAGAGGGACTAGTTTACATGACGGACCAGCCAGTGGAGAAGAGTGACTGAGGAGCAGCACTAGAGCTGTCGCTGCGGAGCAGCTGTCATGTGGTATGGACAACCAGTGACCAGTGCAGGCAGATCCAGGCCACAGCTGTGTCATGCTTAGTGGGCGTGCAGTGTGCTCGTAGGGTTACTATTACAGCTTTGTGGGCGTGCAGTGTGCTCGTAAGGTTACTATTACAGCTTAGTGGGTATGCAGTGTGCTCGTAAGGTTACTATTACAGCTTAGTGGGTATGCAGTGTGCTCGTAAGGTTACTATTACAGCTTAGTGGGTATGCAGTGTGCTCGTAAGGTTACTATTACAAGGGTGGGTAGAGTAATGAAACAGAAAACTATGTCGATGGTAGAATAAGTGCATGACAGTGTGGTGGAGGTGGGTAGGTGTAGGCTGAGGGTTTCTACAAGTAGATCAGGTGGGGAGACTACAGCAGCTAGTCTAGAAGAAAGAGACAAAGTAAGTGGGTAGAGTTCGGTGCCAATACGTGTATATGTGTGAGAAGCTGTCCAGCAAGGTGTATGGGCATTTTGTTTATGTTTATGTTTTGTTTATGTTTTTGATGAGTTATGATTGGCTGACATGGTGCATGTAGATTTAAGCTAGATTAGCAAGGGTGGCAGGATAGACAACAGTGCACAACTGCAACATGTCGCATGCTGGACCCGGGATCCGTAAAGACATTTACATTTACATTTAGTCATTTAGCAGACACTTTTATCCAAAGCGACTTACAATGTATACCCATTTTACATTTACACTGATGGCACACTGCACATCAGGAGCAATTAGGGGTTCAGTGTCTTGCTCAAGGACACTTCGACAGGGAATCGAACTAGCAACCTTCTGATTACTAAACGACTTCTTTACCTCCTGTACCACTGTCGCCCCTCCACCACAGCACAATATACGCTGTCGGTAGCCCAGATTTATTCATTTTGGGAATTTAATATGTGTTTAGTTGTGATGAGTTATGTTTAGTTATGTTGGCTGGCTTGGTGCATGGGGATTGTTGGTTATCCAAGCATAGTAAGGGTGGCAGGATACAATGGCAGTGCACAAATGGCTATCAACACACTGGCTGTGTGTGTGTGTGTGTGTGTGTGTGTGTGTGTGTGTGTGTGTGTGTGTTAATTTGGTAGATCTGCTCTGAGCTGTGTGTGTGCATGTGTGTGTGTGTGTTAATATAGTAGATCTGCTTTGAGCTGTGTGTGTGTGCGTCTTAACATAGTAGATCTATCTGAGCTGTGTGTGTGTGTGTGTGTGTGTTAATATGGTAGATCTGCTCTGAGCTGTGTGTGAGTGAGTGTGTTTGTGTTTGTTAATATGGTAGATCTGCTTTGAGCTGTGTATGTGTGTGTTAATATAGTAGATCTATCTGAACTGTGTTTGTGTGTGTGTGTGTGTGTGTGTGTGTGTGTTTGTGTGTGTGTGTGTTAATATGGTAGATCTGGTCTGAACCCTGTGTGTGTGTGTGTGTGTGTGTGTGTGTGTGTGTGTGTTAATATAGTAGATCTGCTCTGAACCCTGTGTGTGTGTGTGTGTGTGTTAATATGGTAGATCTGCTCTGAACCCTGTGTGTGTGTGTGTGTGTGTTTGTGTGTGTGTGTGTGTGTGTGTGTTAATATAGTAGATCTGCTCTGAACCCTGTGTGTGTGTGTGTGTGTGTAGGTGTGTGTGTTAATATAGTAGATCTGCTCTGAACCCTGTGTGTGTGTGTGTGTGTGTGTGTGTGTGTGTATGTTTGTGTTAATATAGTAGATCGGCTCTGAACCCTGTGTGTGTGTGTGTGTGTGTGTGTGTGTGTGTGTTAATATGGTAGATCTGCTCTGAACCCTGTGTGTGTGTGTGTGTGTGTGTGTGTGTGTGTGTGTGTGTGTGTGTGTGTGTGTGTGTGTGTGTGTGTGTTTTCTAGGCTCCCCCTCTGCCATCTTTCGGAGCGCTCATGGATGTCATCATCGAGTACAGCTACAACGAGAGCACAGCCCAGAATGGAACCCCAGGCCTCAACGGGACGGAGGGCGCGCTGCGTCAGGAGTACAACTACTACGCCCTGCTGCTCACCCTCCTCATCTTCGTCATCATCTTCGGCAACGTGCTCGTGTGCATGGCCGTCTCGCGCGAGAAGGCGCTGCAGACCACCACCAACTACCTGATCGTCAGCCTCGCTGTCGCCGACCTGCTGGTGGCCACCCTCGTCATGCCCTGGGTCGTCTACCTGGAGGTAGGCTTCAGCCTAAATATGCCATCTCGCTCTGGGTCGTCTACCTGGAAGAAAGCTGCTGCCATAATATGCCAACATATTGCCTAAATACGCCAACATAATTTGCCATAATATGCCAGGGTCCTGTGCCGTGTGTGGTGGAGTTTTGTGACCGTTGCTGCCAGGTTTTTGTAATGAGCTCCCGGTGTCTCTCTGGAATAGTGTCATACTAATAGTGAACCCCATGCCTTATGTCTCTTTGGAATAGTGTAACACTAATAGTGAACCCCATGCTCCCGGTGTCTCTCTGGAATAGTGTCATACTAATAGTGAACCCCATGCCTTATGTCTCTCTGGAATAGTGTGATACTAATAGTGAACCCCATGCCTTATGTCTCTCTGGAATAGTGTGATACTAATAGTGAACCCCATGCTCCCGGTGTCTCTCTGGAATAGTGTAATACTAATAGTGAACCCCATGCTCCCGGTGTCTCTCTGGAATAGTGTGATACTAATAGTGAACCCCATGCTCCCGGTGTCTCTCTGGAATAGTGTAATACTAATAGTGAACCCCATGCCTTATGTCTCTCTGGAATAGTGTAACACTAATAGTGAACCCCATGCTCCCGGTGTCTCTCTGGAATAGTGTAATACTAATATGCAGCCCATGGTTTCTTTAAAGCAAAACAGCCAGCACTTGCTCATCTCTAGTTCTGGTTCAAACATATGCAGAGCGTGTTGTTAAGCTGCGTATCCTTTCAAGAGAGACTATCACAGGTAGTGTGTATCCTTTCAAGAGAGACTATCACAGGTAGTGTGTATCCTTTCAAGAGAGACTATCACAGGTAGTGTGTATCCTTTTAAGAGAGACTATCACAGGTAGTGTGTATCCTTTCAAGAGAGACTATCACAGGTAGTGTGTATCCTTTTAAGAGAGACTATCACAGGTAGTGTGTATCCTTTTAAGAGAGACTATCACAGGTAGTGTGTATCCTTTTAAGAGAGACTATCACAGGTAGTGTGTATCCTTTCAAGAGAGTATCACAGGTAGTGTGTATCCTTTTAAGAGAGACTATCACAGGTAGTGTGTATCCTTTTAAGAGAGACTATCACAGGTAGTGTGTATCCTTTCAAGAGAGACTATCACAGGTAGTGTGTATCCTTTTAAGAGAGACTATCACAGGTAGTGTGAATCCTTTCAGGAGAGACTATCACAGATAATGTGTATCCTTTTAAGAGAGACTATCACAGGTAGTGTGTATCCTTTTAAGAGAGACTATCACAGGTAGTGTGTATCCTCTCGGCTCTCCTTCAGCGTCTCGTCTACCACCAACGCCACACACACTCTCAGTCATCAAAGGCTGCCGATGCTCTTTCCTCTCCTGCGGTGGGAACAAATAGACTCATGAAGGCACATTTGTGCAGCTGTTACAGGCCAGCGCTGGAGGAGTCGAATGTGCTTTTAGATGCTTCATTATAGCCCAGCTTGGACCTTTCTGAATGCGCTTTTAGATGCTTCATTCCAGCCCAGCTTGAAACCTCAAGTCCAGGGTTACAACAACAGGGTTTGATCTGTCATGGCAGAAACCAGCTCCAGCTACAGTTACAGCTCCCGGAAGATCTTCAGAGGAGTGCATTGTGATAGATCTGTTCAGAGACACGATAACCAGCGTCTGGTAAATATCAGGTGTAACTAACGGTGTATGATGTGTGCAGCGGTGACATTCTTGCGCTGAAACTCAGAGCCTTTGTAGCACAGCACAAACAGCAAGCAGAGAAAAGACATTTAGTAGAGATCTCTGTTCAAGCATCTTATTTTTATGCCTTTTTAAATGTGGAAAATATTCATCACCTGATGTCCTCATGTGGATTTGAGTCTGTGGTCGTAGAACACTGAACACACACACACATGCACACACCACTGATTCTCATCTGCTCAAAGCTTCAGGCAGAACCAATCAATCCTCTCTCCTTCGTCTCTCAAACAGGAGAAGGACTTTCTGAAGTTAAACTTAAGGCAGAACCAATCAATCCTCTTTCCTTCATCTCTCAAACAGGAGAAGGACTTCCTAAAGGTAACCTTCAGGCAGAACCAATCAATCCTCTTTCGTTCATCTCTCAAAGAGGTGAAATACCTCCTGAAAACTCACTAATGACATTTTAGGCGAAAAATCCGAAACTTCACATCTTGCGAGCGATAATAACTCCGTCAATAAAACC
>NC_045168.1:16364216-16366716 GCF_900700415.2 Clupea harengus
AGAACAACTCCCAAACAACTCAGAAGAAAGAGAATGAGAACAAGAAAGAGAACAGCTACTTTCTTTCTCATCATTCACCTCGTGTTCTCTTCCTGGTGTGATTGCGTCGCCATGACACTATTGCTCCTCTTCAGCGTTCTTCTCTTCATTTATTCCACCCGTCTTTTGACACCGCTACTTTATCATTCCAGCCGTCTTCTGCTCCTAGCGCCTTTGAGATGTCGGCACCTCTCTAAGGAATGTTTGCAGTCCCCCCCACAGTCACAAAGTCATTATTTTGTTTTTACTCGTTTTCCACTCCTTTCCCCACGTTGAAATGAATGGGGAAACACTTTGGGCAACTTCAGAAACCTTTGCTACGACTCCAGAACATCTGGGTTTGCTGTGACTGTGGAGTGATTAAGTAGATTTTTTTTTCAGCCGATGTTTCGCTTGTGTTCACTCAAAGTAAGATAAGCTAACGTTGCGTCGACAAGTTCTGCCACTAATACCCATACGTTGACGAGTTCCGCCACTTACTATACCCATACGTTGCTTGCAGACACAGCTCATTTGACCCATATATAGCATAATGGATGATAGCACAAGCAAGCTATGATTTAAATTCTCTTGCTGTTGTTTTGGTCTGTAATCAGTCACATGACGCCTTTTTAAACGTCAGTTTACTCAAGCAAATTATGCTTGGTGTGTGTTGTGTCTCGTGCACTAAATGACTT
The DNA here is from genome assembly GCF_900700415.2 of Clupea harengus. Lineage (NCBI taxonomy): Eukaryota > Metazoa > Chordata > Actinopteri > Clupeiformes > Clupeidae > Clupea > Clupea harengus. Next base: position 16,364,933 of record NC_045168.1, read on the forward strand.
AATTGCAGCTCTAATGATCAGTTAACAATATCAGTGCGACTGTGGATTAATTAAGCTTGTGTTCACTCAGAGTAAAGAAGGATAACGTCCCCTCGGCAAGTGTTGTGCGTCTTGTGCACTGTGATGAGCTGTAGACAATCAACTGTTGCTAACACGTGCCATTTAGCATGCTAGTTGTGAGAAATGAATTCAGTACATTGTAATTGCAAGCTACACCAACAGCCATTCGTATCACACTGATTAGAAGATTGTCCATATAAAGTGTGTTACAGATGAGGGAGATGAAAATGTTCACTGTGACTTCTGTACCAAACATGCAACTATTTGTATTTTTTCAGAACATAATATAACTTACTGATAGTGTTATGTAAACAATTAAATCTCTCAGCAAAGAACTGAGGCAGGGAAATGTCTTAATGAATGAAAAGGGGTTTAATGTCGTTGGACATGATACAGCGTTCCATCACTCATCGAGCTAACTTCTGGACTACACTACCCATATATACACCAGCGACAACAACCATGGGTAGGTCTATTGGAATCCAGGTAGCCCAAAATACAACGCAAATGTAGTCCACTGCAGTGTAAGTGTGTAGAGGTAATGTTGTGAACTATAAGAGAGCAAAGGGAGATGGTTTGAAGCCTGAATCAGTTTTGAATTTGCAATGCTGTTCATTAAAGTAATGTTAGTCATCTCACATATCAACTCTATTCAACTGACGCACTGTTTCCCTGTAGTAATATTGATGTAATTTTCATCTACAGATTACACACATAGTTTGTGTTTTAGAAAACCCACTAGAATATAGTTATGATATTTAGCAGAACCCTTTGTCCAGAGACACCTACAATAACATTTAAAAAAAAAAAAAACAATATGAGCAATAACCAAAGCATTATGCACAATACAGCAAAATGCTTAAACCAATTGTATTTGTATATCCGATCATAGTAAAATTATGATAAATATAATAATATAAAAATTGCAGGGCAATCATGAAAAGAGTCTTGATCGGAGAGCACTAGGTACTGTAGGTCACTCCCCCACTGAGGTAGGTCACTCCACCACTGAGGTACCACTCATGAAAAGAGTCTTGATCGGAGAGCACTAGGTACTGTAGGTCACTCCACCGCTGAGGCACCACTCATGAAAAGAGTCTTGATGAGCATTAGGTAGCTCACTCCACCACTGAGGCACCACTCATGAAAAGTGTCTTGATCGGAGAGCACTAGGTAGCTCACTCCACCACTGAGGCACCACTCATGAAAAGAGTCTTGATCAGCACTAGGTACTGTAGCTCACTCCACCACTGAGGCACCACTCATGAAAAGAGTCTTGATCGGAGAGCACTAGGTAGAGGTAGGTCACTCCACCACTGAGGCACCACTCATGAAAAGAGTCTTGATGGCCATCAGTGCTGTACTTTTTGAAATTCATGCAAACCAAGAACAGGTTTTTCCCTGATGAACTGTGCCAGGTCTGCTGTGCTTCATGCACATACGGTTACTGCGCTTTAAACACATACGGTTACTGTGCTTTAAACACATACGGTTACTGTGCTTTAAACACATATGGTTCTACTGTGCTTTAAACACATATGGTTACTGTGCTTTAAACACATACGGTTACTGTGCTTTAAACACATATGGTTACTGCGCTTTAAACACGTATGGTTACTGTGCTTTAAACACGTATGGTTCTACATACATAAGAGACAGAAGCAGAGCCATAATCGCTGCAGGGAGTGGCTCAGTGTGTTTTAGTATGCATGTCTAGTAATGGA
>NC_045168.1:16371716-16374216 GCF_900700415.2 Clupea harengus
CAGGATCTAAAGGTGTTTGGACCAGACGAAGAGAGAGAGGTCCACACACCAGAATCTAAAGGTGTTTGTACCAGACTGAGAGAGAGGTACACACACCAGGATCTAAAGGTGTTTGGACCAGACTGAGAGAGAGGTCCACACACCAGAATCTAAAGGTGTTTTGACCAGACTGAGAGAGAGGTCTACACACCAGCTTCTAAAGGTGTTTGGACCAGACTGAGAGAGAGGTCCACACACCAGAATCTAAAGGTGTTTGGACCAGACGAAGAGAGAGGTCCACACACCAGGATCTAAAGGTGTTTGTACCAGACTGAGAGAGAGGTACACACACCAGAATCTAAAGGTGTTTGTTACCGGTGGCCATTGTGACCTGGAGTATGGAGTATGAACACGCTATAGATGTCTTTGGTCAAAGCTCAGAGCTTCAGAATTCAGCAGTGTGAAAACAATGGGCCTGAAAACAGTGACTCTCTCTCTCTTCTGTGATTGACAACCTGGTGTTCTTGGTCTACTCTTCCATCAGTGTCTCTCTCCCTCCCTCCCTCCCCCCCGCCTCTCTCTCTCCCTCTCTCCATCTCCCTTTCTCTCTCTCACCCTCTCCCTTTCTCTCTCTCTCTCCCTCTCTCGCTCTCTCTCTCCCTCTCTCTCTCTCACCCTCTCTCTCTCTCTCTCTCTCTCTCTCTCTCTCTCTCTCTCTCTCTCTCCTGTAGCCACCCGGGAGGAGACCCTGTGTGTGCTTGCCAACCCGGCGTTCGTGGTGTACTCCTCCATCGTGTCCTTCTATGTTCCCTTCATCATCACGCTGCTGGTGTACGTGCAGATATACGTCGTGCTGCGCAAGCGCCGGAAACGGGTCAACACCAAACGAGCTTGCCACGCCCCAGAGACCACACTCAAGGTAACACACTCATTACACACACACACACACACACACACACACACAAACACACACTCATCACACACACACACACACACACACACACACACACAAACACACTCATCACACACATCACACACACACACACAAACACACTCATCACACACATCACGAACACACACACACACACACACACACACACACACACAGAATCCATATAAACTACATCAGCTTACAACCCATACATCCATATGTAGAACTAAACCAGACAGACCAGACATCATGTATGCATCCATTTGGGCCCAAGTGTAATAACCTAACCAGTACGACCTTCTAGTGACCTCTACGACCTCTAGCTACACTTTCTCTTTACTTAATGAGAAATATGTGGAACCTCTATATTCGTCTTCACGCAATCATTCCTACATCAGAAAATATTACCCAGGTTTATTAGTGAAGAGTTAACTAACCCACAGCAGTACGGAGAGCAGGGTTAACTAACTCACAGCAGCACGGAGAGTGGGGTTAACTAACCCACTAACTAACGGAGAGCGGGGTTAACTAACCCACTAACTAACGGAGACCGGGGTTAACTAACTCACAGCGGCACGGAGAGCTGGGTTAACTAACTCACAGCAGTACGGAGAGCGGGGTTAACTAACTCACAACAGCACAAAGAGCGGTAGCTTCAGATAGATTTATTACAGAAGGCTTAAAGGGAAATTTGAGGATTTTTCAACCTGGGCCCTATTTTGAAATCTTTTTGGGTGTAACTTTGAATAGGGACAAAAAACATAAAAATTGGTCGAGTATTGAGTTAGAACGCTACAACCGGCAACCGGGAAACGGAACACAATGGAATACAAAGGCACTGAGTGGGGGGCTGCGTCAGAGACCGGAACAAGAGAGGGAAAACACTGACTGCACAAACAGTCATTTTCTACAGTTTCTTTGCAGTTATTGCCGTAAACAGATGCAGGATCACACACACACACACACACACACGCACAGTTATTGCAGTAAACAGATGCAGGATCACACACACACACACACACACACACAGACACACAAACACACACACACACAGTTATTGCAGTAAACAGATGCAGGATCAAACACACACACAGACACACACACACACACACACACACACACGCACACACACACACACACACACACACACACACACACACACAGTTATTGCAGTAAACAGATGCAGGTGGATCTCTGTTGTCAGACCCTCCTGTGGCTAAAACAAGCGGTTTACTTTGACGTTCACACACACATCACACACACACACACATCACACATCACACACACACACACACACACACACACACACACACACATATCACACATCACACACACACACACACACATCACACACACACACGCACATTTCACACATCACACACACACACACACACACACATCACACACGCACGTATCACACATCACACACACACACACACACACATCACACACACACACACACATCACACATCACACATCACACACACACACACACACACACACACACACACACACACACACACATCACACACACACATCACACACACACGCACATATCACACACACACGCACACACACACACACACGCAC
>NC_045168.1:16389216-16401716 GCF_900700415.2 Clupea harengus
GAGTGGGTGAGGGAGTGAGTGAGTGAGTAAGTATGTGTCACGATCTGAGCCAGATCCATGTTTTCTATGTCATGTGCCCCATGTCTTGTGTGTGTGCGCGCGCTCTCTCTCTCTCTCCCTCTCTCTCCCCGCTTCAGGTTTGCCATGCTTAACTCACTGACTCTTCCAGGTGCCTGGTCTAACACATCTGTGGCTAATTGGACCTCATCTCTTCCCTGTGCCTGGCCTAACACTCCTGTTGCTAATGAAGCCTCGTTTCTTCCCTGTGCCTGGTCACACACCTGTGTCTAATTGGACCTCATCAGTGCCTGTGTTAAACCGTGCTCTGAAGAACATTCAGTGCTGGATTATCTCTTCGCTTACCTGGACACCTCTCTTGCCACGTTTTCCTATTGCATTTTTCCTGCCTGTCTGTTTTTGCCTGGATTCCTTTGGATTTAACCCTTTGTGGGTTTTATTGGACTGCTTTGGACTGTGCATCTAGCCCTGGCCTGTGAGTTTTTATGTTTCTGTCTTATGCTGCCTGCCATGCCTCGTTGAGATCCCCATGTTTTGTATCTTCTGAGCTTTGCTGTTTTTTTCTGTTGGATCTCCTGCCTCTGTTTTTTGAAAGACATTCATACTGCTGAAAGGTTTATTAAAATACTCCTTTTGAAGATACTTTGTTGCCTTTGTCTGCCTTTGGTTCCAAACCTGTTTTACTCGGCCTTAGCCGCCGTGACGGTATGAGTGAGTGAGTGTGAGTGGTTGAGGGAGTGGTTGAGGGAGTGGTTGAGGGAGTGGTTGAGGGAGTGGTTGAGGGAGTGGTTGAGGGAGTGAGTGAGGGAGTGAGTAAGTATGAGTGAGTGAGTGAGTGAGTGAGTGTGTGTGAATGGTTGAGTGAGTGTGGGTGGGTGAGTGAGGTGAGTGTGTGGTTGAGGGAGTGTGAGTGGGTGAGGGACTGATATATGCTGTGGAAAGTGTGTGGTGTCTGTGGCTAAAGCTGGAGTTCACGGTTCAAGGCTGTAGAAGGATTTGATTGGTTCAACCTCCATGAAAGGTTGTAAACACACAATAGCCCATGAGCATGCTGAAGGTGGCGCACACTAACCAATCAGCAGACAGACAGACAGGCGATGGGCTGGCCTTGAGCGCACACTAACCAATCAGCAGACAGACAGACAGGAGCAAGACTGATGTTTTAGCAAAGTAAGACAGAGAGGCTTCCAGAAAAACAACCTAGGAAACCTACGAAAGGAAATTATGGTCTGGCGGATCTTCAATCAGAGTGACAGGCAGCAGACAGGCAGGACGTGCAGAAGCAGCAGAACAGTACTGACGTCTAATTAAGCAGCAGAGCAGTACTGACGTCTAATTAAGCAGCAGAGCAGTACTGACGTCTAATTAAGCAGCAGAGCAGTACTGACGTCTAATTAAGCAGCAGAGCAGTACTGACGTCTAATTAAGCAGCAGAGCAGTACTGACGTCTAATTAAGCAGCAGAGCAGTACTGACGTCTAATTAAGCAGCAGAGCAGTACTGACGTCTAATTGAGCAGCAGAGCAGTACTGGCGTCTAATTAAGCAGCAGAGCAGTACTGGCGTCTAATTAAGGAGCAGAGCAGTACTGACGTCTAATTAAGCAGTACTGACATCTAATTAAGCAGTAGAGCAGTACTGACGTCTAATTAAGCAGCAGTACTGACGTCTAATTAAGCAGTACTGACGTCTAATTAAGCAGCAGAGCAGTACTGACGTCTAATTAAGCAGCAGTAATGACGTCTAATTAAGGAGCAGAGCAGTACTGACGTCTAATTAAGGGGTAGAGCAGTACTGACGTCTAATTAAGGGGTAGAGCAGTACTGACGTCTAATTAAGGAGCAGAGCAGTACTGACGTCTAATTAAGGAGCAGATCAGTACTGACGTCTAATTAAGGAGTACTGACGTCTAATTAATGAGCAGAGCAGTACTGACGTCTAATTAAGGAGTACTGACGTCTAATTAATGAGCAGAGCAGTACTGACGTCTAATTAAGGAGCAGAGCAGTAATGACTGATTTAGGTGCCACTGAGAGGGTGTGTGGAGATGCCACAGGAATGAGAGGGTGTGTGGAGATGAGAGGGTGTGTGTAGGGATGAGCGGGTGTGTGTAGATGCCACAGGGTAAGATGGAGCCGGTCTCATCACTCTGAGAGATGAGCTCCTCAGGGCTGCGGCCAGATCACAATCAATTACCCAGCTGGTGCCCAGGGCTGCGGCGGAGATTAGGTGCTGAGGCGGCACACCTGAGCTGCGCTCGCCCAGCTACGTTAGTCACCCTCTCAGGCGCCAGGCAACCGCATCCAGCATCCAGCATCCGCCTGCCTCCACGCGCTGCAGCCCCATCCAACACACCACTTCACACAGCGGCGGCGGCAGGCGGGCAAGAATGATCACACACTCCAGAGAGGCCAGGCGTGTGTGTGTGTTTGTGTGTGTGTGTCCTTCAGCACGTACTGTTTCAACAGCGTTGTGCTTCCATATCTCTTCATTTCAAACCCAGCTATGCGGCCCTCAGAAAGCTGTGCAGGTTGAAAGAGATGTATTAAATAGGTTTTTTTTTATTTCTCTGCAGTGGCTGGATTCAGGATGTTTGTCATGTCTGCCCCATAAACGTCAGGGTAGCTCCACACGTGCTGTCACTGTGGCACATGTAATCTGTATTTGTGATATCACCGTATAATTACACAGAGGAGATTAGTGATGGTGACAGCAGAATGGAGCTGACAATAGCTTTCTTATCGCTGGATGCTAGCTGCTCTGAAAATCTCTCCAACCCTCTTTCAGAATCACAATCGCCATGTCAAGAGCAGTTTATGGATGTGGAGCTATGGCATGCGTACGAATGAAGAGCCTTTTCATGCCACCGACTGGAACAGTATGAGCCGCAGAAAACAATATAGAGCCAGATAAGACTGATGGATGCCCTGCGGAGCCGGTGTGAAGGGAGCGGGGGCTCTGGGAAATGGAGTTTATATTGTACTGTCGGGGAAGGGGTGGCAGATCTGAGGAGGAAATCTCTTCTTTATCAGCGGGGGTTTGTTATGAGGGAGAGCCGGAGGGAATGCAGTCAGAGCGGTTATCGCCTCCCCGTCAGCCACCACAGGCCGGTGGAATGCTGATGATGGATTTCCAAACCATTTCCCTTACACACACACACACACACACACACACCTGCAATGGCTGAAAGCTCTCAGAGTTCCCGCTGGCAGTAGGACACTGCTTTAATTAGCTGTGGCTGCATGGCAAAAGGCACATTGACTGAAAGGCAAGACATTCAGCTTTATTCTGAAGCCCCTAAGGCACTCTGTTTAAGGCTGGCAAACAGAAAACATAGCAACAAAATGGAGACTTCATTATACATAGTTTTATGGTATTGGCAATATTACACAGTTTAAATGCTTACAATCGCGCGCATCTTTCACCACCGACGTTTATTACCTCAGCAAAAGAAAAGAAAAACTAAAAAATAAGACTCAGGCTTCTGGGCGGTGTGTTTTCTAATTCCCAAAGTGCTTTGTGGTACAATGTAGGATGTCAGTACAGTATGCTGTTTGTACAGCACACAACAAAGACAACAAACAGAATATGCCTAGGGTCTAGTTCGTTGGTTCACAGAGTGCAACATTGTACAGCAATACCTGAGCTCAGCCCAACCAATCAATAGCCCTAGAGCCCTGAATGAGCTGAGGGGCCTGATGGGAATAGCAGACGGCAGGAGAGGAGCAAGGTGTGTGTGTGTGTGTGTGTGTGTGTGTGTGTGTGTGTGTGAATAGCAGACGGCAGGAGAGGAGCAGGGTATGCAAAGGTGAAGGTCAAAGGCCAATCAATGCCCTCCCCCGGTCACCAGTATGATTTAATTGTTTGTCATCATGCTCGGCTGACTGCTAACAGCCTGGGTGTGTGTGTGTGTTTCTGTGTGCGTGTGTGTGTGTGTGTGTGTGTTTTACCCCTCCTCGTCCTGTGCCAGCAGCTTGGCAGCCTCCTGGTGGCCGTTGCTGCAAGCGAGGTCGAGGGGCGTGTGCCCGCGGGCATCGCGAGCGCTGCGACTGGCGTGGTTGAGCAGCAACGCCCTGATGATGGTGGCGGACCCTCTCTGTGCTGCCAGGTGCAGGGGCGTGGTCTGGCTGTGGTTGGTGGCATTGACGTCGGCCTGGCGGGAGATGAGCTGCAGCACGCTGGGGAAGCTTCCGGAACGCGAGGCCAGGTGCAGCGCCGTCCAGCCGGCGTCCTCGGCCAGGCTGGGCTGTGCGCCCGCGGCCAGCAGCTGGGTGACCACCTCCTCCTGCGCGTGATGGCAGGCCAGGTGCAGCGCGGTCCAGCCCTCGCCCCCGCGGGCATCCACCTCGCCCCCCTGCGCCTCCAGCGCCAGCACCGCGTCCCCGTGCCCACGCAGTGCCGCCAGGTGCAGCGGCGTCCAGCCCTGGGTCGTCCGGACGTTGGCCCCCTCGCCCCGCCCCAGCAGGTACCGGCAGATGAGTGTGTGCCCTCGCAGCGCCGCCAGGTGCAGGGGTGTGTGTCCACGCCCGTCTGCGCTTCTCACATCCGCCTTCCGCTCCGCCAACAGACGCACCATGCGCACGCGGCCCTCCTCCACAGCCAGGTGCAGCGGGCACGCCTGGGCGCGGTCGGGCACTGAGGGGTCTGCGCCCTGGCCCAGAAGCAGCTTGGCGATGCCCAGGTGGCCGTAGGCACTGGCCAGGTGCAGGGGCGTTCGTCCGTGCTGCCCCTCTGGCATGTCGACGGCCGGAAGGCGTGCCAGGAGCACCCGCGCCACCCCCTCGTGCCCGTTCTGTGCCGCCAGGTGCAGCGCCGTCCACTCGTCCTTGTCGGCGGCGTCTGCCCGCGCTCCGTGCTCCAGGAGGAGCCTGGCCGAGCGCTCGTCTCCGTTCTGGGCGGCGAAGTGCAGCGGCGTCCAGTCGTCCTCGTCCCCGAGCGCCACGTCCGCCCCGCGCTGCACCAGGAGCTCACAGATGTGGTGGTGCTTGTGCAGCACGGCCACGATCAAAGGGGTGTAGCCGCGCTGGCTCTGCCCGTTCACCAGCCCACCCGTCCCCAGAACCCCCCGCACGCTCTCAGCGTCTCCATTCACCACGGCACGCAGCAGGGAGCGGCCGTCCTCTCCACCTGGGCTGCTACCTCTGGCGCCATCTGTGGTGAAACAGAGAAGTACTCTTACGGGGCACATAGAGGGCACATATAGGGCACATACAGGGCACAAACAGGGCATATACGCAGTCACAGTTTGACGTGATATACCAGGAGATTATATTTTGTATATACAGGGTAGAAGAGGAGATTATATTCTGTATATACAGGGTACAAGAGGAGATTATATTCTGTATATACAGGGTAGAAAAGGAGATTATATTCTGTATATACAGGGTAGAAGAGGAGATTATATTCTGTATATACAGGGTAGAAGAGGAGATTATATCCTGTATATACAGGGTACAAGAGGTAGATGGCCAAAGATAATGTTCTGGAAATGATGACTGCCCACAATTTCTCCACAAAAATGGAATGAGATATTGCAATGAAGTTACAATAAAATATAAATGGTAAAATATTCACCCACAGATGAAATATGAAGCCACTAACCTGAGGCAGGTGGTGGAGCTGGCGGCTTTAAAAGAGAAAGAGGAAACAAAGGTTGATGGATGGGACTAATGTAGTATGGAAATTGCTTGTTTCTACTGTTTGAAATTGCTTGTTTGTTTATACATACAGGCTTGTGCCAACAGAAATGTTTGTGTTTAATTTTTCTACGACAAGTAAAAGTGGTCCTCAGACAAAATGGGAGAGATGTCTGAGCCATTGGTCCTGAGGTCGGGGAGAGAAGGCTGCAGCTAGCAATGAAAGAGAGCATCGGGATTGGGCCAGTAATTCTTCTCACACTGACTCAGCACTCTCCCCGGTCTGGGCAGAGAGTGTGTGTGTGGTGTGTGGTGTGTGGTGTGTGTGAATGTGACTTCAAGTTTCCTGGGGTTTTCTAACCCCAGGATTAGGAGGTGGTGTAGGAGATGGGGGGGCAGGATAAGGATCGAGAATAAGAACCAGGAAGATAGCTTAATAAAAGTTTGTGTGTGTCTGTCTGTCTGTATGAGTGTGTTTCATGATGAGGTTAACTTACTTTCACGGTGATGTATGTTGAACGAGGGACGCACTCACTACGCCCGCGAACACCATCAGGGATTTTCAGAACCTCACTCAGAATCTCCGTCTCCCTGATGATGTCTGGAACAAAAGGATTGGCACGGTCTATAACTCAGAGTTAGCATGGACTAATGAGCAAGCTAAATTCGGTTACATGCTAACAGGAGTTGGCTATAAGGGGTTATAATTAAAACAGGAGGGGGCTAAATTAGGTTAAATGCTAACAGGAGAGGGTTGTAAGTGGCTATTACCCTTGAAGAACTTAAGCATGGTTTATGATGAATATGAGTACGTTTCTTATGTTATAATGCCACTGAAATTGGGCCAGCTAGCATTATAGCGCTAACAAGGGTGGCATGGTTTATAATGCTACAGAAAAAGTGTTTGCATGGGCTAGAATGCTAACAGAGCAAGGGGCTATACTAATGGCTGAAATGTAGGCCTAGTGCCACAGTGAAACGAATGGAGTCAGTCAGAGTAGGCCTTGTGAGCCTAATGCATTGCAATAAGATAACCAAAACAAGCTATCTACACAGTAAAGTAAGAGAATGCATTAACCTGTTTGCCAAGGTCACACAGGACTTGACAATGCTGAGCTAGCTGCAGAATGTAGACACTCATGTGTTTACAAGACTGTTAATTACACAATGGCATTGTGCTTCTTTGTCCTTCTTGATTCATACTGGTAATCAGGCAGCCATTATGCAACATAGCACTAAGACAGCAGCCGCAGGCGACCATATTAGATTCAGTCCCCGCTAATGTATGCTAATTATTTGTGTACCATATTAGATTCAGTCCCCGCTAATGTATGCTAATGATTTATGTATCATTTCTTATCACGAACCTGCTGGTGAACTGACTGCCATGTCAACTGCATACCGATGCAAATATGACGCTGTGTAATTAAGAATTTTCATCAGATTCCAGTGTCCTTCAAAGTGTTTTGGCCTATCTGTGACTTTAAAAACAGGGCACACTACAAGCGACTACAAAGGTGTTATGATGGATGGCACAACACTCCGTTTCAGGCGCTGTACAGCATGCAGAAGCTAAGGGGAGCAGGGCATGCTGGGATGCGAGCGCGGCCAGCGTTCCAAAGCCTGATATGTGTTTTGCAAGGGCACGACTACAGAGCTTACAACACAGGGAGATGAGCATCAGAGGACTTTGGCAGAGAAAGATCGCAGAGGAGAGATAGATGGCAAAAAGGTTCTTTGGGACACTGAAGTACTTAGTGTTCTACCAGAGAAGGCTGGCTTCTGATTGGGCAGTCAGACTGGAACTGAAGTAGTGGCGGTGTGGTACCAGAGAAGGCTGGCTTCTGATTGGGTAGTTGGGTGTGGATATGGTATCTGAGCTGGCTGGCCTCTGAATGGGCGGTTAGGCGGTCAGTTATGGTCAGTTGTGCGGTGTGTGTGTGTGGTACCTGAGAAAGCTGGCCTATAATTGGTCAGTTGTGCGGTGTGTGTGTGTGTGGTACCTGAGAAGGCTGGCCTGTAATTGGTCAGTTGTGCGGTGTGTGTGTGTGTGTGGTACCTGAGAAGGCTGGCCTGTAATTGGTCAGTTGTGTGTGTGTGTGTGTGTGTGTGTGTGTGTGTGTGTGTGTGTGTGTGTGTGTGTGTGTGTGTGTGTGTGTGGTACCTGAGAAGGCTGGCCTGTAATTGGTCAGTTGTGTGGTGTGTGTGTGTGTGTGTGTGTGTGTGTGTGTGTGTGTGGTACCTGAGAAGGCTGGCCTGTAATTGGTCAGTTGTGCGGTGTGTGTGGTACCTGAGAAGGCTGGCCTGTAATTGGTTAGTTGTACGGTGTGTGTGTGTGTGTGGTACCTGAGAAGGCTGGCCTATAATTGGTCAGTTGTGCGGTGTGTGTGTGTATGTGGTACCTGAGAAGGCTGGCCTGTGTTGCCGGTTCTGCTGCCAGCAGAGCTGCATGATGGCGATCATGTCCTGGCACTCCGGGGGCTGGTCATCAGGGACCCTCTCCACACTCGGCCGTTTCCCAGACGACACACGGATTATTACTTCGGTCATGTTCGCCCCTGGAGCCGCAGAACACACAGACAGAGAACACACAGACAGAGAACACTCAGACAGAGAACACACAGACAGAGAACACACAGACAGAGAACACTCAGACAGAGAACACTCAGACAGAGAACACGCAGACAGAGAACACACAGACAGAGAACACTCAGACAGAGAACACTCAGACAGAGAACACTCAGACAGAGAACACTCAGAGAACACACAGACAGAGAACACTCAGAGAACACACAGACAGAGAACACTCAGCGAACACACACACAGACAGAGAACACTCAGACAGAGAACACTCAGACAGAGAACACTCAGACAGAGAACACACAGGGAACACACAGACAGAGAACACTCAGGGAACACACAGACAGAGAACCCTCAGAGAACACACACACAGACAGAGAACACACAGACAGACAGACAGACAGACAGGGAACACTCAGGGAACACACAGACAGAGAACACTCAGCGAACACACAGACAGAGAACACTCAGGGAACAGACAGAGAACACTCAGACAGAGAACACTCAGCGAACACACAGACAGAGAACACTCAGGGAACACACACACAGACAGAGAACACACAGACAGACAGGGAACACTCAGGGAACACACAGACAGAGATGGGAACACACAGACAGGGAACACACAGACAGAGAACACTCAGGGAACACACAGACAGAGAACACACAGACAGGGAACACACAGACAGAGAACACACAGACAGAGAACACTCAGGGAACACACACACAGACAGAGAACACTCAGCGAACACACAGACAGAGATGGGAACACACAGACAGAGAGCACTCAGCGAACACACACACAGACAGAGAACACTCAGAGAACACACAGACAGAGAACACACAGACAGAGAACACTCAGACAGGGAACACTCAGGAACACGCACACAGAGAACACTCAGAGAACACACACAGACAGAGAACACTCAGAGAACACACAGACAGAGAACACTCAGGGAACACACACACAGACAGAGAACACTCAGCGAACACACAGACAGAGAACACTCAGAGAACACACAGACAGACAGGGAACACACAGACAGACAGAGAACCCTCAGAGAACACACAGAGAATAGGAGGGGTGAGGCGTGTGACTAGCGGGCCCAGCTGCCGTCTCCAACCCAGCGCAGCATGAACTCACCAGCGTATGGCTTCTTCTGGGTCAGGATCTCCCACATGACAACAGCAAAGCTACGGGAACAAATGGGTTGCAGCATGCAGACATCAAACAGCGCCCGATGCAAATCCATCCTGACTCGATGAATATTATTAATCCTGAGAGTTATTCTGCAGCTGCCTCTCACCTGTAAACATCGTATTTGGTTCCGGGGGGGTCGGGGTTCTGGTTGAATGCCTCTGGGGGCACGTAGTTGATGTTCCCTCTGGCAGTTAAATGCTCCATGACTGACATGCCAGCACTGTCCTCCCACTTGAAGAGGCCAAAATCTGAAATCTTCAGAGAGAAGAGTGATGAGAGAGACTACTCAACAGGAGACACACACACACACACACACACACACACACACACACACACCCACTCCCTTCCCTCGGCCTCTTTCTGTGGACGTGCTGCTGTGCTGCTTTGGCTGTCACACGGGTCACGGGCAGGTCGTGTCATGTTTGTTTGTTGTTGGTCTGTTTTTTTTCTTTCTATGACTAATTACAACAGCAGGGGCAGCACCAAAGAACATATACAGTAAATCCTCAGATACACACATATACTATACTATACTATCTCCTGATGACAAGATGAGAGGATACACACATTAACTACATGTCCTGATGACTAGATGAGAGGAGAACCTTGTCAGTTGTCATAAAATAAGCCTGGCTGACTGTCCCTGTCCTGTCCCGCGGTCTGGTCGTCTCTCAGATCTTCACTGTCTCTGTCCTGCGGTCTGGTCGTCTTTGAGACCTTCACTGTCCTCTCCTGCGGTCTGGTCCTCTCTTAGACCTTCACTGTCCCTGTCCTGTCCTGCGGTCTGGTCCTCTCTTAGACCTTCACTGTCCCTGTCCTGTCCTGCGGTCTGGTCGTCTCTCAGACCTTCACATGTAGGTGGTCTGGTCATCTCTCAGACCTTCACTGTCACTGTCCTGTCCTGCGGTCTGGTCGTCTCTGAGACCTTCACTGTCCCTGTCCTCTCCTGCGGTCTGGTCGTCTCTCTGACCTTCACTGTCCCTGTCCTGCGGTCTGGTCGTCTCTGAGACCTTCACTGTCCCTGTCCTGCGGTCTGGTCGTCTCTCTGACCTTCACTGTCCTGCGGTCTGGTCGTCTCTGAGAACTTCACTGTCCTGTCCTGCGGTCTGGTCGTCTCTCAGACCTTCACTGTCCTGTCCTGCGGTCTGGTCGTCTCTGAGACCTTCACTGTCCTGTCCTGCGGTTTGGTCCTCTCTCAGACCTTCACTGTCCTGTCCTGCGGTTTGGTCGTCTCTCAGACCTTCACTGTCACTGTCCTGTCCTGCGGTCTGGTCGTCTCTCTGACCTTCACTGTCCTGCGGTCTGGTGATCTCTCAGACCTTCACTGTCCCTCTCCTGCGGTCTGGTCATCTCTCAGACCTTCACTGTCCCTCTCCTGCGGTCTGGTGATCTCTCAGACCTTCACTGTCCCTCTCCTGCGGTCTGGTCATCTCTCAGACCTTCACTGTCCCTCTCCTGCAGTCTGGTCATCTCTCAGACCTTCACTGTCCTGTCCTGCAGTCTGGTCATCTCTCAGACCTTCACTGTCCTGTCCTGCGGTTTGGTCGTCTCTCAGACCTTCACTGTCACTGTCCTGTCCTGAGGTCTGGTCGTCTCTCTGACCTTCACTGTCCTGCGGTCTGGTGATCTCTCAGACCTTCACTGTCCCTCTCCTGCGGTCTGGTCATCTCTCAGACCTTCACTGTCCTGTCCTGCAGTCTGGTCATCTCTCAGACCTTCACTGTCCTGTCCTGCGGTCTGGTCGTCTCTCAGACCTTCACTGTCCCTGTCCTGTCCTGCGGTCTGGTCGTCTCTCAGACCTTCACATGTAGGTGGTCGTCTAGCAGGATGTTGGCCGGCTTCAGGTTGAGATGGAGGAGGGGCGGAGCCGTGCTGTGCAGGAAGTTCATCCCCATGACGACCTCGTGGATCATCTGGAACTTCTTGAGCCACATGATCGTGTGGCTGGCCAGGAGCAGGTCCAGAGACCCTTTGCTCATGTACTCCATGACGATGGAGGGGGGGTCGTCACACACGCCATAGACGGATGTGACGTAGTTAAACTTCACCTTGCCCAGCTTGGACACCTCCTCCGTCATGTCCCTGAGAGGGAAAAAGGAAACTAGATCTTAGATTAATCTAATCACATCTAAGATGGCGGACACATGGCTCGTGCTAAACACAAGAGGAAACACAAGATGACATGTTGAACATAGCATGCTAATGCCATCACACATGTTGTCTGTGAATTGCATCGTATTACATGAGATGCAAGCAGAGAAATTAAGTAAATTCACTGAACTACTGGTTTCAACATGACAGTAAGTATAGTTTACACAGCTGAACTGAGTTAGTGAGTTTAAGAATGACCCGCTTCTGAACAATTACTGAGGTGTTGTGCCATAAGTGTTAAGTGTGCGTGTGCGTGTGCGTGTGTGTGTGTGTGTGTGTGTGTGTGTGTGTGTGTGTGTGTGTGTGTGTGTGTGTGTGTGTGTTATTTGCCCGTGTCTTTGGGAACCTGTAATAAACCATATCTGTGAGTGTGCAGGTGTGTGGCGTACCTGTAGTGACTGCTTGTGGAGAGGCATTTGAGGGCGCACCTCTCCCTCAGCAGCTTGAGCTTCACGCGGTACACCCGTCCAAAGCTGCGCTCCGCCACCTTCACCCAGTCGCTGTCGAAGTCGTCCCGACGGAAGAGGCGGAACTTCTCCAGACCCTCACCACCACTGGACTCCATCAGAAGGGTTCCTCTATAGTCCCATGTGATACTAGCGTGTGTGAGAGAGTGTGTGTGTGTGCGTATGTGTGTGTGAGAGAGAAAGTGTCTGTGTGTTTGCTGTTGCCTCCTGCCTTACAACAGCAAGGCGTGACACACTTACCGGCATTTCTGAAATGTTTCCTGGGGGGGAGGGGGGGGGGGGGTGGTTGTAGGCTCATTTGCATAGAAATGTTACAGAGCCAGTTCCTTGGGCCGGGAATGAGAGGAGGTGGTGGTGGTGGTGGGGGGGGGGTTCTTGCTCGAGGCTTTTCAAACTGGCTGTTCCACACTGAGTTATCGCCCTGGCGACAGGCATGATTTACACACACA
>NC_045168.1:16406716-16431716 GCF_900700415.2 Clupea harengus
CATCAGTGATGAGATCACATCCTTACTTACAGGACAGTGTGGCCTCAATGATGAGGAGATTCATGGGCAATGTTATGCCTGCAGCCCCAGATGATTTATGGATGGCGGATAAAAAAAAAAAAATGAAAAAATTATCTCCTGTTGCTGACCATTCGGGCGAGAGCAAGGTCAAACTTTAATATCTCCCAGTCTGACATCAGTCTCCAGATGATGGCTCTTTTTACAGGTCTATCACAACCTCCATTTACATGGTGTGTACTGATATTCAAACAGTATGATGTTCACATGTCATTTCTGTCTCTAAACCCCTCATAAATGTTTTCTTCAGTATCCAAGTGCGTTTATGGGTAACCTATGACGATGTCCATGTCCCCTGTCAGTGTGATCTAGCATTAAAGTCTTTTCATGTAGATGAGCAGTGTGGTATATTAAATGGGTTAATGTTGTGAGGGAGATGAGCAGTGTGGGATATTAAATAGTTCATCTTGTGTCTCTAGATGAGCAGTGTGGTATATTAAATGGGTTAATGTTGTGAGGGAGACAGACACTGCATGCCGGGGCGAAGCACCAAATGTTTCCACCTCCTAGCAACGGCCCTTGGAGGAACCGAGCCAAAAGCTCTCAGATTCCTGCCGTACCTCCTGGCGGAACCGAGCCAAAAGCTCTCAGATTCCTGCCGTACCTCCTGGAGGGAAGGAGCAGGTAATGGCTTGTTTGCGCACTCAGTGGAACAAACGCAATGTAGTGTTGTATTGCTAATTTACACATTAGGCATTGTGCTGAATTCTGCTTGGCCCATTATTGCCATCGCAGGTGTACACAGGCAGATTACAGGGAGACTTGCAGAACAGGCAGTTTTATCAAGAGTTTTGTTTTCTAAGGTTCTATGTTTGTTTCTAAGGCTCTGTGTTTGTTTGTAAGGTTCCGTGTTTGTTTCTAAGGTTTTGTGTTTGTTTTTAAGGTTATGTGTTTGTTTGTAAGGTTCCGTGTTGATTTCTAAAGTTCTGTGTTTGTTTCTAAGGTTCTGTGTTTGTGAGTGGCCTCGGTGAGACAGAACCTTTAAGAGAGCACATGCTGGAAGACAGCTGACAGGAGGAGAGAGGGGGGGGGGGAGAACAGAGGAGGTGCAGAGAAAGAGAGAGAGAGAGAGAAAGAGTTAAAGAGTGATAAACAGAGAAAGAGAGAGAGAGAGAGAAAGAAAGAGTTAAAGAGTGATAAACAGAGAAAGAGAAAGAGAGAGAGAGAAAGAAAGAGTTAAAGAGTGATAAACAGAGAAAGAGAAAGAGAGAGAGAGAGAGAGAGAGAAAGAAAGAGTTAAAGAGTGATAAACAGAGAGAGAGAGAGCGAGAGAAAGTAAGAGTTAAAGAGTGATAAACAAAGAAAGAGAAAGAGAGAGAGAGAGAGAAAGAAAGAGTTAAAGAGTGATAAACAGAGAAAGAAAGAGAGAGAAAGGTAAGAGTTAAAGAGTGATAAACAGAGAAAGAGAGAGAGAGAAAGAGAGAGAGAGAGAAAGAGAGAGAGAGAGAGAGAGAGAGAGAGAAAGAGAGAGTTAAAGAGTGATAAACAGAGAAAGGGGGGGTTAGAGTTAAGCCGTCTGCCAGACAACACTCAGCTCATCCTCTAAGGGTTCATCTGACTTTTTAAAGTCAAAACAGGTCAACTTTCCACACAGTAAATGGAATTAAAGGAAGGCGAGTATAAATGACCTCCCCAGATTATTACACAGCCGGTACAACAGCCCCAGAACAAGCCTCTGAGGGCCGGGATGAGTACGGCACAATCCCATCATGCCAGCCTCTGAGGACCGGGATGAGTACGGCACGATCCCATCATGCCAGCCTCTGAGGACCGGGATGAGTACGCACGATCCCATCATGCCAGCCTCTCAAAGGAAGCACAGCGTTCAGGTTGGTGAGCCAGGCTGGGGCTGTCAGTCATTAGTGAGGCAGACTTCACTCGATCTCCCCATCATCAGCGGGGATATTAGCAGCATGTGGATACGCTGCCAGCTATGCTTTTAATGAGAGCTGAGTCATAATACAAGGCATAACTCCCCGTGGGGCAGGGTGTGGGCGAGGAAGGGGTGGGGGAGGGAGGGGTGAGCAGTCCAGAGCAGCAGAGAGGCCTTGAGAAGCAGCAAGAAGGTGGACACCAAACCCAGGAACACCAGCATCACTCTGGGTTAAGCCACGTCTGACACACACACATACACACACATACCTGTTACACAGGTATTACACTTGCCCAGTCAGGTTCAATCGGCTGACTTGTGTGTGTGAATTGTGCCGCAGACACGTGTGTCCTTCAGCAGGGGGTTAGGGAATAATGTAGAAACATCCAGACCCACCCGAAGATCTCCGCTGCTCTGGACATGGACACACACACACACACACACACACACGCTGCTCTGGACATGGACACACACACACACACACACACGCTGCTCTGGACATGGACACACACACACCCACACACACACACACGCACGCACGCACACACGCACGCACGCACACACACACACACACACACACACACACACACACACACACACACACACACACACACACACACACACACACACACACACACACACGCTGCTCTGGACATGGCTGGCACAGGACACCTCATACAGACAGGAGGTTCTCACAGCACAGTGAGATTACAGTTATGTTTGTGTGTGTGTGATGAATAGGTGTTTGTGTGTGTGTTTGTGTGATGAACACGTGTGTGTTTGTGTGTGTGTGTGATGTAATGAACATGTGTGTGCAATGAAGATGCGTGTGTGATGAATAGGTATGTGTGTGTGTGATGAACATGTGTTTGTGTGTGTGTGTGTGTGTGTGTGTGATGTAATGAACATGTGTGTGCAATGAAGATGCGTGTGTGATGAATAGGTATGTGTGTGTGTGATGAACATGTGTTTGTGTGTGTGTGTTTGTGTGTGTGTGTGTGTGTATGTGTGTGCAATGAAGATGCGTGTGTGATGCATAGGTACTGTATGTGTGTGTGTGTGATGAACGGGTTTGTGTTTCTGTGTGTGTGTGTGTGTGTGTGTGTGTGTGTGTGTGTGTGTGTGTGATGTACTGAACATGTGTGTGCAATGAAGATGCGTGTGTGATGAATAGGTATGTGTGTGTGTGATGAACAGGTTTGTGTTTGTGTTTGTGTGTGGGTGTGTGTGATGAACAGGTGTGTGCAATGAAGATGCATGTGTGATGAATATGTATGTGTGTGTGTGTGTGTGTGTGTGTGTGTGTGTGTGTGTGTGATGTAATGAACATGTGTGTGTAATGAAGATGCGTGTGTGATGAATAGGTATGTGTGTGTGTGATGAACAGGTTTGTGTTTGTGTTTGTGTGTGTGTGTGTGTGATGAACAGGTGTGTGCAATGAAGATGCGTGTGTGATGAATAGGTATGTGTGTGTGTGTGTGATTGTGATGAACAGGTGTGTGTGTGATGAATAGGTATGTGTGTGTGTGTGTGTGTGTGTGTGTGTGATAAACAGGTGTGTGTTTGTGTGTGTGTGATGTAATGAACATGTGTGTGTAATGAAGATGCATGTGTGATGAATAGGTATGTTTGTATATGTAGGTCAATGTGTGTGTGATGAACAGATGTGTGTCTGTATATGTAGGTCTCTGTGTGTGTGTGTGTGTGTGTGTGTGTGTGTGTGTGTGTGTGTGTGTGATAAACAAGGTGTGTTTCTGCAGTGAGTTATTAATATATGGAGCCGTGCTGAGCATCTCACCGTGTCACAGCTGGAGTAGTTCCTCACACACACACACACACACACACACACACACACACACACAGAGAGAGAGAGAGAGAGAGACACACACACACACACACACAGACACACACACACACACACACACAGACACACACACACACAAACACACACACAGGAGGCAGCACAGTAATTCATCAGCAGACTG
This sequence comes from Clupea harengus, assembly GCF_900700415.2. Lineage (NCBI taxonomy): Eukaryota > Metazoa > Chordata > Actinopteri > Clupeiformes > Clupeidae > Clupea > Clupea harengus. The sequence continues at coordinate 16,410,653 of NC_045168.1, forward strand.
ACAGTGAGGCCTCTGGGGCTCCATACCGACCTCATCACAACGCATCACACCGATGAATAAAACAACACATCAACTCCCCATCACATTGCAGAATAAAACAACACAATATCTGGCTAAATAAATGACACAGCGCTCGATAAGTCATTTGTTTCATGCTGTCAAACTCACAGGACAGAACTGGAAAATAAACTGTTGGAAGTAGCCGTTTGAAACCAACATCAGTCAGCTCAGGGAAGAATTCTGCTCTGTGAACCCTACAGAAGTCTGAGTTTCTGCTTGGAAAGTCATTTTCTCCACAGGCAGGAGGCAGGAGGCAGGATGCAGCTATAGCACTGGCCTGGCCAGGCTCCACTGGGTCTGGCTGAGAGAGTGATGTGGAGCTGGCAGAATCAGGAGGCTGGACAGCTGGAGGCTGCATCCATGCATGACCTTCCCCTGACTACTGTTTTCACAAGAGTGGAAGAGAGTGAACAGAACCCGGCATCTGGACCCGGAGCGTCTGATCCCGGAGCGTCTGACCCAGGAGTGTCTGAACCAGGATTGTCTGATCCCGGAGCGTCTGATCCCGGAGCGTCTGATCCCGGAGCGTCTGGACCCGGAGCGTCTGATCCCGGAGCGTATGAACCCGGAGCGTCTGACCCAGGAGTGTCTGAACCAGGATTGTCTGATCCCGGAGCGTCTGATCCCGGAGCGTCTGGACCTGGAGCGTCTGATCCCGGAGCGTATGAACCCGGAGCGTCTGACCCAGGAGTGAGCGTGCGGTGTGAGTGCAGTGTGTTACGGAGCTCAATCACAGACCCATCAGTCTGTGCAGCACACTCACGAGGGACCAGGAGAGAATGAGAGATGGGGGAGAAGGAGAGAGGGAGAGAGGGATAGAGAGAGGGAGGGAGAGAGGGATAGAGAGAGGGGGGGAGAGAGGGAGGTAGAGAGAGGGGGACTGACTCCACCAATTAATGCCTAAATAGGTCTCTCTCTGCAGTGTTCGGTCCGACCTTGTAGCCATCTCTCTTGGCAGTGTTCGGTCCGACCTTGTAGCCATCTCTCTTTGCAGTGTTCGGTCCGACCCAGTAGCTATCTCTCTTTGCAGTGTTCGGTCCGACCCAGTAGCTATCTCTCTTTGCAGTGTTCGGTCCGACCCACACGCTCACTTTAACACCAACTCGCACTGCACGCTCACTTTAACACCAACTCACACTGCACGCTCACTTTAACACCAACTCACACCGCACGCTCACTTTAACCCCAACTCTTTCATGAGACTCAGAGGGGCTGGAGGTCTGGATGACTCTGCAGGGGCGAGTGGATGAACTTGGGGACTGGCACTTTGAAGGGTGGATTGGCTGCGGTTTTGGCTGGCACTTTGAAGGGTGGATTGGCTGCGGTTTTGGCTGGCACTTTGAAAGGGGGCATGGGTGTGCCAAGGGCAGCGTCCTCAGCCGTGCCGATAAAGGCACAGAGTAGGGGAGTGCTGGGCGCTAGGGCTGTTCTTCAGAGGCTCTCCGGCAAGCACTCTCTATCCTCTGTTCTGATGAGCTGTTCTCCTCTCTGTTCTGATGAGCTGTTCTCCTCTCTGTTCTGATGAGCTGTTCTTCTCTCTGTTCTGATGAGCTGTTCTTCTCTCTGTTCTTCTCTCTGTTCTTCTCTCTGTTCTGATGAGCTGTTCTTCTCTCTGTTCTTCTCTCTGTTCTGATAAGCTGTTCTTCTCTCTGTTCTTCTCTCTCCTCTCTGTTCTGATGAGCTGTTCTTCCTCACAGACACCACCTGCTGCACACCCACCACACAGCACCTGTAAAGCTCTCAGAGGTCATGTGACCTGGATATGTCGGAGGCCTCGTTTGATTGACCCAAGCTGCCGTCTGATGGGTGCCTGATGTCAGCAGGTGTGCAGGTGTGCAGGTGTGCAGGTGTGCAGGGGCAGCAGGTGTGCAGGGGCGTATCTGTCTGGCAGAGAGGAAGGGCAGTTAGAGCCTTTGTTGCTGAGCACACAGGTGACATGAAGGCGGTGGATGGGGTGAGGTACGAGTTTGTACCTGCCACAGAACCAGCATCGGTGCTAATGGTCCTGTCGGGAAAACCTGACGGAAAAGCGCCTTTATTCTCTGATGAAAAGGGTAGAGGCAGACTCAGTGCTGTCAGTGCGGGAATGGTGGAGTGGACACTGAGGGGGTGGAGTGGACACTGAGGGGGTGGAGTGGACACTGAGGGGGTGGAGTGGTGGAGTGGACACTGAGGGGGGTGGAGTGGACACTGAGGGGGGTGGAGTGGACACTGAGGGGGTGGAGTGGACACTGAGGGGGTGGAGTGGACACTGGGGGGGTGGAGTGGACACTGAGGGGGTGGAGTGGACACTGAGGGGGGTGGAGTGGACACTGAGGGGGTGGTGGAGTGGAGTGGACACTGAGGGGGTGGAGTGGACACTGAGGGGGGGGAGTGGACACTGAGGGGGTGGAGTGGTGGAGTGGACACTGAGGGGGTGGAGTGGTGGAGTGGACACTGAGGGGGTGGAGTGGACACTGAGGGAGTGGTGGAGTGGACACTGAGGGGGTGGAGTGGACACTGAGGGGGGTGGAGTGGACACTGAGGGGGTGGTGGAGTGGAGTGGACACTGAGGGGGTGGAGTGGACACTGAGGGGGTGGAGTGGACACTGAGGGGGTGGTGGAGTGGACACTGAGGGGGTGGAGTGGTGGAGTGGACACTGAGGGGGTGGAGTGGTGGAGTGGACCACTGAGGGGGTGGAGTGGACACTGAGGGGGTGGAGTGGTGGAGTGGACACTGAGGGGTGGAGTGGACACTGAGGGGGGTGGAGTGGTGGAGTGGACACTGAGGGGGTGGAGTGGACACTGAGGGGTGGAGTGGACACTGAGGGGGTGGAGTGGACACTGAGGGGGGTGGAGTGGACACTGAGGGGGTGGAGTGGACACTGAGGGGGGTGGAGTGGACACTGAGGGGGTGGAGTGGACACTGAGGGGGTGGAGTGGTGGAGTGGACACTGAGGGGGGTGGAGTGGTGGAGTGGACACTGAGGGGGGTGGAGTGGACACTGAGGGGGTGGAGTGGACACTGAGGGGGTGGAGTGGTGGAGTGGACACTGAGGGGGTGGAGTGGACACTGAGCTGGTGGAGTGGTGGAGTGGACACTGAGGGGGTGGAGTGGACACTGAGCTGGTGGAGTGGACACTGAGGGGGTGGAGTGGACACTGAGGGGGTGGTGGAGTGGACACGTGTGGCCTTGTTGCTGCTTGGTTTGACGTCAGACAGGGCGAGGGCTGCAGTGTGTGTGACCAGAGACGGTGCAGTGTGTGTGACCTTGGAAAGCGTCTCTGTCAAACGCTCTCCTAAATCACTTATGGCACCAGCACGTGTCTCCAGAACCTTGTCATATTTAATGAGTCCCAGGGAAGCGAACATGCTCATCTCGGCTGCTACGGTTTGTAAGCTGTCAGCCGTGAGCTGAGGGGGTATAGTAAAGTATCAGAGGCATCTGAGCCATGAGGTTCTGGTCCTCATGAGACAGCCAGGGGGCTTCTAGAGGAGCTGATCCCTCATTGGAGCCTTGTGCCGTGGGCTTGGATTGTGCCGTGGGCTCTCAGATCTTCAGAGACGATTCCTCTCTTTGAGTTCTCACTGTGAGTGAAGAGTGCTGTTGTCACTCCGGATGAAACTGGGTCGATAGTGGGTAAGGGCACTTGAGTGTGTGTCCTGTCAGTGACGCAGTGGGCCCAGGAGATATGGGCAGAGGGCCTGACTTCATCAATACTGCTGCTGCCGCTGCGGTGTGGAACCTCCTCGGGACGCCTGGGTCATTTGTCTGCGTGAAGATAAAGATAACAGTAAAGAGCGGCCGCGACTCGACCGCAGCGTCGATGAACACTCTGTGCGCCCGCCGTCGGCAAGGGTTGACTCAGGACCGGCTGAACTCGACAGCATCGCCTCCTCCGTCTGGGACTTAAATTGAAACTTTCCGCCAGTGAAATGGGGTTGTGTGCGGAGGTCATTCTCATCCAGGACCTCTCAAACCTATCAGCGGCAGCTGCGTGCTGGCTGAGAGCACTGTTCTGAGTCTGCTGGAGGTAAATGGTGTCCATCCTCACTTAAGAAGAACATCAGTTCTGGTTTCTCGGTGCTACATGTTTCACTGATACATCTTCAGCCTTTGTGACCCACCTCTGCCCTGTGTGCTGTCTCTGAGGGATGCTTTAGTAGTTTTAGGTTAAGTGCACTTGTATAGTATATATATATACACAGTAGTGGTTAAGTGCACTTGTATAGTATATACAGTATATATACGCAGTAGTGTGTGAAGTGCACTTGTATAGTATATATATACAGTATATATATACAGTAGTGGTTAAGTGTACTTGTATAGTATATATCTATACACAGTAGTGGTTAAGTGCACTTGTATAGTATATATACTGTATATATACAGTAGTGTGTGAAGTGCACTTGTATAGTATATATATATACCCAGTAGTGTGTGAAGTGCACTTGTATAGTATATATATACAGTATATACACAGTAGTGGTTAAGTGCACTTGTATAGTTTATATATACAGTAGTGGTTAAGTGCACTTGTATAGTATATATATATATACACAGTAGTGGTTAAGTGCACTTGTATAGTATATATATACAGTAGTGGTTAAGTGCACTTGTATAGTATATACAGTATATATACGCAGTAGTGTGTGAAGCAGAGGATGTGCTTGTAGTGGAGGAGGTTATCATCTTTAGGAGATCATTTATTTTAGTGTGAAAAAGATTTGGCGTTTTCACCGTTTAGATGATTAAGGGATTTGTGGGTTTAGTCTGAGAGAGGCTTGCGCTTTGGCACAGTGGCTGCTTGCGCAGGCATTTATCTAATTCCACTCCATTTCCTTTGACTATTCAATCTGCTGTTTGTTTCATCTCCTGCGGAGGGAGAGCCTGTTTCTTCCATTCATCTCCAGTGGAGCTTTGAGATTTAGTGCTCTGTGGAGGGCCTGAGAGAGAGAGAGAGAGAGAGATGGAGAGAGAGAGAGAGAGATGGAGAGAGGGATAGAGAGAGAGAGACGGAGAGAGGGAGAGTGCTGGCCCTGTTACACTGACTTATGTGAGCAGCCGGTGAGGGGGCTGCTGCTGAACTGTATTTCTGCTCATGTAAGGCACCTCAGGACACCCTCACAGGCTCCAGGGGAGATGATGCCTCAGGACACCCTCACAGGCTCCAGGGGAGATGATGCCTCAGGACACCCTCAGGCTCCAGGGGAGATGATGCCTCTCATTAACTCTCTCTACCATAGATACGGATGAAACCGGGAGCTGGAGACTGTCGTCATGGCTTACTGATGCAGCTGATGCTTTCCTGTGCGCTGGATTCTTAGCGATAACTGGTGTGTGACTAGACGGGGTTGAAGGCCCAGAGGCAGGTTCTGAAGGCCCAGAAGCATGTTCTGACAGACCTGAGCCATGTTCTGACCTTCCAGAGCCATGTTCTGATGAACCTGAGCCCTGTTCTGTGATCAGAGAAGTCACAGACTCGCTGGTGGAGTTTGTGCTTCTCTCGGATGCCTCCGCCCTGTCAGACGAGATGGATTCCACACCACTCCATCGGTGATCCTAACCCTAACCCTAGCCAGTAAAACACTGCTGTTTTCATCCACGTTTCCTCCTCGTTTTTCAAAGGGGTCATTTGTTGCTTCTCAGTTATCACTGGCAGTTGGATGAAAGTTAGATATCAAGAGAATTGGATTTGCGCCCAGAAGAGTAATAGACTCCGGGAGTCTCTGGTTTGGAGTGTGAAGCGATGAGCTCTCCCCTCTGCCATTAAGTGGAGTGTGAAGCGATGAGCTCTCCCCTCTGCCTCTGCACGGAGGAGCCAGGAAAAGCCAGGAGCCATACATCACGACTCGAGATCCCACCGACGGCAGAGAGCAGGGGGAGGAGAAAACACTTTCCTCATCGGCAGAGATCAATGGCCGATCTGTCTCTGTGGAAGGCTCTGCGCTTGAGGAGCTTGCTGCAGTATGTGCGGCTCCAGCAGCTGGGGCTGGCAGCTCTGTGAAAGGAGAGAGGAGAGCCCGCTGGGCGCGGAGGATTCGTCACAGAGCCGCATCTTGCTTACCATCCCCCTCCTCCGCTTCCTCTGCTGTGAGAGCCTCCCTCTCTCCCCGGAGAACCTCGTGAGAGCCTCCCCCTCTCCCTGGAGAACCTCTGTTTCCAGCCCCCGCACCAAGCTCAGGACTCAGGCAGGATGTTTTTCCACCTGGTGGCACGGGCTGTTTTGTCCAGCGCTGGGAGGCTGTGTCATGGGTACAGAACGTTCAGCACACTGGAAGCGAGTGTGTGTGTGTGTGTTTACCCTGTTTGTCTGTGCCACGCAAGTCTTTCCTGGATGCATCTGCCAGAGGAAAACAACACCTCAGTGTGAGGCCTGTGCTTGCTTAGGAACCCAATTAAAATACACAAACAGCAATGAGGTGAACCTGCCAGTAGGAATAACCTGTCAGTGAGAATAACCTGCCAGATGCCTACTGCAAATTCCCATCAGTTAGTGTGACCAGTTTTTTGTCTTTTAAGTCTAAAGTAGTTTTAAAACAGCATTCTCCAGAGCAGGACCCGGGTCGTTTGGAATGCGGGCTCAATCCTGACAGGGGGTTCGTATGCGTGTGTGTGTGTGTGTTTCCTGACAGGGGTTTCTTATGTGTGTGTGTGTGTGTGTGTTTCCTGACAGGGGTTTCTTATGCGTGTGTGTGTGTGCGTGTTTCCTGACAGGGGTTTCTTATGCGTGTGTGTGTGTGTGTGTGTGTGTGTGTTTCCTGACAGGGGTTTCTTATTCCAGGCTGTCAGGCTCTTGTCAGGCCCCACAATTAAGGCAAGAAAATGCCAATTAAGGAGGTCCCAACCTCTTCTGTTGGAATCAACAAACTAACGAAGCTGAAATGGCTTGAGGGGTAAAGCCTTCTCTGTGTGTGTGTGTGTGTGTGTGTGTGTGTGTGTGTGTGTGTGTGTGTGTGAACACTGCCGGCTTCACTGCTCCTGACAGGCCTGTGAGTGATAGTGTGTGTGTGTGTGTGTGAACAGGCCTGCGAGTGATACTTTCCAGAGAGGAACAGAAGAAATGAGGCGCCTGTCAATCAAACGCAGAGCAGCAGGAAACACAGCAGTGGGCTCATGATGAACCGCCTCTTTGAGGCGCCTGTCAGTCAAACGCAGAGCAGCAGGAAACACAGCAGTGATGACCCGCCTCTTTGAGGCGCCTGTCAGTCAAACGCAGAGCGTCAGGAAACACAGCAGTGGGCTCATGATGACCCGCCTCTTTGAGCCTCACATGCATCACTGAGATCGCACCTCAACGCTCCTTTACTCGCCGCACAGCCAGCGCAGCACACACACACACACACACACACACAGAGAAACACTGCGACACACAACTCAGTTTAGCACACACACACACACTCACACACAAACACACACACACAGAGAAACACTGCGACACACAACTCAGTTCAGCGCACACACACACACACACACACACACACACACACACACACACACACACACACACACACACACACACACACACACACACACACACACACACACACACACACACACACACACACACACACACACACACACACACACACAAACACTGCAACACACAACTCAGCTTAGCACACACACATACACACACTCTGAGAAGCACTGTCATAGCATCCAGCTCAAACACACACACTCAGAGAAATGCTGAGAAGAATTGGCACATAATTCACAGAGAAACACTGTGAAAATTCACTGCAAACACACACTCAGAGAAGCACTGTCAGACCACCCAGCTCAAACACACACTCAGAGAAGTGCTGTAAACACACACTGAAAGAAACTGTCATACCGTGCAGTGCACACACACACACACTCAGACAAACACTGTCATACCATGCAGTGCACACACACACACACACTCAGAGAAACACTTTCATTTCATCTAGCAGTCACACACACACACTCAGAGAAACACTGTAATTTCATCTAGCAGACACATACACACACACTCAGAGAAACACTGTCATTTCATCTAGCAGACACATACACACACACACACACTCAGAGAAACACTGTCATTTCATCTAGCAGACACATACACACACACACTCAGAGAAACAGTAATTTCATCTAGCAGACACATACACACACACACACACACACTCAGAGAAACACTGTCATTTCATCTAGCAGACACACACACACCCAGAGAAGCTCTATCATGCAGTCCTGAGCAAACACACACACACACACACACACACACACACACACTTGTAGCTTTGCATCTGTCTCTGCTCGTTTATACACGGATTACATTACTGTCACACTGTGAGGGAGCGCACTCACACACACACACACACATGCGCGCGCAGGGTAAACAGAGATGGTCGTAAACATCTTCTGTCAACACAAGGGGAAGGATTCCACTGGTATGCCTTTCAATCTGAGCCCGAGTGTTCAGCGCTCCTGTGGAGCAGGATGAGGGATTCTCCATCCTACCTCAGCCTCACTAAACTCACTGTATCACTGAACTCTGATTCTCCATCCTACCTCAGCCTCACTAAACTCACTGTATCACTGAACTCTGATTCTCCATCCTACCTCAGCCTCACTAAACTCACTGTATCACTGAACTCTGAGTGCAGGGAGGGGGAGCGGGAGCGGGAGCGGGAGCGGAGCGGGAGCATCCACACATATGAGTCACACTCCTCCTCTGAAGATCTGTTTATTAGTTTGCAAGGCCACCAGATGGAAGTAAACAAAAACACAACATTGGGGACTCGTTATGACACACAGTTGAGATGACGATGATGAGATATCTGAAACGGAGGGAAAATCATCCATCATCCATCACTGCTGCAGCTGTGTGTGTTCTGGCCCTCTGGCCCCTTCGGTTCGGTCTTCCTGAAGATGAGTCATCGGAACCAATCGTGGGGGTTGATCCACTCCAGAGACAGATCAGAGGTGGGCAGTACTGCAGGAGAGCTGTGCTCTGGGTGGGATCTGCTCCAGGGGTGGGCAGTACTGCAGGAGAGCTGTGCTCTGGGTGGGATCCGCTCCAGAGGGGGGCAGTACTGCAGGAGAGCTGTGCTCTGGGTGGGATCTGCTCCAGGGGTGGGCAGTACTGCAGGAGAGCTGTGCTCTGGGTGGGATCTGCTCCAGGGGTGGGCAGTACTGCAGGAGAGCTGTGCTCTGGGTGGGATCCGCTCCAGAGGGGGCAGTACTGCAGGAGAGCTGTGCTCTGGGTGGGATCTGCTCCAGGGGTGGGCAGTACTGCAGGAGAGCTGTGCTCTGGGTGGGATCCGCTCCAGAGGGGGCAGTACTGCAGGAGAGCGGTGCTCTGGGTGGGATGCTGGTCAGGCGATGAGCTTCATACAGGAGTGGAGGATCCCTAGTCCATGGAGCTCCCGCAGTCTCACCATGTGCCTGAGGAGAGGGGAGAGAGAGAGGGAGAGAGAGGAAGGATGGAGGGAGAGAGAGAGAGAAGGGAGAGAGAGAGAGGATGGAGAGAGAGAGAGAATGGATGGAGAGGGAGAGGGAGAGAGAGAGGATGGAGTGAGAGAGAAGGGAGAGAGAGAGAGGATGGAGGGAGAAGGGAGAGAGAAAGAGGATGGAGAGAGAGAGAATGGATGGAGAGAGAGAGGGAGAGAGAGGGGATGGAGAGAGAGAGTAGAATCAGTGGCTCCTGATTAGAGCAGCATTTAGGATGTGGAACGCTGAACATTTGAACCCTAATCACAGCCAATTTCAACGCTGCTTGACAGCAAAATGATGAATTTATCTATTTGTCTTTCATCTGAACACACAGGGAGGGGGTGCCCTCAGGGGCAGCGGTGGGACCCGGGGACTGGGCTTGGATACGGATCATCAGTACACTAGACTGGGCTTGGATACGGATCATCAGTACACTAGACTGGGCTTGGATACGGATCATCAGGGCGACTAGACAGGCTGGTGAGAAGGGCAGGAGCTGTTGGCATGGAACTGGACTGCCTAACATCAGTGGCGGAGAAAAGGACATTGAGTAGGCTGCTGACCATCTTGGACAATGACCACCACCCACTACACAGTACTCTTAACGGACAGAGGAGCATTTTCAGTGGCAGACTCCTGTCACTGTCATGCTCATCGGACAGGCTGAGGAAGTCCTTTGTCCCCAGGGCAATACAACTTTACAACGCCACGCAGAAGGGGAGGGGGAGGGAGATGGACTTCTCTGCATGAGTCTACCTCAGTCTCCCCTCCTCTTCTCAGCTCTTCATTTTTCCATCCCACTGTCCATCTTTTTACTCTTTTTACTGGCTATACTAGCCCATTGCACAGACTGTACTATTTATATCACTTTGCACTATCCTCACACACACAAACACAAGTACTCTATCCTTGCACTATCCACATAAGCACATGAACACTATCTCTCTGCAGTCTTTGCACTACTTTCCTCGTGGACATCAACACTGACACAATCAATGCACACTGTAATATCTGTATAATATCTGTATACACCCTTCTCCCTGTGAACATGTTCTCCCTATGTGTATTGTTTTTCTACTGTGAGTTAAGTTAAGTGTATAAGCTACTGATCACCAGTACACTGGACTGGGTTTGGATCTGGACTGGACTGTGTTTGGATACGGATCACTAGTACACTGGACTGGGTTTGGATACGGATCTGGACTACACTGATGTTTTATGAGGGAACATTACAGCCCGTATAGAGCTTGAATACAGCACAATAAAATTCCCCTAGAATCCAACAGACCTCCTTGGTCCCGACACGAGCATCAGCATTGAAAATGAGCGCAGTCTCAAGCTTCATCTTCACACAGACATGTTGCTGTGTGTATTTTCTCTGAAACTACACAGATTCTCTGCACACACACACACACACACACAGCATGATCACAGGGCACTGCAGATCAAAACTCACAGAGGATCACAACACCTACTCAAAAAAACACACAGGGCAGGGAGCTTGCTTTCCCCCCGCTTTCAGAGGGTTTGCGTCTGATTGCAGCACAGCACAGCACAGCACAGCACAGCGCGTGATTACCTTCTGAGGTGCACGGCTTGTGATGAGGTGCTGTGAGAGGACGCCCTGCATCTGAAGTGCAGCCATGTTGTGTGAATGCAGAGAGGGCATGAATGTATGTGTGTGTGTGTGTGTGTGTGTGTGTGTGTGTGTGTGTGTTTAAAACAGCCCTATAACTTTTAGTGTGTGTGTGTGTTTACAGCATGTCTTCCTGTGTATGTGTGTGAGTGTGTTTAAAAGATGTGTGTGTGAGTGAGACTGTAAGACTGCACACTGCCCTGCTGAGAGATAATCTCCAGCACTCAGCTATAGCCTTTGCAAATGGACCCAAAACTGACTGCATTGAAAGCTTCCCCAATCCCACATCACCCAAGACCAGCAAATCAGCTTTTTAAAGAGGTGGTCAGGAAGGCAGGTGGTGAGACACACACACACACACACACACACACACACACACACACACAAACACACACACACACACACATTGCTGTTCCCCCTGTAGATTTGTTCATAGACGATGGGGCGTATGAGACACTGTCTGCCTCTGCACTGTGAGACGCATAAAGCATGAAACTGCCCCAGAGCGTCTCTCTTGCCCACCTGCCCTCGGCCCACTGAGACGCCCCCTGTGTCTGCTTCAGAGCCGCTTACAGCCCCCATGGTCTGCCGTCTGCCGTCTGCACAGTGTGTGTGTGTGTGTGTGTGTGTGTGAGTGTGTGTGTGTGTGTGAGTGTGTGATTCCTCCCTGGTCTCCATGACGATCTGTGATCTGCAGGTGGCAGCCTATAGGTGAGAGGCAGAGAGACGGAGGTAAAGGTGCCAGCGCTGCTTACTGGGGATCGGCCTGGCACAGCCTGGCGAGGGCGATGGCCGCGTTGCGCTGCAGGGCGTCAGCGTTGGCGTCGGCGGCGGCGTGGCGCAACAGCAGCAGGATGCAGTCGGTCTCCAGGAGCCCGCGGGCAACGCCGGGCACAGACACACAGTGGCCCAGACACAGGGCAGCATTCCCTGCCACGCTCTCATCACCTTCACACACCAGACGTCTCAGCACCTGCAGCCCTGCACACACACACACACACACACACACACACACACACACACACACACACACACACACACACACACACACACACACACACACACACACACACACACACACACACACACAAGCATACAGGAAAACACACACACACACACATATACAGAAAGCACACCCACACACGCATACAGAAAACACACACACACACACACACACACACGCATACATGTAAATACAAACACAAATGGATATATACAGACACACATACAGATACACACACACACACACACACACAGATAGAGTACATACAGAGAGGCACATACACGCACACTTGCACAAACACACAGACTTTCTTCAGAAAGAGCAAGAGCAAGGCAGTTCATAAATCCCAACTCCCAGGCGAGGTGCTTCAGCAGACTCACTCCTGTCCATGGAGGCCAGCTGCTGCCGCGCGTCCAGGCTGCCCGCCGTGCACTGAGCCAGGGCTCTGATGGAGTACTTAGTGCTGTCCTGCCCCGGGGCCTGAGGAAGGGAGACAAACACCACAGTTAGTGTGCAACACAGGGGCCCCAACACACTGCAGTCAGTTAGTTAGTAGTGATGTAATAGTGATGTAATAGTGATGTAATAGTGATGCAGTAGTGATGTAATAGTGATGTAATAGTGATGTAATAGTGATGCGATAGTGATGCAATAGTGATGCAATAGTGATGTAATAGTGATGTATTAGTGATTCTTGTAAAAGAGCTTAACGGCACCTTAAGGATCTTCAGCAGTTTCTTCACGACTCCAAACTGCACAGCCGCCTCGAGAGCAGCGGGAGACTGGGGGAGAAGTCTGCTCAACAAGCCCACTGCCCTCTGCGTACACAAACACACACACACACACAGACACACACACACACAGACACACAGACACACACACACACACACACGCACAAACACACACACACACACACAAAAATGTATTCACAGCTGTTTTTCAGGGCAAAGACGAGTTACTTCTCTCCTTGGATACACGGGAGTGTAACAGACTCTGAACATCTGCATTCACAAACATGGACATCATGCACACCCTAAACTGTAAGCACTTACTGAACATCATGAACACTGTACACTGTAAGCACTTATTTGTTTCTGAGATGTTCTGGATCATCTTGTCATGTCGTCAACATGAACATTACATTGAAAACCATGTCAATTATGAACAAAATGTTCATGTCAAATTTCAGCATATTTCTATAATATAATATGATATTTCTTCTTGCACTTCTACTAGTACTTAACTTGCACTTACAGCAGTTACATTCCTGCACTTTTTCTGTTTCTTATGTAAAATACTATTCAGGTCTCTATTGGTCGTAGCTTGACTGTTCTTTCCCTTGTAAGTCGCTTTGGACAAAAGCGTCTGCTAAATGACTAAATGTTCTACAATATTTCGTCACTGAGAGTGATCTCTCTAGCCAAAGCGCTCTGTCGCTGATTCAACATGCTCGATCGGGTGAGAAGCCGTTGTCAGGGGTCCGACTCGTACCAATGTACTAGTCCAAGCCCTATGGGCTTGCTGGCCACCTGGTTTGCGTTGACCTTGGAAGTGCTAAAGGGGAATTCATCAAGGTAGACAGTGAGAACAACTCATCTGATAGTTTCGAAAGTTTCAGAATATTATTTGAATTTTTGCTTGGTTTATTCGCCATTTGGGATTATTCACTTCGCTCTGAATATGAAATATGGAGTCACTCCGTTTAAATAATTGTTGTTGTGCGATCGATACTTTTGTCAAGTGTAAAACTTGAGATTCTCAGGAGGGGTTATTACGTGGAGTAGGTAACCATTTCACCGAGACAGGAGTTCGGAACTGAACTCGAACTGCTTGAATACTTAAGTACTCTGTGCCGACCAAAATCCACCGCTGGGCCGACATATGCTGTCTGGCTGTGTGTGTGTGTGCTCACTACTACTGTATGTGTGTGTGCCAATTGCTTACTGCTCCTAGTGTGTGTTTGATTTAACAGCTCCTCTGTTTAAACGCAGCCATAAAAAACCCTTTGAAACTCACACAGATACGCTGTGAGCAGGAGCAGCCGGACAGTTTACTGCTGATCGTTACATTAACGAGTCAGGAAGGGGAAACGGCCCAGTGAGAGCCGGAGTATGGTTTAAAACTCAACATGACTCACACAGGGATCCTTCCGCCTGAGGTGGGGCTGCCCATCATGGAACGCCAGCAGAATGTGTGTGTGTGTGGAGTGTGTGTGGGTCCATCATGGAACACCAGCAGAATGTGTGTGTGTGTGGAGTGTGTGTGGGCCCATCATGGAACACTAGCAGAATGTGTGTGTGTGTGGAGTGTGTGTGGGTCCATCATGGAACACTAGCAGAATGTGTGTGTGTGGAGTGTGTGTGGGTCCATCATGGAACACTAGCAGAATGCAGGATGGATAGCCCAGCAGCAGGGGGGTTTATCTCAGGGATTTCTGAAAGAGGCTGAGCGTCAATACAATGTGTGTGTGTGTGTGTGTGTGTGTGTAGTGTGTGTGTGTGTGTGTGTGTGTGTGTGTGTGTGTCTGTGTGTGTGTGTGTGTGTGTGTGTGTCTGTGTGTGTGTGTGTGTGTGTGTGTGCACGCGCATGCTGTGGCACCCCACACTCAAAAAAGTGAACTCTGTGAGTTGCTGAATCAAACAAATATACTTATATTCAATTTAATTAACATTTCTGTGTTTGGTTTTAAAATCTAGTCCACTTTAGTAAGTCTAACTTAAAATTAAAACTTGTTAACGCACTGTTGAGTGAATGGCACAATCACCTCTAAAATGTAGTCCACTTTAGTAAGTCTAACTTAAAATGAACAATCACCTCTAAAATGTAGTCCACTTTAGTAAGTCTAACTTAAAATGAACAATCACCTCTAAAATCTAGTCCACTTTAGTAAGTCTAACTTAAGTCTAACTTAAAATGCACAATCACCTCTAAATCTAGTCCACTTTAGTAAGTCTAACTTAAAATGAAAACTTGTTAAAGCAAAAGAATCCAGCTAGGTTAATTCAACATAACACTGTTGAGTGAATGGCACAATCACCTCTATACAAGAATGTCCTTGATAGGTTTCTGTAGGTCTTACATTGCACATGCTCAGAAGCTGACTCCACTTTGAGTGTGATGCTGTGTTCAAATTAATGTGCTGGAGGTCACGGTCTTACCCAGCTGGTATATTTTATTCTGTGATATTGAAACATTAGTGCATGGTTTAAGAGTGATATTGCTGGTCCTACTGTATTTGTCTTACGAAAATCAAGCATATACGAGTACATGTTAGCTAGCTAACGAGCTAGCCAATTAACAAAATGCTACCTGACTATACTAAATATAGATGATTTGCCTGACAGTCCTTGAAGATGCATGTAAAAGCTCAATTACTAATAAATAATAATTTTATATAAAACTAATAATGCTTTCTTTACCACACCCAGAGTTTGGTATGTGTTGAATGATATCACGTTGATAGCACATGATTAATGTCTTTTTCCATTGGTAATAAATAATATTACAGAACCAAGCTATGGCATGGTGGCTCAGGTGCTTGCACTGCTGCCTCACAGCAAGAAGGTCATGGGTTCGTTTCCCGCATGGGCCACTGTTGGTTCGGGGGGCAGGTCCTCCCCAAACCTTCAGTGTTCAGGTGGGCTACGTATCTTCCGGGCCTTTCTGTGTGGAGTTTGCATGTTCTCCCCGTGTCCACAAGAACAGCACACTCTCCTATCAATCCCTGACCAAGATGGACGGTTCACTTCACTTGGGCGCTTAAAAGCTGCCCACTGCTCCTGGGGTCCTGGAGGAAGGACAATCCGGGATGGGGAAATGCAGAAGTCAAATTCACGGCGACCTCCGCCTGAGTGTGTGTGTGTCCTGTGTCGCCACCTAATACATGCACGTGTGCATCATTGTGCAACAATAAACTGACTGAAGTCAGCCTTGTTTGTTGGTATTTGAACTTACATAACTACATTGTGTGGAAATTGTTGACATAACTAGGCTTTATAACAATGAAAACCATTTAGGTACTGCTTATTCAAGTCAGTTAAGTTGGAACTACAAGGAGTTGTTCAGTTGGTGTTAGTAAATCCAGTTGAGTTAGAATTACATAAGTGAGTTAGGTCAGTGTAATGAAGGTCTGTTTAGTTAAATGAACACTGCCTGATCAATTAAGGCTAACTTGACCAAATAATATTGCAATTACTTAATACAGTCTTGTTGGTTTCACATAAGTTAGTTATTTCCTCTGTAATAATAGTATTACATTAGTTTGAACACAACTCAGTTATGTGGAAATCATTGACATAACAATATTAAGTAATTTGAACAACTTATTTTTTTGAGTGCAGGCTGCACTGGAGGTCCATGTTAGTGTTCAGGACCATGGAGAGCTCCAGCCCTCATCAGCAGGGTGAAGAGGACAGAACCCCACTGATGGAGAGATGCAGCTGTGGAGGAGGAGGAGAAGGAGGAGAAGGAGGAGAAGGGGGAGAAGGTGCAGCTGTGGAGAAGGGGGAGAAGGAGGAGGAGAAGGAGAAGGAGGAGAAGGGGGAGAAGGTGCAGCTGTGGAGAAGGGGGAGAAGGAGGAGGAGAAGGAGAAGGAGGAGAAGGAGAAGGAGGTGCAGCTGTGGAGAAGGGGGAGAAGGAGGAGGAGGAGAAGGAGGAGAAGGAGAAGGAGGGGGAGAAGGAGAAGGAGGAGAAGGAGAAGGAGGAGAAGGGGGAGAAGGAGGAGCAGACGGGGCAGCTTCACCTCCAGGTCTCTCCCAATCAGCCCCTCACACCCTCCAAAGGGAGCAGAGAAGGGGGTGATCAGAGATGGCCACTCACACCCTTCTAAAGGAGCAGGGAGAAGGGGGTGATTAGAGTTGACCACTCTTAACATCGATCACAGGGGGCAAAAAGGAGGTGATCAGAGATGGCGACTCACACACTTCATAAGGAGCAGAGAGGGGGGGGGGGGGCGTCAGAGATGGCCATTCTTAACATCGATCACAGGGGGCAACAAGGAGGTGATCAGAGATGGCGACTCACACACTTCATAAGGAGCAGAGAGGGGGGGGGGGGGCGTCAGAGATGGCCATTCTTAACATCGATCACAGGGGGCAACAAGGAGGTGATCAGAGATGGCGACTCACACACTTCATAAGGAGCAGAGAGGGGGGGGGGGGGCGTCAGAGATGGCCATTCTTAACATCGATCACAGGGGGCAACAAGGAGGTGATCAGAGATGGCCACTCTAACACCCATCACAGGGGGCAACAAGGGGGTGATTGGACGCTCAGCATGAACACAGATGAACAAGCGAGTGTCTGAGAGTATGTGCTGAGGTGTGTTTCCTGTCCCCACACTGTACTCCTCTAGGAGCATAGTCTGGGGGTTGCCTTTTTTTCTCTCCTCCCCTCTCCTCGTGTTATGCTGCAATTTCTCCCTCAATCTTGCCACTCTGGCAGGGGGACTGCCAATGGAAACTAGCCTTTTGGCTATAATTGGGTGCATTTACATTCATGTACACTGTCCCTCTTGATCAAATAAACAAATTGGAATTGGAAATTGGAGCGTGACGTGTGTGTGCTGCATGTGCTGTCTGTGGTGTTGGATGTGCTTTATTCATGTAGTCACTTGACAAAGGTACACAATGAGAGTTAAACCTCTCTATCTCTCTCGTTCTCTCCCTCTCTATCTCTCTCTTTCTCCTTATCTCTCTCTCCCTCTCTCTCTTCCTCTCTCTCTCCCTCTCTCTCTATATATCTCTCTTTCTCCTTCTCTCTCTTCCTCTCTCTCTCCCTCTCTCTCTTTTTCTCTCCCTCTCTATATCTCTCTTTCTCCTTCTCTCTCTTCCTCTCTCCCTCTCTCTCTCGTTCTCTCCCTCTCTATATCTCTCTTTCTCCTCTCTCTTCCTCTCTTTCTCCCTCTCTCCCTCTTTTTCTCCTGCTCTGTGATGAGTGAGACGGTAAGCTGGGCCACAGAACCTAGGGCTTCACAGTATGTGTGTGTATTTGAGTTTGGTCCATGTGTGTAAGCATGTCTTTGTGTCTATTTGTAATTGGTGTGTGTGTGAGTGTGTGAAAGTGGGGCATTTGTCTGTGTGTGAGTGTGTGTGTGTGTGAAAGTGGGGCGTTTGTCTGTGTGTGAGTGTGAGCGTGTGTGTGTGTTCTGGCTGTGTACATGCATATGTGTGTGTGTGTGTGTGTGTGTGTTCTGGCTGTGTACATGCATATGTGTGTGTGTATGTGTGTGTATGTGTGTGCTTCGAGCCCAGAGCAGGCTGTGTGGAGCGGAGGTCGTGTGTGTGTGGCTCACTGGTGTGAAATTCAGTGTCTCACCGTGATGATGCCTCCACTGGGATCAGTCAGCAAATCACAACACCTGCTGCTACACACAACAGCACAGTCCTGAGAGATAACACAGAGAGAGAGAGAGAGAGAGAGAGAGAGAGAGAGAGGGAGGGACACAGAGAGAGGGAGAGAGAGAGAGAGGGAGGGAGGGAGGGGGGGGGAGAGAGATATGAGGACGGAGCGCGAGATGTGAGGGAGGATGAAAGAGAGATGGGAGGAGAGAGTGGGAAAAAGAGAGATGGGAGGAGAAAGACAGTGAAAGAGAGAGGAGAAAGAAACAAAAAGAGAGGGATGGAGTGAACACGGAGCAGGGAGTGAGGGGGAAGAGAGAGGAGAGGGAGCAGAGGAGAGAGGGAGAGTGAGGGGGAAGAGGGATCCAGATTGGGGTGGAGAGAAAGTGAGGGAGAAACAAAGAGCGGAGAAAGGGGGGTGGAGGAGAGAGGGAGAGAGAGAGGGATGGAGAGAGGGAGAGAGAGGGATGGAGAGAGTGGGGAGGAGAGATATTTTTAGAAAGAAAAACAGAGAGAAGCAGAAGGACAGTGAGAGACGGAGCAGAGGAGAGGAGAGGGAGAAGAGGAGCAGAGGAGAGAGGGAGAGAGGAGAGGGAGAAAAGGAGAGGAGAGGAGGAAGAGGAGCAGAGGGGAGAGAGAGAGGAGAGGGAGAGAGGAGAGGGAGCAGAGGAGAGAGGAGAGGAGAGGAGAGGAGAGGAGAGGGTGAAGAGGAGCAGAGGGGAGAGAGAGAGGAGAGGGAGAGAGGAGAGGAGCAGAGGAGAGAGGGAGAGAGGAGAGGGAGAGGGGAGAGGGAGAAGAGGAGAGGAGAGGAGAGAAGAGGAGCAGAGGGGAGAGAGAGAGGAGAGGGAGAGAGGGAGCAGAGGAGAGAGGGAGAGAGGAGAGGGAGAGAGGAGAGGAGAGGAGAGGGAGAAGAGGAGCAGAGGGGAGAGGGAGCAGAGGAGAGAGGGAGAGAGGAGAGGGAGAGGAGGAGAGGAGAGGGAGAAGAGGAGAGGAGAGGAGAGAAGCAGAGGAGAGAGCAGAGGAGAGGAGAGGAGAGGGAGAGAGGGAGAGGCATAAACACTAAGAGTGCGAAGGAGAGAAACAGTAGCCAATTTTCACTTCTATTTTACCCTCATAGCAACAGATATACACCCAGGACTGTACGTGTGTGTATGTGCACCCATGTGCATGTATGGATGTGTGTGTGTGTGTGTGTGTATGTCTGTGTGTGTGAGGGAGCGAGAGAGTAAGCAAGTTTGTTTGTGTGTGTGTGTGTGTGTGTGTGTGTGTGTGTGTGTGTGTGTGTGTGTGTGTGTGTGTGTGTGTGTGTGTGTGTTTGTATAAAATAAATAGAGAGAGAGAGTGTGTGTATGCATGTGTGTGTGCGTGTGCATGTGCGTGTGTGTGTGTGTGTGTGTGAGTGTGTGCGTGTGCGTGTCGTGTGCACGTGCGCATGTGTGCGTGTGTGCGTGTGTGCGTGTGTGTGTGTCCTACCTGGATGGCTGGGGAGTGATCAGAGGAGAGGTTGATCATGAGGCCCAGGAGAGGGTAGAGGGCATCTCTGTATTCACGACTGATCCACTGCTCCTGAAACACCCCAAACAGCCTCAGAGCAACATCTCACTCTAGTTTCAGAGCATTCTAACATCTCACTCTAGTCTCAGAGCATTCTAACATCTCACTCTAGTCTCATTCTAACATCTCATTCTAACATCTCACTCTATCATCTCACTCTATCATCTCACTCTAGTCTCATTCTAACATCTCACTCTAGTCTCAGAGCATTCTAACATCTCACTCTAGTCTCACTCTATCATCTCACTCTGGTCTCAGAGCACTCTAACATCTCACTCTAGTATCAGAGCACTCTAACATGTCACTCTAACATCTCACACTAACATCTCACTCTAACATCTCACTCTAACATCTCACTAACATCTCACTCTAGTCTCAGAGCACTCTAGTCTCAGAGCACTCTAGTCTCACTCTAACATCTCACTCTGGTCTCAGAGCACTCTAACATCTCACTCTAAAATCTCACTCTAGCCTCAGAGCACTCTAACATCTCACTCTAACATCTCACTCTGGTCTCAGAGCACTCTAGTCTCACTCTGGTCTCAGAGCACTCAAACATCTCACTCTAACATCTCACTCTATCATCTCACTCTGGTCTCAGAGCACTCTAACATCTCACTCTGGTCTCAGAGCACTCAAACATCTCACTCTAACATCTCACTCTGGTCTCAGAGCGTCTCCCAGTCCCTGAGTCCCCAGCTACCTGTGGCACTGCACTGCTGCCTCAGTGTCTCTGGACCTGTTCCTGGCCCGTCCTGCCAGCAGTGCAATCGTGTCACTATCTCCATCTGACTGTGATTGAGGGAGATGAGAGCTTTCCTCACTCTAAGCCCCTGGCCTCTGTCTAATGGATCAGCAGCTCTGTGTATCGGAGAGGCAGTTCGATGGGCTGTCAGTCTGAACCTCTCTGCCTCACTTCTGCTGACTCCAAGAGGGAATTTCGAGTGTCTAATCCGCCTACACTTTCAAACGCTGATCGATTGTCTTCTGGCAGCTTTTGTCAGCTTTAATAGACCCACTTGTCAGCAAGAAA
>NC_045168.1:16434216-16441716 GCF_900700415.2 Clupea harengus
TGCATGGTGGTGCAGCGGGCGGCGAGGCTGGACACGCTCCAGGCGTCTCGCGTCTTGCGTCGGCTCAGAGGGATGTGTTTCTCCCTGAGGCATTAGGCATCCGTCAACCCCTTGAGCTCCGGCCCACCAGCGCCACTGTGAGCATGGAGGTCTCTCTTTCGCACCATGCTAAGTGATTGAATGGTTCCTGTGCAGACCTCTATCCAGTCCTGCCCATATCTGGATCATGTGCAGTACTTTTCTCTCCTGCGCATAAAGGCTTCTCAAAGTGATAAGTGTTTGGTCGGCCACAGAGCTAAGATGCATAATCTTTAAACACGTGTATTTACAGCACTTAGCCTGTGACTCGTACTTGTAATGGCAAGTGTATTGCTCATGTACATTTCTGCAGGGCGCTGTCAATATTTTTTCTATAATTGAAATACATATTACATTGATATACTAATACAAACATTCTTATACTCCTCACAACACTGAGTATAGAGTATATAGAACAATAATACAGGCTTATAACCATATAACGTACACAGGTAGGCAGTCCAAGAATAGCAAACAAATCCAAACAGGGAATAGGCAGGAGAATAGTTGTAGGACAGGCAGAGGTCAGAAGCACGAGTAATCACTTAAACAAGGAGGAAGCGCTAATCGCTAGGAACACGAGGACCAGCGGAAAAAACAAGGAACATACCACGAAACAACAATTTACCAAGACGCAACGAGAAACAAGAAAACAAGGACTATATATACACACACAGGCAACAGATAACGAGGGACAGGTGAGAACAATCAAGGCGGGGCAGACAAAGACACAGGTGGACTAAACAAGGGGAATTAACAGGACACAGGTGAAACCAATAATACAAACAAACCGGGAGATTGGGAACAGGTGAGGGGTGGAGACACGGACAACAACAAGAGGGCACATGGCATAGACAAACAAACATAGGAAAGCACATGGCGGGAACAAGGAAGCACGAGGACAAGACAAGGGAACAAACATGTGACAACACAAGGGAGACAAACGCAGAAATTAACACGGACAGAACACAGACCTTACAGTAGGTGTATAGGGCTTATAGCAGTAGGTCTATAGGGCTTATAGCAGTAGGTCTAGAGGGCTTATAGCAGTAGGTGTATAGGGCTTATAGCAGTAGGTGTAGAGGGCTTATAGCAGTAGGTCTATAGGGCTTATAGCAGTAGGTCTAGAGGGCTTATAGCAGTAGGTGTATAGGGCTTATAGCAGCAGGTGTAGAGGGCTTATAGCAGTAGGGCTTATAGCAGTAGGTGTAGAGGGCTTATAACAGCAGGTGTAGAGGGCTTATAGCAGTAGGTGTAGAGGGCTTATAACAGCAGGTGTAGAGGGCTTATAACAGCAGGTGTAGAGGGCTTATAGCAGCAGGTGTAGAGGGCTTATAGCAGTAGGTGTAGAGGGCTTATAGCAGTAGGTGTATAGGGGTTATAGCAGTAGGTGTAGAGGGTTTATAGCAGTAGGTGTATAGGGGTTATAGCAGTAGGTGTATAGGGGTTATAGCAGTAGGTGTATAGGGGTTATAGCAGTAGGTGTAGAGGGTTAAACATACTTCTTCTCCTGAGCGAGGCTCTCCAGCACTGACAGCACCATCGTGTCCTGAGCACTTTCACCCGCGCTGAGTAGGCATTTCATCAGGTGCTCAACTAACCTGCAGGGACACAAAACACAAAACACACACACGTAAGCGTGCACACACACGTAAGCACGCACACACACACACACACACACACACACATACAGAGAAATGTGGATGACAGGTCAGTCAGGGGGGGATGATGCTTCAATGAAAAAAATTAAACTGTCGAGAGGATTTATATTCATGAGAGCACACAGGGAGGGAGCTGAGAGTTACCCAATCATTCCAACCTCAATCAACCCATCACAATTATGACCACTTCCTCTTCAGTGTTATTATGACCACTTCCTCTTTAGTGTTATTATGACCACTTCCTCTTCAGTGTTAATATGACCACTTCCTCTTCAGTGTTATTATGACCACTTCCTATTCAGTGTTAATATGACCACTTCCTCTTCAGTGTTATTATGACCACTTCCTCTTCAGTGTTATAATGATTATGACCACTTCCTCTTCAGTGTTATTATGACCACTTCCTCTTCAGTGTTATAATAATTATGACCACTTCCTCTTCAGTGTTATTATGACCACTTCCTCTTCAGTGTTATAATGACCACTTCCTCTTCAGTGTTATTATGACCACTTCCTCTTAAGTGTTATTATGACCACTTCCTCTTCAGTGTTATTATGACCACTTCCTCTTCAGTGTTATTATGACCACTTCCTCTTCAGTGTTATTATAATTACGACCATTATCGGTGCCCTTTCAACCTCCACTGGTCTCACCATGTCAATTCCACTGCAGCGACAGTAGGTCCGCCCTAATACTGTGTAGTGTGTTTGTACTCATTGATATGTCACTGCTCTGTGTGTGTGTGTGTGTGTGTGTGTGTGTGTGTGTGTGTGTGTGTGTGTGTGTATGAAGTGTGTTTGTACTCATGAGAATGTCAGTGGGTCATTGCTGTTAGGGAATCGCTGCCCTGTGCCTTGGTGAAGCTATAATATATCTCTGGTCTCTCATGTGACCCCCATCGCTGGTCTCTCCTGTGACCCCCATCTCAGGTCTCTCCTGTGACCCCCATCTCTGGTCTCTCCTGTGACCCCCATCTCTGGTCTCTCCTGTGACCCCCATCTCTGGTCTCTCCTGTGACCCCCATCTCTGGTCTCTCCTGTGACCCCCATCTCAGGTCTCTCCTGTGACCCTGTGACCCTGTTGGTCTCTCCTGTGACCCCCATCTCTGGTCTCTCCTGTGACCCCCATCTCTGGTCTCTCCTGTGACCCCCATCTCTGGTATCTCCTGTGACCCCCATCTCTGGTCTCTCCTGTGACCCCCATCTCTGGTCTCTCCTGTGACCCCCATCTCAGGTCTCTCCTGTGACCCTGTGACCCTGTTGGTCTCTCCTGTGACCCTCCTGTGAACCTGCTGTGGCAGGGGGGCTCCAGGAGGAGGCACACCTGAGGGGGGACATCGGCTGCCGTCCCCAAGGGCCACTCATTAGTCAGGTCACCAGTGACAGAGAGGAAACACTCACGTGTGCAAATCCAGGTTGTCCGTGAGCAGGGACCTTCCGTGAGGAGTGTGTGAGTACAGAATCAGCAGCGTCACACACTCGCGCCGCACCGCTACCGAGGATGAAACTAGGAGGCACACTAGACTCTCTCTCACGCAGGCCCACTCCATCAACAGCTGCTGATTCGTCTCTGTACACACACACACACACACATAAGACAAACATCTCATTAGCGGGGTGCTTTGAAGCATCATTAAACACATGTATAATTGAAAAAGACAATGAACTCATACATAAACACGCCTCAGCAATGAGAGCATGCGGGGCATGACGAGCAGCAGGCAGCAGCGCATCTGCGCTAGGCAACAGCCCAGCCTGGATGACCCAATCATGTCAGGGAGACAGAAGACACAATGCTACTGGCATGCTTAGCACTGTGTGTGTGTGTGTGTGTGTGTGTGTGTGTGTGTGTGTGTGTGTGTGTGTGTGTGTGTGTGTGCGCGTTCGTGCGTGTGTGCGTGTGTGCGTGTGTGTGTGTGTGCACGTTCCCAAGTCCCTCTACTCTCTCTCCTGTGAGCCTGCACATAGTGGCTATAGTGTAGTTTTACAACTCTCTACCAAATCAATTCACACAAATACAGGTGTGAGTGTTTGTGTGTGTGTGTGTGTGTGTGTGTGTGTGTGGGTGTGTGCATGCCCAGGTCACTTTGTTCTATCTCCCATGAGCCTGTGCTACAGGGCCACTGGCAGGAGAAACCCACATGCACCATTCTCTCTGCCTAATCAGTCCACACAATTACAGGCGTGTGTGTGTGTGTGTATGTGTGTGTATACCATTCTCTCTGCCTAATCAGTACACACAATTACAGGTGAAATTGCATCATTATACTGAATGCCAAAACCGCTTGTACTTAAAGAGGATAATGAGCACATGACAGGTCTCTTAATTGTTCGACCACACAGGCGGCAGGAAGGGAAAGCACTGTTTACTCCATACGCCACATGCATGCTAAAGAGCTATACGCTAACACTGTTCACTCCATACGCCATATGCATGCTAAAGATCTACATGCTAAAGAGCTATACGCTAACACTGTTCACTCCATACGCCATAAGCATGCTAAAGAGCTATATGCTAAAGAGCTATACGCTTACACTGTTCACTCCATACGCCATAAGCATGCTAAAGAGCTAAATGCTAAAGAGCTATACGCCAACACGGTTCACTCCATACGCCATAAGCAAGCTAAAGAGCTATATGCTAACACTGTTCACTCCATACGCCATCTAAACCTACCTGCTCTCTCTCTCTCCTACACCTACCTGTTCTCTCTCTCTCTCTCTCTCTCCTACACCTTCCTGCTCTCTCTCTCTCTCTCCTACACCTACCTGTTCTCTCTCTCTTCTACACCTACCTGCTCTCTCTCTCTCCTACACCTACCTGCTCTCTCTCTCTCTCCTACACCTCCCTGTTCTCTCTCCTACACCTACCTGCTCTCTCTCTCTCTCTCTCTCTCTCTCTCCTACACCCACCTGCTCTCTCTCTCTCCTACACCCACCTGTTCTCTCTCTCTTCTACACCTACCTGCTCTCTCTCTCTCTCTCTCCTACACCTACCTGCTCTCTCTCTCTCCTACCTGCTCTCTCTCTCCTACACCTACCTGTTCTCTCTCTCCTACACCTACCTGCTCTCTCTCTCTCCTACCTGCTCTCTCTCTCTCCTACACCTACCTGTTCTCTCTCCTACATCTACCTGCTCTCTCTCTCTCTCTCTCCTACACCTTCCTGCTCTCTCTCTCTCTCTCTCCTACACCCACCTGTTCTCTCTCTCTCCTACACCCACCTGTTCTCTCTCTCTCTCTCTCCTACACCTACCTGCTCTCTCTCTCCTACACCTACCTGTTCTCTCTCTCTCCTACACCTCCCTGCTCTCTCTCCTACACCTACCTGTTCTCTCTCTCTCCTACATCTCCCTGCTCTCTCTCTCTCTCTCCTACACCTCCCTGTTCTCTCTCTCTCTCTCCTACACCTTCCTGCTCTCTCTCTCTCACACACCTTCCTCACCAAAGCCTAACGTACAGTATTACCTCCAGTAGTTTTATATACCAATGTCAATTTCTATTTCTGCATATTGTCTTATAGTGCAACCCAAGTATTGATGAAAAAGTAAACAGGTAAAATAAACTCCTTTTAAAGTTACATACCATTTCCTTGGCAAACAACCTTCCAGAGTTTCAGCACAGCCAAGCACAGGTCTACTGCACATGGCTCCTGTGACTTCTGCAAGAGACATCTGCACACACACACACACACACACACACACACACACACGCACACACACACACACACACACACACACACACAGAGACCCTATTTTAGTGAAGGATGACTGGCAGTCGCCACAAACACCTCCCACACAACAGAAAACTTCAGACTGATGCGTCATATGGCTATGTTAATGTGTTCTGACTCAGCAGTGATTTGGACGGCGGTGTGTTTGTATGTCTCTCTCGTTTGAAAGCGCATCGAGCTGCTTCCCACGCCTTACCTGGCGATGGTGTTGTTGTCGTTGATGACACTGAAGCCGTTGTGTAACCTGAAGATCGTCTGCCCAGTGCCTGAGAGAGAGGAGGCAGAGAAGACATGTCAGTGATTCCTCCGTCACACCTCCCGCATTACACATCCCCCCCCCAGCATCACACAGAGAGAGTGAATAGAGCACAGAGACACAGAGACACACACTGGAGTGAATAGAACACAGAGACACACACTGGAGTGAATAGAACACAGAGACACACACTGGAGAGAGTGAATAGAACACAGAGACACACACTGGAGTGAATAGAACACAGAGACACACACTGGAGTGAATAGAACACAGAGACACACACTGGAGAGAGTGAATAGAACACAGAGCCAGAGGCCACAGAGCCAGAGGAGAGAGGTTCCGCTCTGTGTGAAAGCATCCAGGATTACTGAGGAGGCATTCATCATGATCACACCTGCCTACTGCACCTCTCCTTCATGATTTAGGAGAGTGAGATAAACACACAGATCTCTCCTTCATGCTTTAGGAGAGTGAGATAAACACACAGATCTCCTCTCCTTCATGCTTTAGGAACACACAGAGGGGAGAACAACTGGCCCCATTCTCTCCTCTCCAACAGAAGCAGATGGGAGGAGGGCGTACCACATGACAGGAAGTGCACACGGGCATACTTCAGTCAACCACGCAGACGTGTCGGTCATGATTTACCATGACACTGGTAGATATAGTGTACTGTACACATCGGTAGATATAGTGTACACATCGGTAAATATAGTGTTCACATCGGTAAATATAGTGTACACATCGGTAGATATAGTGTACACATCGGTAGATCTCTGAGATGTTTGGTACTTTAGGGGGCTTTTTCCATTTTTATGGGCTAATAAATCAGATCACAAAAGAGCCACCCAATAACCAAATGTGTACTACAGTTTGCATGGCAGGGAACCAGGCTTGAAAAACATGATATGCTTTGGCCGAGACATCAGACATTCTGCGCTTCAATGCTTAAAAACGTTATTTTTATCCAGCCATACAGGCAAATTAGCAACTGTGGATGCTCTAATGTGGTACCATTCACGGAAATTAAAGAACAATCCTGGAAATATGTACTTATCTGAGCAACACAACAGCCGTGACCATACCTCATGTCTGTATCTCGCCTCTCAGAAACGAATTAAGCTGCAAAGCTGAGCCACTGCACAGGATCAACTAGGCATGAGAGTGGAATCTGTGCTCATAATGAAAGGGGCTCAATCACATCCACACACTCCACACACTCTATACAGCTCAACCACATCCACACACTCCACACACTCTATACAGCTCAACCACATCCACACACTCCACACACTCTATACAGCTCAATCACATCCATTTACATTTTACATTTACATTTAGTCATTTAGCAGACGCTTTTGTCCAAAGCGACGTACAAGGGAGAGAATATTCAAGCTACGAGCAATAGAACCTGGTGTAACAATAAATAAATACTACTTTACATTAGAAATATATCAAAATGAAATAAAAAGAAAGAAAGAGTGCAGAAGTGTAACTGCTGTAATTGCAAGTTACGCACTAGTCGAAGTGCCAGTTAGGACGGGAAGTGCTCTCTGAAGAGTTGGGTCTTCAAAAGCTTCTTAAAGGTAGAGAGGGACGCCCCTGCTCTGGTAGTGCTGGGCAGCTCATTCCACCAACGTGGAACTACAAATGAGAATAGTCTGGACTGCCGTGCTTGCACAGACGGCAGTGCCAAACGACGCTCACTAGAAGAGCGCAGCATCCTGGGTGTAACATTTGCCCTTACAAGCGCATTTAGGTAGGTGGGAGCAG
>NC_045168.1:16449216-16461716 GCF_900700415.2 Clupea harengus
TGACCTACAATCAAAAGGTGACATGTTATAAGGGTATGTCAGTGGAAGAAGAAGATTTGATTTGCAACCATTTCATTGAGGATATATGAAAAAGGACAGCGATAACAGTGAACTGTAGATAATAATGTAGTTTTATATTGCAACATTTCCATAATTACTTTGTTAATAGAAAATATATCAATAAAACAAATAACAAACAAAACATTAAAATGTTACAAGAACTGGTAACTTTAATGTTGGGAAATGAATACAAAACAGGACTTTGTCCATGTAGCCTACTTGTTGGTGGCTTCGTAAGACATTTAAGGAAAACATGCCGGTTTTTTTTAGCTTTTCCGAAATACCTCTTTTAAACTCTGGTGTTATGCCGTGTGTGTTAAAATAGCGGCATGCTGATTGGATATTGACAGTTTACACACGTCACACACACGGTCAGTTATTGATGCCGGTACATCAGCTGTGGATGTTGCTCCCGGTAAAGGCGTTGTGTGTTGGAGAGCTAGTGGCATATATTAGCTTTCTCAAGCACAAAGTGCAGAAGCAAGCACCTGCTTCTCTTAACTTCTTACACCAGCTACCAAAAGGCTTACTGTCCTTCCCTTCCCATCTCTTGTATCCATGCCCAACGCCATTTATTTTCATGAACTTACTTTCCATCTTACTCTCCTTTGGTGTGATGTCTCTCTACTCGGGCATCTACGCTAGGCAGAGCGATAGAGAAAAGTCGGCGTTTGAAGCACATTTTCCCAAGACCCGCCTCAATCTACTTCTGATTGGCTAATACTGTTATTTTGAGAGTGGGAGAGTTGTGCTGCTTTCATTTCATTGGCAGACGAACTCATAAACTCGAAAGTGATGGTGATGATATCGAGACGTGATTTTTTTTATAAAATATTTTTTTCCGCAGCCAAACGCCGCACGCCGGAAATCCGGCACGGTGCCGGAATACTTTAATCCCTGTTATATGCATCTTTGTGGCGATCAATTCCTTAGGTAATCGATTAAGTTAACTATCAATTCCTTAGGTAATCGATTAAGTTAACTATCAATTTCTTAGGTAATCGATTAAGTTAACTATCAATTCCTTAGGTAATCGATTAAGTTAACTATCAATTCCTTAGGTAATCAATTAAGTTAACTATCAATTCCTTAGGAAATCGATTAAGTTAACTATCAATTCCTTAGGAAATCGATTAAGTTAACTATCAATTCCTTAGGTAATCGATTAAGTTAACTATCAATTCCTTAGGTAATCGATTAAGTTAACTGCATGGTTGTTGTGAGAACACGTGTAATCCCCAATCTGTAATGCTAGCCATGGTCAAGTCAGGTATTTAGCGGACGCTTTTATCCAAAAAGTCTGACAGACACCTTGCAGCAGTCGGGAATCGAACCCGAGTCGACACTAACCACTGTTCCACCACGCGCACACACACACACACAGACACACAGACACACACACACACACACACACACACACACACACACACACACACACACACACACACACACACACACACACACACACACACCACGCACTATACAATCTGTTATTTCTTGCTGTTAGCGGGGGGGAAGGAACAGACATATTATAGAGATGTAATGGGTCTAACATCCATACAGGGATGACATGCACATGCTTTTTATCCAACAGAATCGAAAGTGGGGTCTCTCAAGCAGCTACTTCACTAACACAGGCGTTATTTATTTTGACAATTTTCCAAACCCCCATTCATTCTCTCGTAGGATTTTTGTTTAAAACTGGAACTTGCAAAAATGCGAATCCGCCACATACAAAATGACGACAGTGCACACCCAGGAATAAAGTAAATTAATTTTTAAATGCCTTCTGTTCAGACTGGGCTAGAAGGACATCTGGTGAAACATGGAAGAGGGAGCGTAAAGAGCTGGGGCTTAGCAGGGAGCACGCCTAATTAGCGAGGAAGCTCATCTGAAAGAAAAGTGCTCTCTCTTTTACGCCTCTGAGTTGAAACTTCCTCAGAGCCACATCAAAAAGACTACGCCACAGCCATCCCCCAGCACCACATATGTCTTTCAAAACTGCGACAAAGGATTAAAGAATGCCTTTGTGTGTGTGTGTGTGTGTGTGTGTGTGTGTGTGTGTGTGTGTGTGTGTGTGTATGTGAGACTGTGTCTGTTTGCAGAGAGGGGGGGGGGGGGGGGGGGGGTAGAGCACAGAGGGAGGCATGACAGGTGAAAAGGTGAAAGTGGCGGTGATTAATTTAGTATTGTCGCCACGGCCTTGTGAAGGTGATCTAGGGCCCCTTTTCTTTGTCTGGTTCCCTGATGGAGTCCGCTGGGTCCTCCGTGCAGCGGCTACACTCGCTGGTGGGACTGACAGGTAATAGGCTCTTCCCTCAGGTGCCCTCAAACGCACCTTTAACCATGGCCGCTCGCTCGGGCGCAATCTCCAGGATCTTCTCATAGCACTCCCTCGCCTGCACAACCACACACACACACACACACACACACACACACACACACACACACAAGCACAGCAGCGTTACAAGGGCCAGGCAGTCACTCACACGGAGAATCATTATGGCTGGCCAGCGGTGACTGAGTGGGGAAACGACCCGGTGGCGACTGACCTTTGCGTAGTCGTGGAGACCCAGGCGTGCCCGCCCCATGTGCACGTACGCCTTCACGCTCTTCTCATTACACTGTGGGGGAGACAGACATTACCACGGCTATTTTTACACAGCCACTCTGTCCCACGCCTGTCACAGCAACAAGCTAAACCAGCCTCGGAGCAGCAACTAATCACACACACACACACCACTCTTAGCCTCGGAGCAGCAACTAATCACTCACACACCACTCTTACCGACCCGCACACACACAGAACCAAGAGCTTAAAATCACAAGGTTTTAAAAACACAAAAATGTCTAAATCAAATACATATATATATATTAGTGCTGTAGTGCTTACCTTTAAAGCCCACTCGCAGTCAGTGATGGCCTCAGCGTACTTCTGCAGTCTGATGAGAGCCTGCACCATGGGGAGATGGGGAAACTCACACTGGAGTCTTTCTCTCACACTGGAGTCTTTCTCTCACACTAGAGTCTTTCTGTAACACTGGAGTCTTTCTCTCACACTGGAGTCTTTCTCTCACACTGGAGTCTTTCTGTAACACTGGAGTCTTTCTCTCACACTAGAGTCTTTCTGTAACACTGGAGTCTTTCTCTCACACTGGAGTCTTTCTGTAACACTGGAGTCTTTCTCTATGTATTTGTTTGATTTTACTTTGTATACAGCTTCTGTGTGCTAACCTGTGCTTGTATCTTAGCTGTGTGCTGTTACCTGTGCTCTGTTGGTGTACCCTTTCTACATGCTAACCTGTGCTTGTATCTGTGCTGTGTGATGTTACCTGTGCCCTGTTGGTGTACCCTTTCTACATGCTAACCTGTGCTTGTATCTTAGCTGTGTGCTGTTACCTGTGCTCTGTTGGTGTAACCTTCCCACATGCTAACCTGTGCTTGTATCTGTGCTGTGTGATGTTACCTGTGCTTGTAGCAGTGCTGTGTGCTGTTACCTGTGCTTGTATCTGTGCTGTGTGCTGTTACCTGTGCTTGTATCTGTGCTGTGTGATGTTACCTGTGCTTGTAGCAGTGCTGTGTGCTGTTACCTGTGCTTGTAGCAGTGCCGTGTGATGTTACCTGTGCCCTGTTGGTGTAGAGCTCCAGCATGTCTCGCAGCTGCTGCAGTCCCTCGGTGTAAAACTGCACAGCGGCCTCGTAGTCTCCCTGGGAGAAGGCGGTGTTGCCTCTGGTCTTCAGGACTGTGAGGTGTGGTCTCAGAGTGAGCAAATAATAAAACCCGCAGCTGTTCTGACACAATGATTCACAGTAGGCATCCATTCTTACAGACCTTTGGCTTTCTCCTCCTTCGATCTCCTTCTCTTGCTCCTCTCCTCTGCATCTTTCTCCAGTATCCCCATGAAGGCCTCTAAGGTATGGAGGTGTCACAGTTAGGCGCGTGGGAAAGACTCCTACAGCCTCTGGGTAATGAGCACTAAGCTGAATGATTCTTTAGGTGTCTCTGCCCCTACTCATTATACTCCAGCTGAGGACACAAAGTGATGACACTTACCTTGGCTGCTGCCTGGACCACTGGAGAAACCCTAGACCACCCAAAAGAACACACAGCGTCATTTTCATTTATGGGAAAAAGCACTTTGATGGGGTGAATACTCTGGTCAAAGGCAACCATCAAATCAAAACTCTAACTTTAACTAAATTAAATTGCACAGACATGGTATTGTTGACAAGTCTCAAGTGGCAAGCAAAACAAATCCATAAGTTACCGTCCCGGCTGCTGGTACCTCTGCAGCAGAGGGGTTTGAGTTAATTACAGTCCGGTTGACGGCTCCCGTCTGACACTCCTTCCGTTTAGAGGCCTCCAGCCAGCTGTCCGCGCGCTCCACAGCTCCCGCGTGACTAGTCGTGTCAGCGGACGACAGCTCTTTCACCAGTTCGCCTGAAAACAGAAAGCACCATACGTAACCCAGACAAAACCAAACAAACACACATACATACAGCTTCAGCAGGGGGGGGCTCGACTATCTTTCACAACATTGGAAGAGTCTTGCCTTGGCCTTAACACATATTAATTATTGTGGTTATTTGGTTAATGTTCGCAAAAATCAGTAAACAATTCGTACATTGAAATTACTTAGCGATAAATGTGTTCAAAATAAACAGAATGCATTTCTGAGCAAACATCACCTAACAATATGGTTTGAAACGTTACTTTTAGCTATCATAGATAGCTAGATCACCTTTATAACTAGCCATTTGGAAACAGCTCTGACTACCGGTAACTTCAGTCGTTTGAGTAATTAAACACAACATACTTATCTCATCCACATTTTTGAGGAAATTGTCAAATCCTTTGATGTCTTCCATTGTGGATTACGCGCTAGAAGATGTTACATAATATAAATATTTAACCGTGGAAATGATATTTTAAAGCTGACAAAATAAGCACAGAACACAGCACGGAGTTTACAGAGTTTACAGCGCGTCTTTAGGTTGTAACCATGGAGATGAGCCGGAAGTTCACGCAACACGTGTGAATCGTTTCTGAAATGGGGGTAGGTCAGGGAGACGGGAAAATTTGTGCTCTGGTGAGATAGGAGAGGCGGAAAGAGACTTCGGTACATCGTTGTAGTTACATCGTATGCACAGTTAAAGATAAAGCCATTGCATGAAACAGTAGGCCTACACGGTGTCCAACGTCACTGTATGCGTCGTGTGGTTGTTGTAGAAGTTCGTTAACATTCAACTCTTCTATCAGCAATTATTCGGCAAGTGCAATAAGAACAGTGCAGTCTATAATTCCATAAATCAGTTATACCAGAGAAGGACTTTGGTTATACTTTGATGGAGCTTTGAGAAGTATAGTCCGCTAAAATCTTTTAAGACTTGAGGGGAATCATCTACAAAATAGGTTTGTCCTAAATGACTGCGGATGACACACAAATTAGATAGTTGTTCATATATCCATAATTTTGGTGTTTTATTTCAAATCCACGGCGTTAGTGGTAGGTCAGACATAATAAAGCTCACTGAATTCATCCCATTTTAACAGAAGTGGAGGGCATGCATGCTGCTTGCTTTCCTGTCTTATCTTGGGTGACGAGGTGATGTCTAATGGTTTTGGAAATTAGTTGGATTTTGGGCTCCTATACTCGTAAGAGGGTGTTAAAGTATTAGCTGCTTAGCCCTTTTGAGCTTCCCAGCAAAAAACTTAATCTCCCCGAAAACTGTGAGGTTGATAGCCTGGTATAAACCAGACCCAAATTCACTTCGTGAATAGATATAGGCAAATCTCAGCGATAACTGAGCTGAGACCAATAGACGGGCGGAGCCAAGCTACGAGGTTGACGGCTGATAAAAAACCTAAATAGATAAATACAGCAAGATGGTTTCAAATGGAAACGTGTAGCAACAGTGCCCCCCTCTGTTCATTTAAATCAGTCCGAGAATATGATATTTTCAACGTCAGTTTCACTAAATAGCATGGACTGAGACAGGTGTATTCTTAAGGATGGATGATTAAACAAATACATTAGCCTACTGAATAATTTTAATGCTCATGAGACAAGTCGCAGCACACTGTTTAATCCCAGGAAAGGTGTTGTTCAGAATCCATCAGAATCACGGCAGTGTTGCACACCAAGCACACTTAAGGCTCGGAGCTCACCGGTGCTTTCATGCCAAAACTCCCCAGGGCAGTTCTGCACCTCTGGAAATGTAGTCTACATACAGTTCTTCACCATGGGAAATGTAGTCTACATACAGTTCTTCAGTGTTCGTGACAGTACAATAGTCATATGTTGATATGTTGATATATATTTATCTGGTATATTTAGTAAGGTTATTTATATGTTTATTATGTGTAAATTAGGTTCATAGTACTTGTGCAGAGTGTACGTCATGGTTTGTTTTGTTATATTATGTGATGTCATGTTATGGTAGGTTTGGGCGGTGTCTTGTCGTAAGAATTTCAGTGCCCAGTCTGACCCTGTGTCATTTTGTGCATCTGACAAATAAAAGACTTGTAACTTGTAAAGTGTGTTGACCTGTTGCTCAACTGACAAAGCAAGGTAGCAGACTAACAACTGACATCATCAAGGTTGCTTAAAGCAGTAATAGAGTTCTGTTCCTAAACTTGTAAGCTAACTACCTAAAAGTCATGCAAAAATCTTGCAAACACAACCAACAGCCCAGCTGACACTGATAGAAGCTTGCCAATACACTAGCTGGTGTCTTTTGGCAGTATAACTGCCAATGTCATGCATGTGAAAGCTTTTCTTCCATTTTTGCAGGGTGTTCCAGCCTGGTACACAGAACTACATAATGCATATCCTGGATGGCTAGTGGGGAAGACACAGGGGTTTATCTGTCCTTTATATGACCATATGCTATCAAAATTTATTTCGAGGATGGTACCAGAACTAGTTGCCTATAAAACCATACCTCATAAAGTGTCAAATTGTTGCATAGTGTTACTTTAAGGAGGGCATACAGGCCAATAATGTAAAATGCAAAGGTGAAAGATCTGCGTTAACTGTATTTGGATACAAGTGGATGGATGTAGAAAACATTTTAGTACACCTTTTGACTAGAAGCAATTATATCTGATCTCAGTGCTGATATGCCTTATGGAAATTTGATTCACTCACTCACACTAAATACCTGAAGACTGTTAAAGGTAAAACCTGTGGATTTTATTTATTTATTTATTTAAAATGAAATGCTTCAAGGCCCATACAATGATGATATCTATCTGGAGGATAGTTAGTTTACCATTGTACCTGTCTCATGTTTAAGGTGTTCTTGTGCAGTCATTGAAAATTAAGAACATTTTGATAGCCTGGAAAAAATGTATGTGAATATTACAGCAATATTACACGCCGATTATTACCGTCTTTAGAATCACATTAGCATTGTTAGTTCAGAAGCATTTTCACAGTAATATTACAACACCGTTTATAACCGTCTTTAGAATCATATTATCATTGTTAGTTCAGAGGCATTTTCTTTTTTGACAATACAAAATCTATTCCTCAATTGATGTCTGAGAAGTACCGATCATTTCAAGCTGTAGGTGGCGATATTGTCCCACGGTACACAATGCATTGCCACCAAGACGCTATTCTATTTGTCATCTTTTACAAATAGAAATGGCATTGATAATTACCTCATCATTTTGCGGAATGTGAGTGTTTGCTGTTGTTGTTGTTTTTATTAATTTGGTTAAATGTATTCATGCTTGCATGGTTTAGTTGTGTTAGTATTTTAAAGTTGCTGATCATTTCTCATTTGTGCAGTTTTGTACACTCTTACAAATGTCTAGCTTCACAGATTTAGGGTGTACCTGTGCTCAGATGTCACACAGAACCTGTCTTTCAACTCGCGTAGCAGTCCAAAAAGTCTGGTTGTGTTGCACCGTAATCATTTAATAGGCGGCCATCACATCTGATTGTGTGTCTTTTAAACTTACCTTATTGTCCATAGTGACTTGTTAGTGTTTTCCTCTTAATCTCTGTGTAATATTTTTGTTGTCAAATAATACAAGTGGCAAAACAATGACTACTCCCGTTTATCATGAGTGTCTTATGTCTCTGTTTAAACCATCGGTTTTGTTGCAAATGAATGCCATTCCTCAGGCCATGGACATGTGAGATCAGATTGTTCATAATCAGTGTCCGCAAACTCCCCACATAAGGAGAGAAGATGTGAACGGGCCCTTTCACTTCCGCCCTCAGGGCCTCAAATTGCCTTGGCATGTCGTGCTCAGTACAGCCTGGCGTTGATGCCTTGGCATGTCGTGCTCAGTACAGCCTGGCGTTGATGCCTTGGCATGTCGTGCTCAGTACAGCCCGGCGTTGATGCCTTGGCATGTCGTGCTCAGTACAGCCTGATGTTGATGCCTGCACTCCACCCCCAGCCTGCTTCAACTCATGCCCCTTTTGTTTTTTTACTCACTAATCTGAACAAGATGTCGACTTCACCAGGATGTGCTCTCAGTAAAAGAGCCGTCTGAGTGTTTTTCTGTGCGCTGCCTTGTCTGTGATGGCCCCTGTGCACAGCCTAAACAAGGAAAAAACTACAACGCAACAACATACATAGATTTAGTCAGAAGATATAATGTTTCTTTCCTGCTGGTGTGAGGACTAATCTCTTGTGTATTGGCCGAGTGAGGACTAATATCTTGTGTATTGGCCGAGTGAGGACTAATCTCTTGTGTATTGGCCCCAGTACATTAATGATGAATGATGAATGATGAATGATGGTAGGTATACATAGTCACCAGAGGCTCTTGAGATTGTGTGGACATTTTAATTGTTAATTACACAGTGATCAGATAATATTGCTGTAGCTCAACTGGTGGAGCAACATCCTAACAACTTCATGGGTGTGTTACCAAGGGAGCTAGCACACTGACAGGGATTTGTCTGTACTGTACAGTAAGCTTCCTGCTTTAAAGAAAAGTGTCTGCAAAATGAAATCTTGTGAATGTAATAATCAGAATAGCTGTGTAAAGCAGCTTTCTTAAACTGACTATAACAAAGCCTCACTCAGTCACATAAACGCTACTTACAGCTGAGGCCCCTCCCATAAACACTACTCACACACTAACAGCTGAGGCCCCTCCCATAAACACACTTACAGCTGAGGCCCCTCCCATAAACACTACTCACACACTTACAGCTGAGGCCCCTCCCATAAACACACTTACAGCTGAGGCCCCTCCCATAAACACACACTAACAGCTGAGGCCCCTCCCATAAACACACTAACACACTTACAGCTGAGGCCCCTCCCATAAACACTACTCACACAGCTGAGGCCCCTCCCATAAACACTACTCACACAGCTGAGGCCCCTCCCATAAACACACACTTACAGCTGAGGCCCCTCCCATAAACACTACTCACACACTAACAGCTGAGGCCCCTCCCATAAACACACACTTACAGCTGAGGCCCCTCCCATAAACACTACTAACACACTAACAGCTGAGGCCCCTCCCATAAACACTACTCACACAGCTGAGGCCCTTCCCATAAACACTACTAACACAGCTGAGGCCCCTCCCATAAACACTACTCACACAGCTGAGGCCCCTCCCATAAACACTACTCACACAGCTGAGGCCCCTCCCATAAACACTACTAACACAGCTGAGGCCCCTCCCATAAACACTACTCACACAGCTGAGGCCCCTCCCATAAACACTACTAACACACTAACAGCTGAGGCCCATCTCCCTGAACAACTCCAACTCACGCCCAGGACAACAGATGAAGATTGCCAAGGGAGAAGTTTGAGCGCCTCATGAAATATAAACACACCGCCCCCACACAGCATTCTTATTCGCCTCTACCCAGTGTTCTTATCCGCCTCTACCCAGTGTTGTTATCAGCCCCTACCCAGTGTTGTTATTCCACAACATTCTGTCCCAGAGTGAGACTAATTTGAAACACGACCCTTGAGCACTGGCCCCCACCGATGACTCCACTTTAATGCAACATTCCACTGATTTTCACACATCTGTCTTTGCAGTTTCTCAGCATCCGTAGTGTGTGGCAGCCTGTCCAGTTAAACTTTTGGAGGCATCATGTTTCAGAGCATGTTAGAGCAGAGTTAGACACACCCTTCCACTCCTGAGTCCCCTCCTCCACATCCCCTCCACAGGCTTAGCACGAGGAGAGAAAAACACACACTTGTTTTCTCCGCTTTCCAGCACACCAGGTCCTCTCTGGATATCCACACTGCTAGCAGCATGGAGACTCACACCAGGTCCTCTCTAGATATCCAGACTGCTAGCAGCATGGAGACGACATGTTCCAACACCCCCTCCTACATGGCCTGGTCCATCTTCAACTGCCTCTTTTGTTGTTTACCGCTGGGGATCGCTGCCATCATCTACTCTTCAACGGTAAGCCAAACAGACAGAGGGAGTTGGTGGCAAAAAAAGCAAAAGTAACAGTTGGGGGGTGGGGGTTGGAACATGTACATGTTGTGTAGACTACTTTTTGAACTGTGTTGTACTGTGTAAGGTCCATGTACACTCAGGAGAGAAACAGCACCTCCTCGTGGCCATTGCATAATTCACACTCTTCAGAGGGAATACATTTCTCAACCACTCCTAACATTATTTTTATGTTTCTTACAAACGCAAAAGGTCCCGTTTGCCTTTTTAATCTACTTTTTGATAATTAACCAAGGCCTACTATGTCTTCATTTGAAACATATAAGCGTTAACAAATGACAGAAACAACGCATGCCCACCATCCTGTACCACTGTTTAGGCCTAGCATGAGCTCAAAGAAGCTCAGCCTCTATTGGTCCTGTAAGGAAGGTCTGAACACACACATACATACACACATACATACACACACACACACACACACACACACACACACACACACACACACACACACACACACACACACACAGCTCAGCCTCTATTGGTCCTGTAAGGAAGATCTGAAGCGCTTGTGTTCTTTAAGGTGAACAACGCCAACTCAGCCGGTGACAGGACCAAGGCAGAGAGCGCCTCCAGGACCACGATGAGACTCAACCTCGCTGCCCTGGTCTGCGGCATCATTCTCATCATCGTCATCATTCTGGTGTCAATGAACAGTTAATTAGTATATTAATTTAATTCCGTATAATTAGGATATTTCATGAAAATTGAACAGTATATCTGAATGTGGCCGAATTCGGTCTGTTAAAGAAAAGCAGTGTTTAATGTGCAAATGATTTATCTAAATTATATTGCCTACTGATTTGATTCCATTGTCTATCAATAGAGAAGTTGGGAGAGTTATTGATGCATTGTGACAAAGTTTGTTGCCCTGTAATGACAACACTAGCAAATACAAAATATTGATGTTTTCTTATTCAAAAGAATATGCGTTTCTCTCACGTTCATTTTCTGTAGAAACAGGAACAGGTTCTGCGTACTTTTGACAGTGCAGCTGAGACAAAGCTGGCTTTAAAATGTGAAGAGGTCTTTATAAGGCATAGGCTGGTCGTCTACATCTCACCTGAAAAAAATTATCTTTTCCATAGAGGTTACAGTACAGCCGTCATTGGAAACACCGATAGATCCTACGATAGATCCTACGCTACATGTTTTGCTGTTAAATCTTCACAGAAGGAAAGGACTCCTCCGTTCGCAGCATTTATCCGTAAGTCACTGCATTCCTGACTCTTCCAGACCAACGCTAGCTCTGTGTAGTGTAACTGGAATGTTATTTATATTTTACACATCAATTTCAAACTCAATGAAAATCAGATTAATTTATCGTGGGTTTAATGTGTTGAATTTAATTATTGAACATACAGTTAGATGGTTCTGTAACTCCAGAGGGCCAGCTGCCAAAAAGGCAGGAAAGGGCTTGTCAGTACCTCGACAATACAACCTTAATACAATACAACCTTAATACAACCTTAATACAATACAACCTTAATACAATACAAGTCACCAATATTTAGGGGTGCCAGGGGCTGGGAGTGGACTATACCTGGACACAGTGTCAAATTATGTTTTGGGGAAAAAGTAAAAATGATAAAAATATTAATTTGAAATGTCTACAGGTTTAAAAAAGAATGTGGATGATTTAAATACCTCTCCAGCAGCTTACATAGACAAAATCTTATCTGGGCACTGGCTAATTATGACCAGTCAAATGCCAGACCTCACTGAGACGAAAGAGGGCCTCAGTCTAAGGACAGGGTTGCATTGTGTCCAAGGCAGTCCAAAGAGAGAAAAAGAGTGTGTATGCGTGTGTGTTTGTGTGTGTGTGTGTGTGTCTGGGCATGTGTGTGTGTGTATGTGTGTGTGTGTGTGTGTGTGTGTGTGTGTGTGTGTGTGTGTGTGTGTCTGGGCAGGCATGTGTGTGTGTATGTCTGGGTGTGTGTGTGTGTGTGTCTGGGTGTGTGTGTGTGTGTATGTG
>NC_045168.1:16466716-16479216 GCF_900700415.2 Clupea harengus
TTCTTTAAGAAAACAAGCTATTGTATTTAATACATGCTAACATGATTCTATTGTACTTTAAAGTATGGATGTGGCTTGAATAAATACTATTAAATAGACTCACCTGAGGCAGGCTGGTGTGTTCCTGGCCTGTGTGTTACTGGCCCCTTGAGTACTACTGGATGTCCCTTCTCCTGCAGCTGTATTTAAACACAGAGTTCATCCATGCTGTTCGTTACACAGTTGCATTTGGTCATTTCTATCATCCTACCACATAGTTGCATTGTACAAATACATTTTATCTGACCATGTAACTTGTAGTAGATATATTACAATTACTGCCACAAGGCTAAATAATACTAGGCTACTGATTACAATTAGTAGTATTAATGTGATGTGATTATTAAAGTAATAATTGCTAATAATAATAACAACAATAACAAAAACAGCAACAGTAGTACTAGTTGTGTGGGCTACTTACAAAGTTCAGAGGGAGGCGAATCAGGCGTCCTTTCTACAGCGGCCTCTGCAAAAATTGCCTGAGTGCATCTGGCCAATTTAAAACAAAAATAAACAAAATGTTTAGTATATTCCTGGGGAGGAACTGTACAGAAGGGTGAACACCACCACTATCCCCAAAATGGTTACTGTGTGTGCACCTGCTAGTTGTGAACAGTCACTAAACAGAACTTATGCCATTTATAATTAATGTAGACAGCAACTGTACTTTTCATAACTAGCATACGTTATCCAGATACTGGTCTTTTGACATTTACATCCATTGTAGGTTATCAGTGAAGTTACGTTTGCTAGTAATAGCCTACGTAGCAAATTAGCAAAGTAACAGTCGCTAGCTAGCTATAGCTAGCCTAAGTGACAGCAATGAAACGTCCAATATTAGGTGATGCACAATACTACATGTATTTCGTTTGACACCTTAATGGCTGAGATGAGAAGACTTACCTCTATACTTGGCTTTCTTTTCCTCTTCTTCCTTTCTTCGTTTTCGTCCCTGTGCTCCAGATGGTATTGACCGCTTCATTTTTGCGAATGTCACGTAGCTGACACGCTCACGGCTCACCCCACCCTGGCAATGTGCAGGAGCCCTCACATAACTAACGTAACGTAACTTAACGCAACCGCCCCCCCTATCGACAATAACCATCAATTCAATCTAAAAATCAGGTTGAAGTAAACGTAGGGCTGAAGGGGCGCCCTCGGATGATCATGATTAATAAACATGTTTTTATTTGCTTGTTATTCTAACTATGATTAATGGGAAGTAGGTCCAAGGGCGACGCTAGAGGGCGCCCCCAACCCATTTGTCGCCCTAGGCAGTCGCCTAGTTCGCCTATAGCAATCGCCGGCCCTGCACACACGTATGCATCAGGGACGTGCAGTCATATGACTCTACGTTTCCATTCAGGCGAATTATCGGCAGCCGGTATTTCGTCTAGGGGGCATTGTCAGAAAAATCAAGTTTCTCTGTTAAGTAGCAAGTTCGGTTGCAGTGCAGCGCTAATATAGCAGATTAGCTTGTGAAGTCATGAAAATATGATAGATGTTGCGGCTGTCACTCGTGCTCTCATTCATTTACTTATCCATTAAATGTATTCCTTTATACATTTGTGTTCTGTGATTCATTTATATCAGCCAGTTAAATCACGATATCACACATACCAGAGGCAAAACGCACCGATGAGGCTACAGGTTACAAACCAGCTAGCTTCTACATTGATCTTCAATTAAAGTGTTAGCAGCAAGCTAACAAGAATGGTCGCGAGCTTCAGATAAGACCTACAATATTCTGTTTGCCCTGACAGTGTTCGTGTAGTATATAAACAACAAACCGAGTCGATGTAGACATA
The DNA here is from genome assembly GCF_900700415.2 of Clupea harengus. Lineage (NCBI taxonomy): Eukaryota > Metazoa > Chordata > Actinopteri > Clupeiformes > Clupeidae > Clupea > Clupea harengus. Next base: position 16,468,564 of record NC_045168.1, read on the forward strand.
TAAAAGTCGTGTGAACACCTGTATTCACCTTTATTCACATAAAATATTTCCCAGTAACAGAATCCCGAGACTCCGCCATCTTGCTTTGATTTTTTTGATTACTCCCGCCCATCTGCACAACTTCAGCTGTCAATTCTCACACACGTCAAACTGATTGGTTACCGCCTGGTCCGCATTTGCATAGAGTTAAAGGTTCGTCAACTTTGGAAGGGAGGCGTCGACGGTTCGTTGCGCGTCGGACGGGACTTCGTCTCCATTCATTCCCAATGAGAGCGGCACGAATATCGTCCAAATGGAAACGTAGCATGACTCTACGTTTCCATTCAGGCGAATTATCGGCAGCCGGTATTTCGTCTAGGGGGCATTGTCAGAAAAATCAAGTTTCTCTGTTAAGTAGCAAGTTCGGTTGCAGTGCAGCGCTAATATAGCAGATTAGCTTGTGAAGTCATGAAAATATGATAGATGTTGCGGCTGTCACTCGTGCTCTCATTCATTTACTTATCCATTAAATGTATTCCTTTATACATTTGTGTTCTCTGATTCATTTATATCAGCCAGTTAAATCACGATATCACACATACCAGAGGCAAAACGCACCGATGAGGCTACAGGTTACAAACCAGCTAGCTTCTACATTGATCTTCAATTAAAGTGTTAGCAGCAAGCTAACAATAATGTTCGAGAGCTTCAGATAAGACCTACAATATTCTGTTTGCCCTGACAGTGTTCGTGTAGTATATAAACAACAAACCGAGTCGATGTAGACATATAAAAGTCGTGTGAACACCTGTATTCACCTTTATTCACATAAAATATTTCCCAGTAACAGAATCCCGAGACTCCGCCATCTTGCTTTGATTTTTTTGATTACTCCCGCCCATCTGCACAACTTCAGCTGTCAATTCTCACACACGTCAAACTGATTGGTTACCGCCTGGTCCGCATTTGCATAGAGTTAAAGGTTCGTCAACTTTGGAAGGGAGGCGTCGACGGTTCGTTGCACGTCGGACGGGACTTCGTCTCCATTCATTCCCAATGAGAGCGGCACGAATATCGTCCAAATGGAAACGTAGCATGAGGCAGGTGAGGCAGAGAGTAAAAAACATTTTTTTTAAAAATTAAAAAAAAATGATAAAATAAAATAAATATTCATATTTCTACTAATCTGTGGTATAGGTGTAATTTCTGCATGATTCCAATCATTTTGAGCATTTTTATAATCAAAATCGCTGAATTTGCGCATGTGCTATTCAAATAGACGGGAGAAAACAAGGGACGTGCGGTCAGGTGAGGCACCATGTATTGTCTATGGGAGCTAGTGAGGCAGTGCCTCACCTAGGATTGCGCAATCGCTACAAACTGGGTTTTGCGCATGCGTGCGCATGCGTCGAACCTTTGACCTGAGCTCAAAACGCACTGAAAAATCATGTAGGTGAGGCACACAGTACCTCTGCCTCAATGAAGGGGGCGTGCGAGAGCGCACCTGTCGGGTTTATGCTGGGGAACGTTGCTCTTCTTCTACACTTCTACTGGACCTTGACGGCGAAAATGGAAGATTTTATTGCTAAGCTGAAGCAGTTCTCAAAACTGGACTTTCAGTCCAAACGCGAAATGATTAATAATGGGAGACCAATGCCGGAGCTAAAAGGTTTGCTTCAAACGACGGGACAGAAGATAACTCGATCGACTTCTCACATTCAAAGCCAAATTGCTTTGAACATGTTTGGAACCTCAAGAATAAATTTGGTTTTTAACTTACAGCGGCAGCTCCGTTGATTTCCCATTATTTCTCTTGGGATTGTTTTATGTCTATGTGAAGCTATTTAACATCACACAAGTGGTTGTGATCAGTTTGAACCGAAGACTGCTTTTTATTGGTGAGCTGATTTTGAGAAATTCAACTTAAATTGTAGGTAAGTTGTGTTTCCTGGTTGCAATGGTTATCCTGTTGCTACGTTAGCTAATTAGCTAGCTAAGGACACTTAATAACCTTACGACAGTTACGAGTTAATCGGAAGAGTTCAATTTGCATGAAATGATAGCTGGTTATCTAGCTGATGTTATAGTGTCCTCGATTTAACTCTTAATATTATAATGGGAAAAGGTAGAAACCCTCAGGGTGCTTGTGCAACTTCGTAAGAAAGAGTTCATATTCACGAGTTCATATTCATGGGTGCATAATATTTACACATGAGTTCATCACAAGCTAGCAGCTGCCTACTGTATGCACCTTACCTATGTGTGTGTAAAGAATGCTGATATGAAAAACAACCAGTAGTCAATGTGAAAGCTGCCAATTGAATGGTGATCTTAGATACTCCATTGGGTTTATGTATTTTTAAATTTGACTTTGAAAGAGTCAGTGCCTCACCAGCCACGAACCTCACTGCACGTCACTGGTATGCATACACATACACAAACAGACATGCACATACACAAACACACATGCACATGTATGCATACACATACACAAACACATGAACACTCACACTCACGCACACACACAGTTAGAGGCATGTGTAGAGTCAGGGTGTGTGTGTGTGTGCGTGAGTGTGCATGTGTGTTTGTGTGCGTGTGTGTGTGCATGCGTGGCCGTGCTGCACCTTGAAGAAGGTCCTCTGGAAGGCGGGACCTGAGTCGGAGTCCATCTCCCCACACGCCACGTGGGCCAGGGAGTGCAGCAGCACCAGGGAGAAGCCCCCCACTGACTGCAGCCTCTGCTGACGGACGTACAGCACCCCCTCCTCCTCCTGGGACACACACACACACACACACACACACACACAGATGTATGCACGCGCACACACACACACACACGTAAGTCACAGTTTCTCTCCGAGGTTGAGATCAGAGAGGCATACATTCCATTGATGATGTTAAAGACAGAAGCTGAGAGAGGAATCCATTCCATTGATGATGTTAAAGACAGAAGCTGACACCAGACAGCCACGAGAGCACACAACCCCAAAGCACATGATGGATACATGCCTGATAGAAGATGGACTTTCTGAAGGCATTTTGGTGGTAGTTATTACAGGGCAAACTGGAGGCTATCTGAAGCTTCACCAGGGGAACCTGTCAGATAGAGTACACACACACACCATTATCCATCATAAACTAGATTACATCAGGAATGAACATTTGGAATTTCTGTCACAAGTCAAAGTGTGTGATAAATATGTGTGTGTGTGTGTGTGTGTGTGTGTGTGTGTGTGTGACTCTTACCACTCTGTGAGTATAGTGTTGATGGAGATAATTTCACCTAACAAGTGACTGAAACAGAAACTGGCCCCGCTGATAAATAAGCCGCTTGTGCGTGTGTGTGTGTGCGTGTGCGTGTGCGTGAGAGTCCCTTACCACTCTGTGTGAGTGTAGCGTCTGGAGCAGGAACTGGCCGTGCTGGTAGATAAGCTGCTCTCGCGTGTTCAGACACTCTGTACCAACGGCTACTAGTTGCCCCTCACACTCCCACTGAGCATCCAGGAAGTCCAGGTAAGAGCGCCCCCTGTCTGCAACACACAAACACACCGCTAGTACCTAGTAGGTTCTGGGCTGCATATCTGATACACAGGAATACTACTATTCTCAGACGAGTACGTACTAGACATAGTGTCTATTAAATAGAAACATACTACTGTGGCCAGGTGAGTATGTACTACTGTGCCCAGGTGAGTATGTGCTACTGTGCCCAGGCGAGTATGTACTACTGTGCCCAGGCGAGTATGTACTAGACTAGACCGTAACACGTCCAGAGATCTAGTATGAAAGGCTGGACAGGAGTTTAACATAGCGGAACAAAAGAATCACATTTTGTAGCATCCGTAGCATGCATGGGTCATTTTGTTATGACCAGAAACACCCTTGCTTCAGCTGATGGTGAACTCAATGCACACTCACCCCAACACACACCCAACACACACTCAACACTCACCCAACACACACTCAACACTCACCCCAACACACACCCAACACACACTCACCCAACACACACTCACCCAACACACACTCAACACTCACCCAACACTCACCCAACACACACTCAACACACACTCAACACACACCCAACACTCACCCAACACTCACCCAACACTCACCCAACATACACCCAACACACACCCAACACACACCCAACACTCACCAACACTCACTCAACACTCACCCAACACACACTCATCTGACACACACTCAACCCTCACTCAACACACACCCAACACACACTCAACACTCACCCAATACTCACCCGACACACACGCAATACTCACCCGACACACACCCAGCACTCACCCAACACACACCCAACACTCACCTGACACACACTCAACCCTCACTCAACACACACCCAACACACACCAACACACACTCAACACTCACCCAACACTCACCCAACACACACTCAACACTCACCCCAACACTCACCCAACACACACTCACCCAACACACACCCAACACACACTCAACACACACCCATAGGCGGAGATCACGGGGGGGACGGGGGGGACGTGTCCCCCCCTACCATAAAGTTGTCCCCCCCAACAATCATTGGAAACAAAACAATTTTTTTTTTAAATATAGTAATTTGAAATAAATGCACGACAACACAAGGTGTGCTAATTATAAACGTAAAACAATGTGTTTTTAAGTTTTGAAAAATCATGATCCCCCTATTCCTTAAAATGGTTTGGTTCACATGCTGTTTCCACCGGGCGGGGCTACCGGCAGCTCCGTGTTTCAGTCAATTAGCCAAGTACACGGTCAGACAGTGAGACTGTTTCCTCCTCTCTCCCACTGACGCAGTTAAAGTTTTTTCTAAACTCCTTTTACGAAGTTACAATCGATATGCACAAGTATACATAAGTTTAATGATGGATTGACATGACAACGTGAACGTTTGCTGATAATAACACACGCATGCCGGTAATTAACACCGTTAGGATAGCTAGCTAGACAGTTAGGACACTGTCCTGTCAGGGGCAGGTTAATGTTAGTTAATAAAGGTAGGTCTACATCTCAGTGCCTCTCCAGATTAGTTAAATTAACTGAAGGTAAATTCATTTAATCTTTCCCTGCGGTGCCTGAACAATGCTGGTATTGGATATATGTATCTGCAATCGTGATGACCGTGAGATGCGGATTCTCCCTCTTGTATTGTGTAATCTGTAAATTCTCGCCTCAAATGTAAGCGTGTTATCCACCATATATCTATGTTTTAAATGTTATGCATATCCCTCCATTGCAGTATGAAGGCCCTTTTGATGGCTTCTAGACGGAATCAGGTTCTTTTGTCTCCAAAAGTTGTCTCGAGGCTCTTGGGATATCGTTTTGACACTGGATAGCTGCCATTGACTCTAGTCAGCTCGGATAACTTGTCCGAGTTAGGAACAGTAAATATTGGTGGCGGGGCTTATTGATAGGTCAAATTGAACTGTTTTAGAACTTATTTTGAGCATCAAGTTCTCTTGAACTTTGGACATTATTTGTCTGTGAGTAGATATTTTGTGTTAGTACATTTAATGCCATTTAGAGGATTTAAAAATGACTTCGAATTTCTGTTTGTAAATGTTATTGAGAATTCGGTATTTAGCAGCTAAGTTATGCTAGCTCTCGTGAAAGCAATTTTTTCATGTCCCCCCCCGGAATTACTCTCCGAAATTTTACCATGTATTGTCCCCCCCTACAATGAAATGGGATCTCCGCCCCTGCACACACCCAGCACTCACCCAACACACACCTAACACACACCAACACACACCAACACACACCCAACACACACCAACACACACCAACACACACCAACACACACCCAACACTCACCCAACACTCACCCAACACACACTCAACACACACCAACACACACTCAACACACACCCAACACACACTCAACACACACCAACACACACCTAACACTCACCGCTGCTGTCTCCTGTGAAGAGGCCCATCTCTTTCGCTCGGCACCGGAGCTGCTGCTCCAAACCACAGAGCAGCTGGAAGAGGGGGGACAGCTCCAGAACACGGGCCCACTCTCCCTCTAGAACCCATCAGAACACATCAGAACACGGGCCCACTCTCCCTCTAGAACCCATCAGAACCCATCAGAACACATCAGTACACATCAGCACACATCAGTACACATCAGAACACATCAGTACACATCAGAACACGGGCCCACTCTCCCTCTAGTACACATCAGAACCCATCAGAACCCATCAGAACACATCAGAACACATCAGAACACATCAGTACACATCAGAACACATCAGAACACATCAGAACACATCAGAACACGGGCCCACTCTCCCTCTAGAACCCATCAGAACCCATCAGAACACATCAGTACACATCAGAACACGGGCCCACTCTCCCTCTAGAACCCATCAGAACCCATCAGTACACATCAGAACACATCAGTACACGGGCCCACTCTCCCTCTAGAACCCATCAGAACACATCAGAACACATCAGTACACATCAGAACACATCAGTACACGGGCCCACTCTCCCTCTAGAACCCATCAGAACACATCAGTACACATCAGAACACATCAGTACACGGGCCCACTCTCCCTCTAGAACCCATCAGAACCCATCAGAACACGGGCCCACTCTCCCTCTAGAACCCATCAGAACCCATCAGAACACGGGCCCACTCTCCCTCTAGAACCCATCAGAACACATCAGTACACGGGCCCACTCTCCCTCTAGTACACATCAGTACACATCAGAACACGGGCCCACTCTCCCTCTAGAACACATCAGAACACATCAGAACACGGGCCCACTCTCCCTCTAGAACACATCAGAACACATGTGTAAACAATGCTTTCAAATCGAAAGAACATGCTCTCAATTAAAGATTAAAAGATTAAAATTGGTTAAAGATTAAGAAAAGAAAATGCAAGCAACACACAAGATACCAAAACAGAAACCATCAGAACACATCAGTACACATCAGAACACATCAGTACACATCAGAACACGGGCCCACTCTCCCTCTAGAACCCATCAGAACACATCAGAACACATCAGAACACGGGCCCACTCTCCCTCTAGAACACATCAGAACACATCAGTACACATCAGAACACGGGCCCACTCTCCCTCTAGAACCCATCAGAACCCATCAGAACACATCAGTACACATCAGAACACATCAGAACACGGGCCCACTCTCCCTCTAGAACCCATCAGAACACATCAGAACACATCAGTACACATCAGAACACATCAATACACATCAGAACACATCAGAACACGGGCCCACTCTCCCTCTAGAACCCATCAGAACACATCAGAACACATCAGTACACATCAGAACACGGGCCCACTCTCCCTCTAGTACACATCAGAACACATCAGAACACGGGCCAACTCTCCTTCTAGAACACATCAGAACACATCAGAACACGGGCCAACTCTCCTTCTAGAACACATCAGAACACATCAGAACACGGGCCAACTCTCCTTCTAGAACACATCAGAACACATCAGAACACATCAGAACACGGGCCCACTCTCCTTCTAGAACACATCAGAACACATCAGAACACATCAGAACTCTCTCTCTCTCTGACGGAAAAATGACTAAATCTGAACGTTAATAAACAATGCTTTCAAATCGAAAGAACATGCTCTCAATTAAAGATTAAAAGATTAAAATTGGTTAAAGATTAAGAAAAGAAAATGCAAGCAACACACAAGATACCAAAACAGAAATTCCGCTCAGTGAAGTAATATAGTAATGTAATATAATAATGTGGCAGCACATTAGAACAAATCAAAATAACACAAAGCGGTTCCAACCCAAAACACAGAACAGAAACCGAATGTGACACACACACTCACACACTCATAGAAACACACACATGCATATACACAAAACCAGGGTGCAGTCAACTGGGTGATCCGGCATCCTTAATTACTCCTAAATCATTCTTACTTGTTTTTAACTTGACATTTTAAAATAGTTTGTTGTCTGCATAACACATGAAACACAACATTCAGGACAAACACACCAAACACACACACACACACACACACACACACACACACACTCACACACACCACACAGTTTCACTAACACCAACAACACCAATCACACAAACCGGTTACCAGGGCTTCAAATAGCACAGGCAGATGCCAAAGCCTCTATAACACACACACACACACACACACACACACACACACACACACACACACCAAAGCCTCTATAAAAACTCTCTGGCTGGGAGCAGGCGTGGCCATGCCTGTGAGAATGTCATTACCTCGGAATTAAAGTGCGAATACATCGGGTTGTCTGTACACATACAATAGAAGTTCCCAAAGAGGAAGAAAAGGAGTCTGTGGGAGAGACCATTCCCAGGAATGCTTAAAGAATGCTGGAAGATCACAAGACTTCCTGCTCTGGCCTGCCCAGACGGGTGCCACTGGGGGTTCAGTGAAAGCAGATGTGAGGGATCACAACACAACGCTTCCAGCTCACAGGGAACAAAGGCCTCTCACTGCTGCTCCGTTTTGCTACTTTTTAGCACCACCCAGTGGCTGTATGGTGGCAGTGCGCTTTTTCGCGCCTATGTGATGGCAGTTCCAAATCCCTCTTGCATGCACCATGTGTTGATCAAATGAAGCGCACCATAGTTTTGATGGTGGATTAAACACACACACACACACACACACACACACACACACACAGTGATCAAAGCAGAAGGGTGGGGCTGACCTGTCAGCACAGGAATACTGATGGGGCGGGGCAGAGCGCAATCCCTCACAGTCAGCAGGTCTGTGTGGGAGAGAGGAACAGGCCTGAGAATGTCACCCAACACGCACACACGTGTGTGTGCGCACATGAAAACACAGATTTACTGACTGACATTCATATATTTATTCATTAGAGATCCAGTAAATAGATTTTGTTGACAAATATTTTACACTAAATGCTTCTGGACTCCAGTCATGAGAACACACAATTTTAGTGACCTACTAGTTATCTATGATTGGTCCAGAGGTTACCTGCATTGTGATTGGTTGGACTCTTCCCCTGTCGCTCCTTGACCAATGGTCCGTCTTGCTCTTCTGATGGGCGGGACTTAATCTGCTCCTTCAGGGACTGAGGTGAGACTCCTGCAGTGGCCACCAGGTGGCGCACAGAGACAGTCAGTCAGGTATATGAGAACGACACTGCCAGATGTGGTTCTCTAGACTAGATATCACACACCCCAGCGCTACACACAGAGTGGACGATGCATTAACACCTACCGCTGTGTGTGTGTGTGTGTGTGTGTGTGTGTGTGTGTGTGTGTGTGTGTGTGTGTGTGTGTGTGTGTGTGTGTGTGTTTATGATGATGCATTAACACCTACGGCTCCTACAACCAACATGAACCAAACTTTTAATCATTGCAATTCACATAATTCATAATTACTATTATTGTTTTTAATTATCATTGTTTTACATTATTGATCTAATGATAGTTGTCATTATTTATTGTAAATGGTGTGACTGTGGTAACTGTGTGTGTGTGTGTGTGTGTGTGAGTATCTGTGTGTGTGTTTATGTGTGTGTGTTTGTGTGTGTGTGTGTGTGTGTGTGTGTGTGTGTGTGTGTGTGTGTGGTGTTTGTGTGTTTGTGTGTGTGTGTGTGTGTGGTGTGTGTGTGTGTGTGTGTGTGTGGTGTGTGTGTGTGTGTGTGTGTGTGTGTGTGTGTGTGTGTGTGTGTGTGTGTGTGTGTGTGTGTGTGTGTGTGTGTGTGTGTTACCCTTGACAACAGAGACTGAGGCAGTCCACTCTCGGGAACAGTTCTCTACTCCTCCAGGCGTCTGCTTGACTGACAGGCCTTTATATACAAAAACACAGAAATGTACTAAACACATGCACACACTCATCAAATACATGCTTGTGTGTGTGCGTGCATGTGTGCGTGTGTGTGTGTGTGTGAGTGTATGTGTGTGCATGCCGGTATGCGTGTGTGTGTGTGTGTGCGTGTGTGTGAGTGTGTGTGCGTGTATGTGTGTGCATGCCTGCATGCGTGTGTGTGTGCGTGTGTGTGAGTGAGTGTGTGTGTGTGTGCGTGGGAGTGTGTGTGTGTGTGTGCGTGTATGTGTGTGCATGCCTGCATGCGTGTGTGAGTGTGCGTGTGTGTGCGTGTGAGTGTGAGTGTGCGTGTGTGTGAGTGTGAGTGTGAGTGTGAGTGTGAGTGTGCGTGTGCGTGTACGTGTGCGTGTGTGTGTACCTGAGCTGTGCTGGCCGTGTGTGTCGTCCAGGTGTTGCAGTAGTCGATCCAGGTGAGGCAGGATCTTCAACTGGGTGAGGGCCAGGGCCTTCAGTGGGTTAGGAGGGGCCCGCAGCTGACTCAGGCTGAAGTCACTGTACCAGAACGAGCCCGACAACATGGCCTACACACACACACACACACACACACAAACACACACAGTTACTGATGAGTGCTGTCACGACCCCTTGTGCCCCCTTCAGGCCTTGTATCACCAGTGCAGGGGCAGTGCAGGTCTGGCTGGACTAATTAGCTGTGTGTGTGTGGGTATGTGTGTGTGTGTGTGTGGGTATACAAGGGGTTCGTTTTCTTTTGATTTGGGCTTGGTGTATGTGTGTGTGTGTGTGTGTGTGTGTGCTTGTGTGTGTGTCGGTGTGTGTGTGCATAGGTGTGTG
>NC_045168.1:16491716-16496716 GCF_900700415.2 Clupea harengus
ATACTCCACCTCTCATTGGCCAAGCCAGATAAGGGTTAAGTTACTGAATACTCCACCTCTCATTGGCCAAGCCAGATAAGGGTTGAGTTACTGAATACTCCACCTCTCATTGGCCAAGCCAGATAAGGGTCGGGTCTACGGAACAGTCTGGGGGGTCCGGTACCTTTGTGCGTGGAGTTTTGGGTCAGGGCGATCTGTAGGCTCCGGTGCTTCTTCTGCAGCATGGTGAGTTGGGACCCTTTGGACGAGTAGTCATCCATACGGTACCGGAGCTGCTGTGCCCGGAACCGAGCCTGCACCGGAACCTTCTCAGGCCAGCCGTACTCACGGAACACTACCTGGGAAAAGAACATATACAGACACATGAACACATAAATATATATACAGACACATGGACACGTGTGCTTGTAGCCATAGCAGCCTATGAAGTCAATAATAGAAATACATACACAAACAATGAAATACGTATCAATTGAAATGTGAAAATAAATAGGAAAACGGCTAATCTCAGTTGAAATCGCTGGCTATGCCTTTAAATAAAGACCCTGAATTCAAGTTTGAGAGTGATGTGTGTGTGTGTGTGTGTGTGTGTCCTCCACTCACCAGCAGGGCGATGCACAGGCCAAGCAACACACACGCCCCAACCATGAGCCCCCCAATTAACAACCAATCAGGTTGCAGGAGCAGCTGCCGTTGCTTAGTGATGCCCATACGGGTGAGATATTGAGAGATGGCGGGAAAAAAGGGTCCAGTCTCGTAGCACTGCCCTCCGGCTGGCATCACTTTTACATACTAAACACAGAGAGAGAAACTCCATGACGACATACTAAACACAGGAAGAGAGAAACTCACAGTAAATACTAAAGCACTGCGATAAACAATTTCATACTAAACCACTAGAACGATTAGAGGTCAGTGGTGGTGTCTGTGATGTGTTAGCATGTGTCTGTGATGCTGATACAGTAGCTTTAGCATGTGTCTGTGATGCTGATACAGTAGCTTTAGCATGTGTCTGTGATGGTGAAACAGTAGTGTTAGCATGTGTCTGTGATGCTGATACAGAAGCTTTAGCATGTGTCTGTGATGGTGAAACAGTAGTGTTAGCATGTGTCTGTGTCTGTGATGCTGATACAGAAGCTTTAGCATGTGTCTGTGATGGTGAAACAGTAGTGTTAGCATGTGCCTTTGATGGTTATACAGTAGCATTAGCATGTGTCTGTGATGGTGATGCTGATACAGTAGTGTTATCATGTGTCTGTGATGGTGATACAGTAGCATTAGCAGGGCTCTCAAGTTTTGAAGACAGGCAAGAGTGACATATCCCCCCCCGACCACGCCCCCGGCCAGCCCCGCCCCTGCCGTATGCCCACAGACCAGCCACGCCCCCTCCCCCCATATTATTATTAGTATTTTGTTGTTGTTAATAATAATTGCTCAGACTTGCAGAAAAGATTTGACACATGGCACTGACAATTCAACCAATTACAAAGTATTTATTCAATTTGAGAGAGAGAGAGAAAATATATTATGACTTGTGTTGTTTATTGTAGGTGTTTGTTGCCTTTTTGGACTCTTTTATCATTTTTGGTGTTGGTTCCCACTGTATATGCCATAGTCATAGAATTGGATGTATTAATTCGGAAAAATGGTATTCATGAACATTGTAGTCAACCTTATGCATTTAAATGTACCTTGACCTCTTGCACTCTCATCTCTGCAGTCACTGGCAAACACATTTATAAAAAAACAATGCCCATGACATCATTGAATATTAAGGGCTGCCTAATATTCGTTCGAATTATAGGCTATATATTTTTTAATAGGCCTACTCGAATTTATTATAGCCTATTAACGAAGTTCTGAGTCAAAGCTATAGTGAAAAGGCAGGCTGTAGCCTAAAAACTGTGTTGGCTAGAAACACTCATTAAAAACTGCTACTAATTATCTGGGAAATATTCTCTAACTGCAGTCAAGTTGTCATTGCTTGTGTCAAACCATTGTGAATTTGTTGTAACATTAAAACAGGAGACGACTTACTCTTTGTAGAAGACTGATGCTCCGAACTCCAGTGGTTTCCTCAGGTGAACTAAACTTTCGGAAGATCTATCACGCGCAATTACAGGATGCTTTATTTTCATTGGTTGCTGGATTAAATCTTACCCAGATACAACAGATACATAAGATACGTTTTTTTCTGATTGGCTATTGTTTAGCCCACTTTTTTTTTGATTGGCTGATAAGTGGCACCTCACGGCAGAACTCCAGGGGATTCGGGGAGACGTGCTTGATTCCTCCATGGTGAGGGCAGCGCGGCCAAGTCATGTTTGCGCGCTGCGGCACATTAAATAGCCTAGAGTTTTTTTTCAGCGTGAGAAATACGATGTGTGGCGGGAGTGCGTGACTGAAGACCAAAATGAGTGACTGTCACGCTCAATGCGTGACAGTTGAGAGCCCTGCATTAGCATGTGTCTGTGATGGTTATACAGTAGCGTTAGCGTGCGTCTGTGATGCTGATACAGTAGCCTTATGTGTCTGTGATGCGAATTCAGCAACATTGACATGTGTCTGTGATGCTAATTCAGTAACGTTGACATGTGTCTGTGATGCTAATACAGTAGCGTTAGCATGTGTCTGTGATGGTGATACAGTAGCGTTAGCATGTGTCTGTGATGGTGATAGAGTAGCGTTAGCATGTGTCTGTGATGGTGATAGAGTAGCGTTAGCATGTGTCTGTGATGGTGATACAGTAACGTTGACATGTGTCTGTGATGCTAATAGAGTAGCGTTAGCATGTGTCTGTGTGTGATGCTAATAGAGTAGCGTTAGCATGTGTCTGTGATGGTGATACAGTAGTGTTGGCCTTTGTCTGTGATGCTAATAGAGTAGCGTTAGCATGTGTCTGTGATGCTAATAGAGTAGCATTAGCATGTGTCTGTGATGGTGAAACAGTAGCGTTAGCATGTGTCTGTGATGCTAATAGAGTAGCGTTAGCATGTGTCTGTGATGGTGATACAGTAGCGTTACCATGTGTTTGTTGTGGTGGCTGTTTAATCTGAGGACGTAGACCCCGGGCTCACTGAAGCGCACTGAGAATAGGCTGGGGGTCATAGTGGGCACACTCTCCGTCTGGTCCTGGGCAAGCTTCCGGAAGGATCCCCAGTCAAAGGCAGTATTGGTGTTGAACAGGCTGTCTCTGAACAGGGGGAGAAACAGGATTGTGAAGAACAGATCCAGTACTCAGTACTCAGTTCTCTCTCCCTCTCTCTCTCTCTCTCTCTCTCTCTCTCTCTCTCTCTCTCTCTCTCTCTCTCTCTCTCTCTCTCTCTCTCTCTCTCTCTCTCTCTCTCTCTCTCTCTCTCTCTCTCTCTCTCAATCCAATTCGTACCATGTCGTACTGGGGGTAGTGACTCACATGTCGTACTGGGGTAGAGACTCACATGTCGTACTGGGGGAAGTGCTCCCTGCTGACAGTGAAGAGCAGGATGTCTCCCAGCTGGAGGCAGGAGGTGGGGTTCAGCACCCCCAGAGTGCTGGCGTTACTGTGCTTCCTCCAGAGGTGCCCCCCCCCTCGAGACCACAGCAGCTCCCGCTCCTCCACTAACCCCCCCACAGGCTCTGAAACAACAGAGTCACACGGGAACTAATCATTGACAATTAATCAATAAAGGGTCTAGGAACACAATTAATCAATAAAGGATGGAATGCCACAGGATACTTAACAACTCATCATAATCAGTTAATCAATAAAGGACAGGAGACCTATTAACACAATTCATCAATAAAGGACAGGAGACCTTATAACTCAATTAATCAATAAAGGACAGAATGTCAGTCTATATGTTAAAATTGTAAGAGTCCATGACAAATAGTTATGTTTATGTGGACACATCTAAGTATTTATCAATTGAAAGTAATAATCAATAACAGGTACACGTGTCTGCACACTGGCAGCTTTGGCCAGAACTGAGTCGTTGTTTTTTGATTTGACAACATTAGGTCATTGCCATCTGCAACGATCTATTCAACTTCTGATGGACAGGTCAATGAGCCTATGATTCAGCAAACACTTCTGATGGACAGCTCAATGAGCCTCTGATTCAGCAAAGGCCACTTCTGATGGACAGGTCAATGAGCCTATGATTCAGCAAACACTTCTGATGGACAGCTCAATGAGCCTATGATTCAGCAGAGGCTGCAAAAACACTGTGACTGACCACCAATCAGGTTTGAGAATTGAAGGAAGATCCGAATCACAGAAAGAGAGAGGCGTGAAGATGTGGTCTCAGAGATGACAAGACTGAAGATGTGGAATCTGTAAGAGGAGAAGACTGAAGATGTGGTCTCAGAGATGACAAGACTGAAGATGTGGAATCTGTAAGAGGAGAAGGAATATTGGGGAGTGAGCAGTGATGGAAATTGATATTACCATTAATTTATATACTTACCATTGCATTGCAAGCATGTTCTCCTGTGTGTGTGTGTGTGTGTGTGTGTGCCATGTTTATTGATAGTCTGGGCACACCCTTGGTTAAAGCCACAACCATGGCCTATGCTAAGTAGGCCTCAGGAACAAATGTTCTTGCACCCCAGCAGACATCTTTCCTGCCCCAGGTGTGTGTGTGTGTGTGTGTGTGTGTGTGTGTGTGTGTGTGTGTGTGTGTGTGTGTGTGTGCTATGTGAGGATACTGTGTAAGACCTGGGTAAGCTGGCTGACTCCCTCCTCCAGGTGTGTGTGTGTGTGTGTGTGCTATGTGAGGATAGTGTGTAAGACCTGGGTAAGCTGGCTGACTCCCACCTCCAGGTGTGTCAGGTGCCTCTGAGGACGTGTTGTGGGCCTCGGGCACGGCCTCCAGAACCAGCATGTGGACCTCAGGAAGCATGGCGCTGAACAGGCCAAAGAAGCCAGCCTCTGCACAGGGAAAACAAACAACCCAGAGGTCAGAGCTCACACACCACTCCGCCAAAACACCGTCGCAGGGCACAAGCCCTTGGACACATTC
>NC_045168.1:16511716-16529216 GCF_900700415.2 Clupea harengus
AATGTACATTTTTGAATTCAAAGGTTTAAGTTTACTTGTGAAAAAGGGTATTTTGTGTCCTCCATAAAGATTTCAAACTTCACAACCATTTGCCATTGCATGTTGAAAGTATTTATTGATTTACTTGAATTTATTAGTATAAAACTATTGATTTATCTCAAAGCAATGTACAAAGCAGCACTGATTTGAAAGTTTACTATCATAAGTACCAAAAGATATACAAATACTGAAATATAAACTGAAGCATAAGTGTACATAGAGAGGCTAATCAGCGCTAGTCATCTATAGCTGCAGCGCTACAGGATACATAGAGAGGCTAATCAGCGCTAGTCATCTATAGCTGCAGCGCTACAGGATACATAGAGAGGCTAATCAGCGCTAGTCATCTATAGCTGCAGCGCTACAGGATACATAAATAGGCTAATCAGCGCTAGTCATCTATAGCTGCAGCGCTACAGGATACATAGAGAGGCTAATCAGCGCTAGTCATCTATAGCTGTGGCGCTACAGGATACAAGGGACTCAAGTCTCTTACACACGCAGAGTTTAAAGCACTAAAATACTACAGTAACAGATATGCACTTGGAGGCCATAGATGGGAGGGGTGTCATGTACAAGCAGCTGTAGGGATCCATGCAGGTCCTGTGCGGTGGTGGCGGCCGGTGAAAACAGATTCCACTCCAGTCCTGAAGGGGGCGCACTGAGAGGCAGTCACACGGATCTCATCAGGCAGCCGATTGCTGTCCCAGCTGTCAGTCAAACGCCTGGACCAGCCCACCGCCCCAGTAGAACTTCTTCATGGCGAACCACCCGGCCAGGACTAGGAGAACAGCCCCGGCGGTGGCGAATATCACCCCCACCACCACCCCAACAACGTCCGTCTTACCCTCCTCTGACGGACGCTCTGCACCTAAAGGACAAGCAGATTGTACAGGACACGTTCAGAGAGCGAGAGGGAGAGGGAGAGGGAGAGAGGGTGAAGGAGAGGAAGAGGGAGAGAGATGCAGCAGATACACACACACACACACATCAAGAAAGGCAGAGAGAGAGAGAGAGAGAGAGAGAGAGGAAGAGAGAGAGAGAGGGAGAGGAGAAAGAGAGGGAGGGGGAGAGAGAGGGGGACAGAGAGGGAGAGAGAGAGGGAGAGAGAGAGGGAGGGGGAGAGAGAGAGAGACAGGGAGAGAGAGGGACAGAGAGAGAGAGAGAGGGAGAGAAAGAGAGAGAGGGGGAGGGAGAGATAGAGAGGGGGAGATAGAGGGAGGTAGAGATGCAGCAGGCTCAAGGGCAAGGTTTCTTTCAGGAGCCATCTCCACCTCCACCTCTACCTCCACCTCCACCTCCATCTCCACCTCCATACTTGAACACACACTGCCACCTGCTGGAACAGGTCCCCTGACTCACACTCTCTACTGTTCTCTAATGTTAATGTGGATCTCTACTGTTCCCTAATGTTAATGTGGTTCTCTACTGTTCCCTAATGTTAATGTGGATCTCTACTGTTAGCTGGAGAAGTATATAAGTAAAAGGATATTATTGATCAGGCACTGTATGAGTGAAAGGGAATTGATTACTCACTGTATGGCAAGGCAGCTGGGCTGCTCTCTGCGGATGGGAGAGAAGAGAAAGAGGCAACATGTTTTTATAATCCAGAAGATATAATAATGGAGATATAGGTGTAGGTGTAGGTGTGTGTGTAGGTGTGTGTGTAGGTGTGTGTAAGTGTAGGTGTGGGTGTGTGTGTGTGTGTGTGTGTGTGTGTGTGTGTGTAGGTGTGGGTGTAAGTGTAGGTGTGTAGGTGTGTGTAGGTGTGTGTGTGTAGGTGTGGTGTAGGTGTAGGGTGTGTGTAGGTGTGGGTGTAGGTGTGTGTGTAGGTGTGTGTGTAGGTGTGGGTGTGTGTGTAGGTGTAGGTGTGTGTGTAAGTGTAGGTGTGTGTGTGTGTGTGTGTGTGTGTGTGTGTGTGTGTGTGTGTGTGTGTGTGTGTAGGTGTGAGTGTAAGTGTAGGTGTGTCTAGGTGTGGGTGTAGGTGTGTGTGTAGGTGTGTGTGTAGGTGTGGGTGTGTGTGTAGGTGTAGGTGTGTGTGTAGGTGTAGGTGTGTGTGTGTGTGTGTGTGTGTGTGTGTGTGTAGGTGTGTGTGTAGGTGTGTGTGTGTGTGTAGGTGTGTGTGTAGGTGTAGGTGTGTGTGTAGGTGTAGGTGTGTGTGTAGGTGTGTGTGTAGGTGTGTGTGTGTGTGTGTGTGTGTGTGTGTGTGTGTGTGTAGGTGTGAGTGTAAGTGTAGGTGTGTCTAGGTGTGGGTGTAGGTGTGTGTGTAGGTGTGTGTGTAGGTGTGGGTGTGTGTGTAGGTGTAGGTGTGTGTGTAGGTGTAGGTGTGTGTGTGTGTGTGTGTGTGTGTGTGTGTGTGTGTGTAGGTGTGTGTGTAGGTGTGTGTGTGTGTGTAGGTGTGTGTGTAGGTGTAGGTGTGTGTGTAGGTGTGTGTGTAGGTGTGTGTGTAGGTGTAGGTGTGTGTGTAGGTGTGTGTGTAGGTGTGTGTGTAGGTGTAGGTGTGTGTGTAGGTGTGTGTGTGTGTGTGTGCGTGTGTGTGTGTGTGTGTGTGTGTAGGTGTGTGTGTAGGAGTAGGTGTGGGTGTGGGTGTGTGTGTGTGTGTGTGTGTGTAGGTGTGTGTGTAGGTGTAGGTGTGGGTGTGTGTGTGTGTGTGTAGGTGTGTGTGTTGGTGTGTGTGTGTGTGTAGGTGTGTGTGTAAGTGTAGGTGTGTGTGTAGGTGTAGGTGTGTGTGCAGGTGTGTGTGTAGGTGTGTGTGTGTGTGTAGGTGTGTGTGTAGGTGTGTGTGTAGGTGTAGGTGTGGGTGTGGGTGTGTGTGTGTGTAGGTGTGTGTGTAGGTGTGTGTGTAGGTGTGTGTGTAGGTGTAGGTGTGGGTGTGTGTGTGTGTGTGTAGGTGTGTGTGTAGGTGTGTGTGTGTGTGTAGGTGTGTATAGGTGTAGGTGTGTGTGTAGGTGTGTGTGTGTGTGTAGGTGTGTGTGTGGGTGTGTGTGTGTGTGTGTGTAGGTATGGGTGTAGGGGAAGAGGCGCCCTCTGCAGGAGGCTCAGTCTCACCCTCATCAGTTTTGGTGAAGATGGGCCCCACCGTCACCGTGGCGGAATCATCGGACTCTGACCCGTACGGCGCCACGTCCCTCCTCCTGCGGCCATTACTGTTGCTGTTACAGTTCTGCAGGGACATGAGACCGCACACACACACACACACACACACACACACAGGGATATGAGACAGCACACACACACACACAGGGATATGAGACAGCACACACACACACACACACACACACACACACACACACACATAGGGACTTGAGACAGCACACACATACACACACACACACACACACGCACACACACATATAGACATGAGACAGCACACACATACACAAACACACACACATACACACACACACACACACACACACATGAGACAGCACATGGTACGCCTGTGTGTATAATAGTGATGAAGATAAGTTACACATTGGCATTTGTAGTGGATGGTCACTGTGATGCATTCTGTCTTTCATGGAGGGGTAGAGAGAGAGTGCCCTGACGGCCACATGCAGAGACACAAGTACACACACACACACACACACACACACACACACACACACACACAGGGACATGAGACAGCACACACACACACACACACACACACACAGGGACATGACTGCCACATGCAGAGACACAAGTACACACACACACACACACACACACACACACACACACACAGGGACATGAGACAGCACACACACACACACACACACACACACAGGGACATGACTGCCACATGCAGAGACACAAGTACACACACACACACACACACACACACACACACACACACACACACACACACACACAGGGACATGAGACAGCACACACACACACACACACACACACACAGGGACATGACTGCCACATGCAGAGACACAAGTACAGGTTAGGCACGCCAAAAGTGTTCACATGCTTAGCAAGAAAATGGAGCCTGGAATGGATCTCTCCAGAAACAGGGCCATATCAGGGCCATATCAGGGCCTTATCAGGCCCTTATCAGGGCAGGACCCGTTCTAAAGTCAGCCCCCACGTCACCCACATTCATGGTCTCCTGGCACTTGGAGGGCTCACACAGCCGCAGGACGCAGTGCAGGAAGATAGTGGACCGGTCCTTGTCGCGGTGTTCCACGAAGCGGAACGCCTCGAAGGAAAACCGCGAGTTCTTTGCTGCCCCATTCTGGAGCATGGTGGTCTTCTGAGTTATGGTACACCTGAGGGTGCCAACACACACACACACACACACACACACACACACACACACCAAACACACACACACACACACACACCAAACACACACACACACACTTAGCTGGGAGGATCATACCAGAATGGTCCATCACATAACATCACTGCACTCAGGGTCTGTGCTCTATGTAGACCAGGGATTGAGTAGAGATAGAGTAGAGTAGAGTAGAGTAGAGTAGAGTAGAGTAGAATAGAGTAGAGTAGGGTTAGGGTGAGTAGAGATAGAGTAGAGTAGAGTAGAGTAGAGATAGAGTAGAGTAGAGTAGAGATAGAGTAGATTAGAGTAAAGTAGAGTAGAGTAGAGTAGAGTAGAGATAGAGTAGAGTAGAGTAGAGTAGAGTAGAGTAGAGATAGAGTAGATTAGAGTAAAGTAGAGTAGAGTAGAGTAGAGATAGAGTAGAGTAGAGTAGAGTGGAGTAGAGTAGAGTAGAGTAGAGTAGAATAGAGTAGAGTAGAGTAGAGTAGAGTAGAGTAGAGTAGAGTAGAGTAGAGATAGAGTAGAGTAGAGTAGAGATAGAGTAGAGATGGAGTAGAGTAGAGTAGAGTAAAGTAGAATAGAGTAGAGTAGAGTAGAGTTGGAGTAGAGTAGAGTAGAGTAGAGTAGAGTAGAGTAGAATAGAGCAGAGTAGAGTAGAGTAGAGTAGAGTTGGAGTAGAGATGGAGGCTGCTGTCTCAGTCTGGAGTGGGCGGAGGCTCCTACCCGATGAAGAAGTCGTGCTTCTCGCTGTTGTCCTGGCTGTAGGCTGAAGGAGTGGCGAAGCAGTGATCCAGCAGCAGGTGAAAGCTGAGGAGATGGGAGGGAAACACTGCAGGTCAGAACCGCTCGGAACCGCTTTCAAATCTTCTGTCTGATTCAGCCACTTGGCAGAAACCTCTTTAAGGACACTGGTTTTCAACTGACACTATAAACAAATTGCAAGAATTACAGATGGCCGCATGAGCACTGACCCAAGTAGGTTTAACACTGTGTAGGTGTAGTCCCACCATAGACTGCATTACCCACAATTCACTGTGACCGCTTGTGTGGAGAGAATGAATGTGCTCTTACTTCCCCGTGAGGTTTATGGCTTTGACCTCGACGTAGACATTCGTCCGCAGTTCAAGTCCTGAAGAGGGAACTTCCAGTGGACGGTCAAACCCACTGTCCTGAAAGGTCAAAGGTCAGACAAGCCTCAATAGACATCTTAACAGAGATCAGGATGTAAAATCATCCTTCTTTAAGTCAAAGCCGGAGAGGCAACACAGTCATGTGTCTATCATCTAGTGTGTGTCCAGGAAGCGCTGTGTGTGTGTGTGTGTGTGTGTGTGTGTGTGTGTGTGTGTGTGTGTTTGTGTGTGTGTGTGTGTGTGTCCAGGCAGCACTGTGTGTTGAGTGGGTGCGTGACTCACGTTGTAGAGGCTCATCCGCAGTGTGTCGATGAAGGTGCCATTGCTGTCACTCGTGGCCACTGACACTGAGGACCTGTCACACAGAAACTTGAACTTGAGCCGCTGCTGTACCGGCAGCTGTAATTGTGACTCTATAACTGTAACACTGTACCTGTGACTCTGTACCTGTGACTCTGTACCTGTGACTCTGTACCTGTAACTCTGTACCTGTGACTCTGTACCTGTGACTCTGTACCTGTAACTCTGTACCTGTAACTCTGTACCTGTGACTCTGTACCTGTGACTCTGTGCCTGTACCTGTGACTCTGTACCAGTAACTCTGTACCTGTGACTCTGTACCTGTGACTCTGTACCTGTGACTCTGTGACTGTAACTCTGTACCTGTAACTCTCTGACTGTAACACTGTACCTGTAACACTGTACCTGTAACTCTGTACCTGTAACTCTGTACCTGTGACTCTGTACCTGTGACTCTGTACCTGTGACTCTGTGCCTGTACCTGTGACTCTGTGACTGTAACTCTGTACCTGTAACTCTGTACCTGTGACTCTGTACCTGTGACTCTGTACCTGTGACTCTGTCTATCTGCGTGTTGCTGATGAGGTTGTGAGGTGCGACATGACTTACGCCACAATCTGGGTGTTGTTGATGAGGTTGTGAGGTACAACGTGACTTACGCGACTATCTGCGTGTTGTTGATGAGGTTGTGAGGTACGACGTGACTTACGTGACTATCTGCGTGTTGTTGATGAGGTTGTGAGGTACGACGTGACTTACGTGACTATCTGCGTGTTGTTGATGAGGTTGTGAGGTACGACGTGACTTACGTGACTATCTGCGTGTTGTTGATGAGGTTGTGAGGTACAACGTGACTTACGCCACAATCTGCGTGTTGATGATGAGGTTGTGAGGTACGATGAGACTTACGCCACAATCTGCATGTTGTTGATGAGGTTGTGAGGTACAACGTGACTTACGCCACAATCTGCGTGTTGTTGATGAGGTACGACGTGACTTACGCGACTATCTGCGTGTTGTTAATGAGGTTGTAACGTACAACGTGACTTACGCCACAATCTGCGTGTTGATGATGAGGTTGTGAGGTACGACGTGACTTACGCCACAATCTGCGTGTTGTTGATGAGGTACTCCAGCGGATAGCGGCAGGAGAAGCGGTAGTAGAGGTCGGTGGAGTAGCTGATGATGCCCTGAGATGACTTCGGCGTATCAATGTACCCGGTGATGACCACCGACTGGATCCTGGAGAACTGGCTAAAGGGGCCTGTCTGGTCTGGAGCCTCATCCACAATCTGACAGTCAAACACAAAGAACCTCATCCACAATCTGACAGTCAAACACAGAGAACCTCATCTTGATTGTCTCAGTAAACGCATACGCTGGAGGCTAACCAGGTTCACAGCAAACAGAGAAATCTGGTTCAGTACTCTGACAGTCTGAACAACACCGAATCAGAAGTGATTCAGAAGTCTGTACAGCCTCTCTCCCTCTCTCTCCCTCTCCTCTCTCTCCCTCTCTCTCCCTCTCTCTCTCTCTCCCACTCCTCTCCTCTCTCCCTCTCCTCTCTCTCTCTCCCTCTCCTCTCTCTCTCTCTCACTCATCTCCTCTCTCCCTCTCCTCTCCTCTCCTCTCCTCTCTCTCTCTCCTCGCTCCCTCTCCTCTCTCTCTCCCCCCCCTCTCCTCTCTCTCTCTCTCCCACTCCTCTCCTCTCCTCTCCTCTCCTCTCTCCCACTCTCTCCCTCTCCTCTCCTCTCTCCTCTCTCCCTCTCCTCTCCTCTCTCCTCTCTCCCTCTCCTCTCTCTCTCTCTCCCACTCCTCTCCTCTCCTCTCTCCCACTCCTCTCCTCTCCTCTCCTCTCCCTCTCCTCTCCTCTCCTCTCCTCTCTCCTCTCTCCCTCTCCTCTCTCTCTCTCTCCCACTCCTCTCCTCTCCTCTCTCCCTCTCCTCTCTCCCACTCCTCTCCTCTCTTCTCCTCTCCCTCTCCTCTCTCCCTCTCCTCTCTCCCACTCCTCTCCCTCTCTCTCCCACTCCTCTCCTCTCTCCCTCTCCTCTCCTCTCTCATCTCTCTCTCTCCCACTCCTCTCCTCCC
Organism: Clupea harengus; assembly: GCF_900700415.2. Taxonomy (NCBI): domain Eukaryota; kingdom Metazoa; phylum Chordata; class Actinopteri; order Clupeiformes; family Clupeidae; genus Clupea; species Clupea harengus. Next base: position 16,519,544 of record NC_045168.1, read on the forward strand.
TCTCTCCCTCTCTCTCCCTCTCCTCTTTCCTCTCCTCTCCCTCTCCTCTCTCCCTCTCCTCTCTCTCTCTCTCTCCCACTCCTCTCCTCTCCTCTCTCTCTCTCTCCCTCTCTCTCTCTCCCTTTCCTCTCCTCTCTCTCCCTCTCCTCTCTCTCTCTCTCCCTCTCCTCCCTCTCTCTCCCTCTCCTCTTTCCTCTCCTCTCCCTCTCCTCTCTCCCTCTCCTCTCTCTCTCTCTCTCCCACTCCTCTCCTCTCCTCTCTCTCTCTCTCCCTCTCTCTCTCTCTCCCTTTCCTCTCCTCTCTCTCTCTCCTTTCTCTCTCTCTCTCCCACTCCTCTCCTCTCTCTCTCCCTCTCCCTCTCCTCTCCTCTCTCCCTCTCCTCTCTCTCTCTCTCCCACTCCTCTCCTCTCCTCTCTCTCTCTCTCCCTCTCCTCTCTCTCTCCCTCTCCTCTCCTCTCTCTCCCTCTCACCTGTAGGCTCTGTCTGCAGGGGTTCTCCGCACTGTGGTTGACGTGGAGCTGGTAGCGGATGACGGGCGGGTCCACGGTGGTGTCGATGGTGCCCCCGCAGAGGCTGTTGTTGTGCTCCCCGTTCAGGGCCAGCTGGGCGGGGTCGAATCCGGCCCAGCTGGCCGTACACAGGTTCACCTCCAGCAAGATAACGCTCGCCCCGCACTCAACATTCAGGTCGCTGTTGTCTGAGGGGGACACAGGAGAGGACAAGGACACAGGAGAGGACAAGGACACAGGAGAGGACAAGGACACCACAGGAGAAGACAAGGACACAGGAGAAGACAAGGACACCACAGGAGAGGACAAGGACACCACAGGAGAGGACAAGGACACCACAGGAGAGGACAAGGACACAGGAGAGGACAAGGACACCACAGGAGAGGACAAGGACACCACAGGAGAGGACAAGGACACCACAGGAGAAGACAAGGACACCACAGGAGAGGAAAAGGACACAGGAGAGGACAAGGACACCACAGGAGAGGACAAGGACACAGACATAGCTCTGTCAGTTACATTTACATTTACATTTAGTCATTTAGTCATTTTGCAGACACTTTTGTCCAAAGCGACGTACAAGGGAGAGAACAGTCAAGCTAAGAGCAATAAAAACCTGGTGTAACAATAAATAGTTAGTGATCATTATCGCTATAACTTCATTTGGATTTGGACAGAGACCTGTAGACAGATGGCTTGTTGGAATTCAAGTTCAGTCTCTCTAATAGTTTGGTTAAGGTGATATGATTAGTGAACTATTAGACTCTAATTAGCGCTATAACTTCATTTGGATTTGGACAGAGACCTGTAGACAGATGGCTTGTTGGAATTCAAGTTCAGTCTCCCTAATAGTTCACAGATCACATCACCTTAACCAAACCCAAACCCTAACCCTAACCCTAACCATAACCATAAATTGTAGTTAACACAGTTTCAACAGATTATTTATAAACTGTATGTTTATAGTTTATAATCTGAGCATCTGTAGATGGTCTCTATTGGGGGAAAATAAATAAAGTGTTTATAATCTGAGCATCTGTAGATAGTCTATAAGGGACCATCCAAATACAGTGTGACCACATCATCAGCATCCAGCACGTACGAGAGCTGACCAGACAGAAGGGGACCATCTAAACCGAGTAGTTTTACTAAACATTGAGGAAACATCCGTTCAGACGGTCAGAAGTAAAGCTCTACCAGTGCATCTAAGTGGCGCCTTGTGATCATCCAAACCATATCAGCCAATCATTTTTCATCATCCAAACCATATCAGCCAATCATTTTTCATCATCCAAACCATATCAGCCAATCACTTTTCATCATCCAAACCATATCAGCCAATCATTTTTCATCATCCAAACCATATCAGCCAATCACTTTTCATCATCCAAACCATCTCAGTCAAAAACATGGCATGGCTTTTACTCTGGGGTTTCCACTCGTGTCTGCAGGCTGAGAGGCAGTGTGTGTGTGTGTGTGTGTGTGTGTGTGTGTGTGTGGGAATACAGCTTAGTTACAGCCCAGGACCCATTACCTCAGACCCACTCACGGTCAGTCTCACCTGAGACCTGCTCACCTAGTTTACCTGAGACCTGCTCACCTAGTCTACCTGAGACCTGCTTGCACCTAGTCTACCTGAGACCTGCTCACCTAGTCTACCTGAGACCTGCTCACCTAGTCTACCTGAGACCTGCTTGCACCTAGTCTACCTGAGACCTGCTCACCTAGTGTACCAGAGGCGCATTCCTACCTGGGATGTGCTGGTACTCGGAGGAGCAGTTGTAGGAGGAGAGTACGGGTTGCAGGACGGCGGCCATCAGTGCACAGGAGAGAAACAACATCTCAGCACCTCTGAGATACCCCTGGGATACAACACACAGGAGAATCAATGGGACAACATCTCAGCACCTCTGCAGAGAAACCAACACATCGGCCTGGGATACAACACACAGGAGAATCAATGAGACACTTCAGCCTTAGACACAGAGAAGACTTCATGAGAGTCCACATCCGTCTGGGATACAACACACAGGAGAATCAATGAGACACTTCAGCCTTAGACACAGAGAAGACTTCATGAGAGTCCACATCCGTCTGGGATAAAGCTAGTCATGGTAGAGAAGATATAACCTCAGATGAAGCTGATAGAGAAGACTTAGAGATTCATGGCAACTAGCGTCATTCAAGATCACCACTCAAGTTCAAGTTCAAATGCCATGTGCTGAGAATTATCCAACTGTCCAATGAAACTCTTAATTTAAACCTCCCATTCACAACATTAATAGCTAATTCAATGTGTTTATATAAAAATATTAGTGCTGTCAGTTTAACGCGTTATTAACGGCGTTAACGCAAACCCATTTTAACGCCGTTAATTTCTTTATCGCGAGATTAACGCGATTTTTTTTTTTTTTTTTTTTTAGATTTACATTCTTTTTGGCCTCGCAAACTGTGTAGTAGGCTAACGTTACGGTTTGAGTGAATGGTGAGCGCGATATGGCGAAATGGATGATAAAAAGCTTCTGAATGGAAAGTTTACTTTTAAAAGTTGTGTTGTGCAAAAGAAGCGAGCTTCACTGTTGTCTGAAAATGTCAACAGGCAGCTGGCTGAAAGCAAAGAAGTAGTAGGCTTACCTTTTATTGGTAACCTAACTGTTACGGTTCATTGTTTCTGAAATAAGAGGCCTGACTGCTATGTTCCCAGCAAACTTGAAAAAAAGAAAATATTAAACCATGGTTTAACTGCACTATAGGCTGTCCTTGTTTACCTGAAATGTGCACGTTATAATTTTATTTTGTACCGCCCTGTTTGGCAATGTTGGTTTTCAATAAAATAAAACATTTGCATAAAGCAAGCCAATCCACTTTTCCATGTTGATAAGGGCATTAAAATACAAATAAAATGATGGAAAAAATAAATAAACTAAGGGACATTTAGAATAGATAAAAATTTGCGATTAATCGCGATTAATTTTGAGTTAACTATGACATAAATGCGATTAATCGCGATTAAATATTTTAATCGTTTGACAGCACTAATAAATATATATATATATATGTATGAAATAGCTAATTTAATATATGTAATAAAAGGAAATTAAAAGCTAAAAAAATGCATCCATAAAACTAAAATTCTATGATAATTCAGGCTGTAACAATAGACTAAAATGTATTATAGAGAAAATTCAAAAAGAAAAAAATATATATTTCTGTGGTAAGATAATCTACTAAAGTGAGAAAGAGGTGTAAGTCTGTTAGCTCATACCTCAAACAGTAAATGTCACTGGTACCAGGTGATCTCCAGAGTCAGATGCTGCAGACTGAGAAGACTGATGTTTGTGAATCCCCTTGGAAAGTCTGTGTGTGTGTTTATGTGCGTGCGTGCGTGTGTGTGTATGTGTGATGGTATGGGTGGTGTCTTATACAAGGTGAGAGCAGGGAGGCTGGAGGGAGTGTCATATAGACTCCTGAGCATATTCACATGCCTGGAAGGGAACACACAAATCACCTCCTCAACATCCTACCTCACACACACACACACACACACACACACACACACACACAGACAGACATTCTCACAGAGGTCAGTGTATGCCTGTGGTTTGAACCAGAATCTGAGAGTTCTTGAAAAGTGTCTGTGTAATTTCAGGGAGCGTGATCTTAGATGGTGGGTTGGTGTGTGTGTGTGTGTGTGTGTGTGTGTGTGTGGGTTGGTGTTAACTACTAAAGTAGAAGTGTCCTCACATAATGAGTGTGTGTGTGTGTGTGTGTGTGTGTGTGTGTGTGTGTGTGTGTGTGTGTGTGTGTGTGTGTGTGTGTGTGTGTCGGTTGGTGTTATCTACTAAAGTGTCCTATATCACATAATGAGCTGTTGTCTACCATTGTAGCTGCCAGTGGTCTTCTTCATGTTGATGAGTTGAGACACAAAGCATAATCCCTTTCACTTAATTTGATTTCACCTCAATCTCCTCAGAACTAAGTTCATTTGATTTCACCTCAATCTCCTCAGAACTATGTTTATTTGATTTCACCTCAATCTCCTCAGAACTATGTTCATTTGATTTCACCTCAATCTCCTCAGAACTAAGTTCGGATCATACTGACACACTGTTCTGTCTCCTGTCCATGGCCTTTATTGCATCATTCCAGAGTAACCATGACACCTAGAGCCCTAATCATGATGCCTATTAGCATTGGTGGCAAGATCAACACCAGTATTTTACACTGTAGATATGATACTGATATCGGTCCAATCTTAAAGACTGAAATTATTTTTGACGATCATATCTAATTTCATATTGGCCTGTTGTGTAACTTAACATTTCAAACATGACTTACCGGTACATTCAACTTGATAGAAACTTAAACTGATAGAAACTTATTGTATTTACAGCCATAAAAACTGAAAATGAATCTCCGCATGAAATTAAGTCAAACGCTTTCCGATTGTTCAGGCACATTAAAGCATCGCATCACCTCATGGGAATGACAAACAGTGAATAGCGGAAATATGAGAACTTGCCACAAGGCACAATGCACACGGCACCCAAAATAGCCATTGTTAGTTTAGCTTGTATGCTAGCCCTCGGTGCCATTGTGTGACTAAGGGCTGCAGGTGCTGGGCGACATCACGACAGGTAGTTAAATGCTTAACAGAGAAAGGTCACTGTCAAATCCAGATAAGCGAGTGAAAGCGACACGGCCGGTTTCTGCCCGAAGCCCCTCGGTCAGAGAATATGTTAGACATTTTATACTAAGATGCGTCACCCTGAGCCACTCACTCTTCATGTTTTTCTGGTGTCTTATTTTTCAGAACGCATCCATGAGATTAATCTGAGTGTAGAGAGGAGCGTCTCTTAATTGGCGCCTACTCTCAGATTGCATGAATCCCTCTGTCCGCAAGGGCCGCTGGAAAACACACACTATTGTGTGTTACGTCACGCTTGAGGGCCGCTGGAAAACACACACTATTGTGAGTCACGTCACGTCACGCTTGGGTCCCAACCTCTCTTTGGGAATCTCTCAGAGGCCCATTTAGGGAATTTAACTCAGTCACTAAAGCTATCCCTAAGTCACCTTTATTTTGGTATGGACAATGTAACACAACATAAATTGCTTTTGAATGGGATTGGTGTGATAGACAGAAAGTGTGATAATAAACATATTCGCCAGATCTTCCTATTTAGAAAAAGAATAACACCTAGAGGGAAATTCTACTGGGGATCCTTGATTCAGGATATTAACTGGCAAAAAGCTTGGCTGTTACCCAGTAAATACTGTATCACAAAAAAGGTAAAGGAGGTTCACTTCAAAATTCTACATAAAATATCCCCAATGAATGTCAATATAGCGAAATATACTGACACAAGCTCTGCTTGTTCCTTTTGTGACAACACAGATGAAACAATGTTGCATCTCTTTTTTGAGTGTGAGAAGACAAAAATGTTTATTAATGACTTAAATAATCATCTTTTTGAATTATCGTATTCCCTTACTGCAAAGGATTTTCTCTTTTATTATGATAACCCTGTGAACTATCCTTTGGAATTTATTGTAAACTTTTTTACTTTGCAATCAAAATGTTTCCTCCACAAACAAAAATGGCTACAAGGACAGCGATCCTTCCATGTCTTTAAGCTAGAAATGGACTTGCTTCTTAATTCTCTTTGTTTGGTCAGAAATAACAAAAAAAAATGATAGACTTTTACGTCTCCTCCACACGGTTGTTAAAGGATAACTATTTCTTTCCTCTTTGTTTTGTGATGTATTTTATTTTATTTATTTGTTCTCTGTTGTCATTGTTCATTGTCATTTGTCTGTGTATGTTTTAATGTACTGCTGTACCAATATAATGTATGATGTTAAAAACAAAAAAAGGAATCTCTCAGAGGGTTACTGGAAAGGTGAAAAGTGCAATGGAAGTCTAGTTCACAAATACAGTCAATATACAACACTGTTTTCCTTTCTTTTGGGAGGGACACTGGGCTGAAAGACACACCTGAATTCCCCAAATTCCCATTCCTCGCACCCAAACCCACATGGGTCCGATATGGAATTCTGAATGGAATTCTTCACAGAGGAACGGCTGACATGTTGACTGTACTCCGTTAGTTTTAATCTGGCTAAAGACGGGCAATCGATAAAGCGTGAGGCCCCCGAATCCAAATTCTGTTATAACTGCGTGTAAGGTCTTCCTTCCACCGAGAGAAAGCACCCACTCATGTAATGTAAATGGTTACAGTAGGGTGTGGAACAAATAGCAATATCTGGCTTTGTGTTTCGGTACTGTATCCTTTCTCATCCAGTAACAATGGCCTGCGTAAGATGAGCCCGTCACTAGTGGCATTTGCCGTCGTTTAAGACACTACTTTAATTTCGAAACGAGATACACTGGGAAGGGAGAGGATGCAGCATTGTCCTTTTGTGGCGTGATTCATCAGCTCTTACCTGGGGGGTCTCGCCTCGGTGCTTCTCACTCACTCACTCACACCCGCCGCAAATTACTCCTCTTCCCCTCCCGCGCTCACACGGTCGCAAATGGGGAAATTACCACTCCAGAATGTCGCACAGGGATAGGCCACAGGAAGAGTGGATCAACCACTGCAGTTGTTAATTTTCAGTGGATTTTGTCTCTAACAAAGTGCCTCATTAAGTGACATTACATTACCATTGCTTAGTGATCGATCTAAAAGGTAGGCATATACAGAGGAGAGGGTGGGGGGGGTCTAACAACAGGCAGGATTGAGGTCACATTTACAAACCTAAAGCCTGTTGGAATTATGTTTACGCATTTATAAAGCCAGTACATCTTGCGCGCTGAGCATACCAGAGGTCACAGCAGTCTGTAGTCTGGTGTAGAACTCTAAGAACATTCCAAAACAAACTAGGTGCTACTGACCTCTGGTGGACAAGAGACGTATGTGCATAAATGCATACAAAACTATGGGGTTTGGTGCAGTTCAGTCGATTTTCCAGACAAGTAAATTCTCCAAGTATCAAAGGATTTCTCAAGACCACGGGCTTTTAAACAAACGGATGCAGTTAATCAGTGTCAACCAGTCAGGAAACACTCGTACACTTACAAGGTGAACAAAATGAAATGCTTGTAGACCTACAGTAATGACTTATATCTGAGGTGTTTTATGCATTTCTTAACGATTTGTGAGAGCCTATACATGTAAACAAATGCATAAAAGGGTTGAAAGCCAGGAGAAGTGTATGTTTATTTATCATACCTTTAAAGTTTATGCTATCTAAAAGAGGGTAAAGGGCATTGGCCCAGTACAAAAGAGGGGCAGAGGGCGACACTGATGCACTCTAGCCCTGGTAAACTCTCCCCCAGTTTTCGGCGCAAACACTGCCGTCTGTTCCATGACCCGGTCGACTCGGCCCGGCAGATGGTGAGAATAAACTGAGCGGAGTTATCGGAGCAGAGCTCTATAGATAAGGACAGACAGACCCCAGTCACAGGACGGGACAGGCCAGAGGAAATTTAACATTCCGTCCGGAGGCTGCGCCGGTCTGCCCCCCCCCCCCCCCAGGCAGCAGCACAAACGCTCTTCTCACGGCAGGCCGCCGTTACGACACGCATCCTGATTTAGTCTGCAGGGCCGTGTCCATGGAAACTCTTCAGCATGTTTCTCAGGACGGGGTGGCTGCTTTGCTTTGCATATGTACAATGACAAGAACAGAAATGGGCTTTACGGTATTTTTAGGCTTGTGTAGGTAATAACCTATTTAATCTGTGAATATCCTGATCCTGAATTGTGTGACCAAAATTGTGAATGACAAAATATAGGTGTGCGGTATAAATCGATCTGCGGCATTTGTGGTAGACCTAATTAACGACCACATAACAGAGTCTAAACACATGAACATAACAGAGTCTAAACACATGAACATTAAGGCCTAATTAACGACCACATAACAGAGTCTAAACACATGAAAATGAATAACCACATAACAGAGTCAAAACACATGAACATAACAGAGTCTAAACACATGAACATCAACAGCGACTCAGTAAGCCTCTCTCTAGGCCTACTTATTAAATCACTTCCAGAAAGTAGGCCTGGCAGATGACCACCCTTTCACCCTTCTCTGAAGAAGCCCCTCTTCATGTTAAAAAACAACATGACTAAGTTCCGGTTCCAACATTCCAAATGCTTGGTCAGCTCAACAATCAATCAATCAATCAATCAATCAATCAATCAATTTGTTTATTTGATCAAGAGGGACAGTGTACACGTCAGATGCCCCCCAGGGATGTGCTAGTGCCCCTCTAAGGCCCCAACAGCCCCTCTAAAGGCCCTAACAGCCCCTCTAAAGCCCTAACTGTCCCTCTAAAGGCCCCAACTGCCCCTCTAAGGCCCCAACTGCCCCTTTAAGGCCCTAACTGCCCCTCTAAGGCCCCAACTGTTAAACTCCTGAAGATTGCAGATGACACTGCAGTCATCGGACTCATCCAAGATGGTGACAAATCTGCAAATAGAGGGGAGGTTGAACGGCTCGCGCTCTGGTGCAGTCAGAGCAGCCTGGAGCTGAACAAGCTTAAGACTGTGGAGATGACAGTGGCCTTTAATAGACACCCCCTCACCACTGCACCCCCCCCACCACCCCCTCACCACTGCACCCCCTCACCACCCCCTCACCACTGCACCCCCTCACCACTGCACCCCTCACCACCCCCTCACCACTGCACCCCCTCACCACTGCACCCCCCCACCACCCCCTCACCACCGCACCCCCTCACCACTGCACCCCCCCACCACCCCCTCACCACTGCACCCCTTCACCACCTCACCACCGCACCCCCTCACAACCCCCTCACCACCCCCTCACCACTGCACCCCTTCACCACTGCACCCCCTCACCCACCCCCTCACCCCCCAGCCCCCTCACCACTGCACCCCTCACCACCCCTCACCACTGCACCCCCTCACTACTGTTCCTCAAGAACCTCCATTAAGGCCCAGCAGAGAATGGACTCGGTGCGGCCAATGAGGAAGTGAGCCAGTTTTACATCCATCACGGCCTGGTTCAAACAGGATAGGGACAGACTGCAGCGGACAGTAAGAGCAGCAGAGGAGATCATTGGTGCTCCCCTGCCCAGCCTCCAGGACTTGTACTCTTCAAGAACCAGGAAACGGGCAGGGAAAATCATG
>NC_045168.1:16536716-16546716 GCF_900700415.2 Clupea harengus
TGACCTCTGTGATGAACCTTTGCTCTTGAGGTCATGTGCAGGAGTCAGATATGACCTCTGTGATGAACCTCTGCTCTTGAGGTCATGTTTTGGAGACATGACCTCTGTGATGAACTTCTGCTCTTGAGGTCAAGTGCAGGAGTCAGACATGACCTCTGTGATGAACCTCTGCTCTTGAGGTCATGTTTAGGAGACACGACCTCTGTGATAAACCTCGGCTCTTGAGGTCATGTGTACGAGGGCAGACTCGTGATGCGTTCCTGCAGGTTAAGCTCCAGGGATTCTGGGAAATCTCGTCGGCTGTTTGGGAGAGAAGTGTTATAAGGGTGTAATGAACTGCTATGAAGTACAGAGTACAACTGTAACTGAAGTAACTGCTATGACATACAAATATAACTGGTTAGTTGCTGTTTGTTTATATTCCTACGTGTAATGTCTTCTAAACTGGTGCATATACATGCACATACTGTTGTAGTGACATTTATTATTATTGTTGTTGTTGTTGTTGTTGTTTTTGTTGTTGTTGTCAGAAATTCAAAGCAAACTCTGTGTGACAGGAGGAAGGAGCAGACGGAGCCCATCTATGCCAAGCCAGGCCAGTGGGCCTCAGTGGGCAGCAGTGACAGTGGAGGCATCCTCATCTCACAGCTACAGCAGGGGGCGTCATTGAGCACACGACGCCCACATGCCCAGGACACCCCCTCGTTTGACGTCTCTGCCGCCCATGGGGCTCCACTGAGCGCCCGAAGCCCCCACGGCCTCCCAGGCGGCAGAGATGTCGGCCAGCACGAGGACTATGAGAACGTCCCCAGCAAGGAGCCGAGGAGCGTGGGGCCGAGGAGCGAGGGCTTCGTCACCAATGACATCTATGAGACCTGCAGAAACTCCAGCACTCTGGAGGCAGGATGGGTGGAGAACGACATCTATGGATATTAAACCCACACACACACACACACACACACACACACACACACACACACACACACACACACACACACACACACACTACAGATACTGAACTCTCTCTCACACACACACACACACACACACACTACAGATACTGAACTGTCTCTCACACACACACACAAACACACACACTGTACAGATACTGAACTCTCTCTCACACGTACACATATAGATATACGTACACATTACAGATACTGAACTCTCTCTCACACATACACACACACACACTACAGATACTGAACTCTCTCTCTCACACACACACAAACACACACACTGTACAGATACTAAACTGTCTCTCACACGTACACACACACACACTACAGATACTGAACTCTCTCGCTCCACACACACACACACACACACGCACATGCACACACACACACATATACACAGACACACACATACACACACACACCCGGTTTGAGATCCGTCCGTCCTTCCTCTCCCCCCTGCCTCTTCCTGAGTGAGCCCCGTGTCCTGGAACACTCCCATGGCAGCGGCATGACCCTTAACCCCTACCCGTCCATGCCGTGTTCTACCTCCGTGTGTGTGTGTGTGTGTGTGTGTGTGTGTGTGTGTGTGTGTCAGCAAGAACACGACTCCGTGCTCAGAGAGCCTGAAAGCGATGTACAGAAACATGAAGTTTGGAATCAAATCCACCAAACTGATGCAGTTGTGCTGCCTGTTAACTGTGTTACTCTTGATTGACAGCTAGTGGCTGCTACGTCATCGAGATCTTCTGTGTTACTCTTGATTGACAGCTAGTGGCTGGTACGTCATCGAGATCTTCCGTGTTCCTCTTGATTGACAGCTAGTGGCTGGTACGTCATCGAGATACTTTATCTTCTGTGTTACATTTACTGAACAACAGTGATGATCCAGAAGGTATTGGAAAAGTAAATATGCTATTTATACATTAGTGAAAAATACAATTTATACATTAGCGGAAAAATACAATTTATACATTAGTGAAAAATACTATTTATACATTACTGAAAAATACAATTTATACATTAGTGAAAAATACAATTTATACATTAGCGAAAAATACAATTTATACATTAGTGAAAAATACAATTTATACATTAGTGAAAAATACTATTTATACATTAGTGACAAATACAATTTATACATTAGCGAAAAATACAATTTATACATTAGTGAAAAATACTATTTATACATTAGTGAAAAATACAATTTATACATTAGTGAAAAATACAATTTATACATTAGTGAAAAATACAATGCTAACAAAGGAATTGCTCCCCATGAAACACATTTTTATCGCCTAATTTTGTCTGGCTTTGCTGAGTTAATTAATTATTTTTTTTATTGCATTGCATATTCAGTCAAATAAACCAGAAAGTGTTAAAACGGAGTTCTGTGTATGTTTTGTATTGTCTAACAGTACATCAGACACCAGCACCTGTCACAGAAGCACAAGAGACCACATGTACTAAAATACCCTGCTCTACACAAAGGATGAAGCTCGATTTCCATTTCTGTTTTAATCTTAACGTATTAAGCCTCTGTCGTACCTGTTCCACCGTAATTCTTTCGGAATCAAGGGGGCCGTCATCCCATGAAGCCATTTATTGACATGTACTGTAGGTGGCGCTTTTGATGAGTTCGGCCTGAATCTGAGGCCAAGTCACCCTAAGCATCATCTTTGGATAAGTTCGCCTGAATGTGAGGCCAAGTCACCCTCAGCATCTTTGGATGAGTTCGCCTTATGGTGAGAATTCAGAGGGATTTAGGAAAAGACAACTGCAGTGTTAAGAGAATCTGACTGCACACACACTAGCAGTGTTAAGAGAATCTGACTGCGCACACACTAGCAGTGTTAAGAGAATCTGACTGCACACACACTAGCAGTGTTAAGAGAATCTGACTGCACACACACTAGCAGTGTTAAGAGAATCTGACTGCACACACACTAGCAGTGTTAAGAGAATCTGACTGCACACACACTAGCGGTGTTAAGAGAATCTGACTGCAGACACACTAGCAGTGCTAAGAGATCCTGACTGCACACACACTAGCAGTGCTGAGAGATCCTGACTGCACACACACTAGCAGTGCTAAGAGAATCTGACTGCACACACACTAGGCTACTTTATTACACCACTGCAGATGTTATTGAAGTGGGTTGATCGTTTGTGTGAGAGAGAATGACAGAGAGAGAGCTGAGGAGAGAGGAAAGAGAGATATGGTGAGGAAAAGAGAGAGATGGTGTGGAAAAGAGAGAGAGAGGGTGAGGAAAAGAGAGAGAGGGTGTGGAAAAGAGAGAGAGAGGGTGAGGAAAAGAGAGAGAGGGTGAGGAAAAGAAGGATGCTCCAGTGTGCCCTATGCTAAAGGATGCTCCAGTGTACCCGATGCTAAAGGAGATGCTCCAGTGTACCCGATGCTAAAGGAGATAAGACAGGATGGTCCAGTGTACCCAATGCTAAAGGAGATACGGAAGGATGCTCCAGTGTACCCGATGCTAAAGGATGGTCCAGTGTACCCTATGCTAACGGATGGTCCAGTGTACCCGATGCTAACGGATGGTCCAGTGTACCCGATGCTAACGGAGATAAGGAAGGAAGCACTGACGCACCATTCCTTCAGCAGTTAGAGAATTCCACCAGCTATGATCATGGCTGCCACTTAGATACTTGCCGGTCATTTCACTCAGTTAGTCAAGTCAAATCCCCCGCAGCCTTGGTGGGCAGCCTAATCCCCTGCAACCTTGGTAGGCAGTCTAATCCCCCGCAGCCTTGGTAGGCAGCCTAATCCCCTGCAGCCTTGGTAGGCACCTTCCCTTGGCTTGGCTCTAGGCCTTGATATTACGCAAGAGTGTATCCAGGTAGTTGCTGACCCATGAAAGGATCACGGCCTGGTCTGGACTGAAAAGTCCCAGCATGAGCTGCTATTTGAGAAACCAAATGTATCTACAGTATATGCTGGAATGAAACATAATTAAAATAGGCATACAATTCCTGTCTTTGCTAGAGGAAGACATTGGTGGTGTGCCACTTCTGGTCTGGTCTCGGACCACCATCATCTTTTAACCGGGTGTGGATATTAAGAAAATAAATTTTAGCAAATGACTGGAAATCTCTAAATCTTATCCTTGGCGTAGTTTGTTTTAAATATCAGCCGCTAAACAGATGATGTTCATTGCACTAGAAGGCTCTCAGAACGAAAAATGACTTGGTCAATTACAGACTTATGTACGCACTGGCAACATCCATAAACATGTTAAGGGTCGGTGAAAATCAACGAGGTATAAATTATGAAAAAAAAATTTTCAAGCGAGTGTCAAAACAGTGTGCCATTTGTCAGCAACTCACCAGTGGACCGCCCGAATGCCAATGAGCAAAAGGCCAGCGGACCGCCCGAAGGCCAATGAGCAAAAAGCCAGCCGACGGCCAGCTCCGCTCCCAGTATGCCAAAAGTGGTCCACAGGCCTTTTGCTCTAGTGTTGTTTGTTGTAGTGCTTGGCTCCATAGTTGTTACTGGCAGTTTTTCCTGTTACTTTTCTTTTGTTTCACATTTTATTTTGAAACAAAGCTAAGATTAAGTATGACTCAGTGGGGGCATTTTTTTCCTGGTGACACTGATGACATAATGATGACGGAATGCAAGTTCTAACCTACTTTCACCACTGCAATACCATTCTTTACCACACGATGCCGCATGATGCACATACATATCTTGCTCCTCAATTCCTTGGTGGTATTCCCATATCAAAGGTAAGGTTCATCTTCAAGACTATGTTATACAAAAGACTGTGTCCAACCTTACAGCCATCACCCAATGTTTTATAATGATTACATCATGATGTAGTCAGAATAAAGGGCTGTTCAGTAAATAAATGACAGTTGATTATTACAAAAAAAAAGTTAATCTCGGAAATTAGGATATCTGCACATAACGCAACGACGATTTTTGCATGAATGTTAGGAGCAGAAAGGAATAAGCTATGATTTAGTAGGAAGGCTCTATATCGGCGTAGTGTGCATGTGTTGACAAAACTCCCATGAGAGAAGGAACACAATAAAGGCTGGTTTTAGCCTCCGAATATGTACAGTACTGGATCACCCGCCTCCACCCGTTCTTGGAAACCCGTGAAAACAAAGGACTTCACGAAGCTTGCTGTCGGCAAAACTTCACAGCTTGCTATCAACTGCGGCGCGCAAACACAGCGACAGTTTTCAGGATAGCAGTGCTGGCGGTTGACGTAAGAGGTGGGTCTGGTCGTCTTGGTAACGAATTGGCACTGGAGTGTGGAAGTGCTTCAAAGGCCCCCCCTTCTGTCCCGCCCCCTCTACAAATACCCCTAGAGCCTCTGACGTCAATGCACGTCAGTCAGAGAACATGATGCCTCCTGCAAGTCAACTCGTGTACTCTCGCTAATAGAGCTGAAATATTATAGCTCTATTGTATTGGAAAAGGGTGGCGTGACACAGCGCCTAACTCCTAAACGTACTGATTCCTTTTTTTTTTGTCGGACTGAGGTGGGCTGCCAACAACCAAGCTGGCCTGCCGATCGGGTATTCTACTTTGTCTATTTTCAATAGACACATTTTAGTGGGCGGTTTGTTTTGCCCTGTCCGCTTTATCTGGAAAGCGCGAGTCGCAGGTCGCCTATCTCCCCTGGCCAAGCCTCGCGTTTAGAACAGCATGGTCATGGCTGACTGTCTCCAAAAGCCGATGCCCCGGGGTCCTGTGCGAGTTGGCTTCTACGACATCGAGCGCACGTTGGGGAAGGGGAATTTCGCTGTCGTGAAGCTGGCGAGACATCGCATTACCAAGACCGAGGTGAGAAGGGCGAAAGACATGCAGAACTATTGACATTAGCCCCGATGTGCTTTCTCTCTCTCTCTCTCTCTCACGAACTGTCCATATCTAGTTTGTAGCACATATGCCAAAGTGCACGGCATGTTCGCGATGCTAGACAAACAAGCATGCACGCCAGTAACGGGGAAGAAAAGCCTGTCTTTTACTCCAGCAGCACCAGTAAAAGTTCGCATGATGTTTAAACAGACCTAACTCCGTGTGGGATAACGCTTAGTGCAGCAGCAACCATTTGTTACATGTAGGAAAACGGTTATGATGCAACTTTAGTTTTGGTTGTTCTTTTTATCGCAGGAGGTCATAAAGTTTTGTAGTACCACCAACTGTGTGACCGGTATTACTAAACTATCAAATACCTAATATATGCATTTGTAGCTAGATATGAAGGCCAGACCACTACACAGAGAAATTATTACATAACTCAGTGATTTTGATCAGTAGTTTGAGATTGGTATTAGTGTGCATATGTGTGTGTGTGTGTGTGTGTGTGTGTGTGTGTCTGTGTCCTTTTCATGATGACTAACTGAGCTTGACATGCATTGCTCAGGAGGATGCATGTTGTGCTGTGAGCCCAAACACCTAATCTTGCCAGAGTAAGTGCAGGTTGTCTTGTAGAGCTCTTAGTCAACAGCTGGTGTGTGTGTGTGTGTGTGTGTGCCAAGCTGCAGTGAGTCCCTGTGGTCACACACACACACTCCTCTGGTCATCAGTGTGTCTGTTTTAGATCCACGAGGAGTCTGGATGCCGGGCTGAGCATGGGGCCGGCGAGTGTTTGAAGCGGGGCCAGAGGCAGGGCTCATGTCCCGGGCTGCGGGGGCTTGTTGGGGGGATTCTGCACCATGTTTGTTTGAGTAGAACATTCACACAGGGGGGGTAAAGGCAACAGGTCTGCAGCTGCTACAGGTGGAGTGAGTGTGTGTGTGTGTGTGTGTGTGTGTGTGTGTGTGTGTGTGTGTGTGTGTGTGTGTGTGAGAGAGAGGAGCAGGCTGTGTTCCCTTTGATGTTCAGTCAGCCTGTGCTTAGAGTGCTGGGCTACCCTGAGCTCTTCTTACACTGTGTGTGATAAGGGGCTGCAGTGGTGAAGGGACTGGACGGCTAGTTTGGTGTCGTTGACGGGACGTGTAGTTTGGTGTCGTTGACGTTTAGTTTAGTGTATTTGACTGGACGTGTAGTTTGGTGTCGTTGACTGGACGTGTAGTTTTGTGTCGTTGACTGGACGTGTAGTTTAGTGTCGTTGACTGGACGTGTAGTTTGGTGTCGTTGACTGGACGTTTAGTGTATTTGACTGGACGTGTAGTTTTGTGTCGCTGACGGGACGTGTAGTTTTGTGTCGTTGACTGGACGTTTAGTTTAGTGTATTTGACTGGAGGTGTAGTTTGGTGTCGTTGACTGGACGTGTAGTTTTGTGTCGTTGACTGGACGTGTAGTTTGTGTCGCTGACGGGACGTGTAGTTTTGTGTCGTTGACTGGACGTTTAGTTTAGTGTATTTGACGGGACGTGTAGTTTGGTGTCGTTGACTGGACGTGTAGTTTGGTGTCGTTGACGTTTAGTTTAGTGTATTTGACTGGACGTGTAGTTTTGTGTCGTTGACTGGACGTGTAGTTTAGTGTCGTTGACTGGACGTGTAGTTTGGTGTCGTTGACTGGACGTTTAGTGTATTTGACTGGACGTGTAGTTTTGTGTCGCTGACGGGACGTTTAGTTTAGTGTATTTGACTGGAGGTGTAGTTTGGTGTCGTTGACTGGACGTGTAGTTTGGTGTCGTTGACTGGACGTGTAGTTTTGTGTCGTTGACTGGACGTGTAGTTTTGTGTCGCTGACGGGACGTGTAGTTTTGTGTCGTTGACTGGACGTTTAGTTTAGTGTATTTGACTGGAGGTGTAGTTTGGTGTCGTTGACTGGACGTGTAGTTTTGTGTCGTTGACTGGACGTGTAGTTTTGTGTCGCTGACGGGACGTGTAGTTTTGTGTGTCGTTGACTGGACGTTTAGTTTAGTGTATTTGACGGGACGTGTAGTTTGGTGTAGTTGACTGGACGTGTAGTTTGGTGTCGCTGACTGGACGTGTAGTTTGGTGTCCCTGACGGGACATGTAGTTTGGTGTCGTTGACTGGACGTGTAGTTTAGTGTCGTTGACTGGAGGTGTAGTTTGGTGTCGTTGACTGGACGTGTAGTTTAGAGTGAGCTGTACGTCAGTGTATCTAGAGTAAGCTGTACGTCTGTAGAGTAAGCTGTACGTCTGTCTGACGTGTAGTTCGGTGTTGTTGACTGGAGGTGTAGTTTGGTGTCGTTGACTGGACGTGTAGTTTAGAGTAAGCTGTACGTCTGTGTATCTAGAGTAAGCTGTACGTCTGTGTGTCTAGAGCTGTACGTCTAGAGCTGTACGTCTGTGTATCTAGAGTGAGCTGTACGTCTAGAGCTGTACGTCTGTGTATCTAGAGAGAGCTGTACGTCTGTGTATCTAGAGCTGTATGTCTGTGTATCTAGAGTGAGCTGTACGTCTGTGTATCTACAGCTGTACGTCTGTGTGTCTAGAGCTGTATGTCTGTGTATCTAGAGTGAGCTGTATGTCTGTGTATCTAGAGTGAGCTGTACGTCTGTGTATCTAGAGTGAGCTGTATGTCTGTGTATCTAGAGTGAGCTGTACGTCTGTGTATCTACAGCTGTACGTCTGTGTGTCTAGAGCTGTATGTCTGTGTGTCTAGAGCTGTACGTCTGTGTATCTAGAGTGAGCTGTGCACCTAGAGTGAGCTGTGCAGTCTGGAGTGAGCTGTGCTGTAGGTCTGGAGTGAGCTGTGGAATGAGGTGTGCTGTGGAATGAGCTGTGCATCTAGAGTGAGCTGTGCTGTAGGTCTGGAGTGAGCTGTGCTGTCTGGAGTGAGCTGTGCTGTCTGGAGTGAGCTGTGCATCTGGAGTGAGCGGTGCAGGCTATAGCCCAGAGCGTGGGAAAGCTGAACAAGCGGAGCACTCAGCCTGCCGCTGGTTAAACAGAAAAACTCCTCCTCTCCATTAGCACATTTGATAAGAGAAAAATAAACAGATCAAATAAACGAGTCGATCGGATAAAGAGCTGAAAACAGTTCTTCAAAGAACACAACGGGAAACATGTCTCATGTGCGCCCCCTAGAGGTGACCTCCAAAGCCCTGATCTGAAAAGGCCCATCGCCCTGATCTTAAAGGCCCATAGACCTGATCTTAAAGCCCCATAGACCTGATCCTAAAGGCCCATAGACCTGATCTTAAAGGCCCATCGCCCTGATCTTAAAGGCCCATCGCCCTGATCTTAAAGGCCCATAGACCTGATCTTAAATACCCATCGCCCTGATCTTAAAGGCCCATAGACCTGATCTTAAAGGCCCATAGACCTGATCCTAAAGGCCCATAGACCTGATCCTAAAGGCCCATAGACCTGATCTTAAAGGCCCATAGACCTGATCTTAAAGGCCCATCGCCCTGATCTTATCTTAAAGGCCCATCGCCCTAATCTTATCTTAAAGGCCCATCGCCCTGATCTTAAAGGCCCATCGCCCTGATCTTAAAGGCCCATCGCCCATGATCTTAAAGGCCCATAGACCTCAGCAGGAGGTGTCCCTGTGTGTGTGTGTGGGGAAGGGTTGCGGGGGGGGGGGGGGTCAGACACCAGTGGCCCAGGTTATCCCAAGTGTCTGTAGAGGATTTGTCATAGATCCAGATGGGGTCGTGTTGCGTGGGTCGTGTTGCCAGCGGTGACGGCAGAGAGGCAGATCAGGGTGAGGATGAGGATGAAGGAGCGGCAGTGACGCACGCAGGAGCGAAGGTGATCTGTGTGCCGGTGACACCGAGCCAGCGAGCGGGATGCCCACTGCCCTATCAGATCAGTTTGTAGCCCAGCCCACTGCCCAATCAGATCAGTGTGTATCCCAAGCCCACTGACCTATCAGATCAGTGTGTACCCCACTGCCCTATCAGATCAGTGTGTAGCCCAAGCCCACTGCCCTATTAGATCAGTGTGTATCCCACTGCCCTATCAGATCAGTGTGTATCCCACTGCCCAATCAGATCAGTGTGTATCCCACTGCCCAATCAGATCAGTGTGTAGCCCACTGCCCAATCAGATCACCAGGCCCACTGCCCAATCAGATCAGTGTGTATCCCCCGCCGTCGGCATCCTGCCCATGCATCATGACCAAAATGTACCTTCTCTTCCGCAGGTTG
>NC_045168.1:16561716-16569532 GCF_900700415.2 Clupea harengus
ACCGAGACGGTAGTTGAAGATGGAGAGAGCTGAGGGAATGTTGGGCAGAAAGTTTGTGTTTAAGAGGCAAAATGACGGAACAATCGACAAAACTAAAGTTGTATGTAGCATTTGTCAAGCTGAATGTAGCTATCACAGAAGCAGCTCGTCTTTAAGTTATTACCTTAATGCAAAGCCCCCGACAGAAAGCAGTCCCAGGTTAGATGGTCGCCAACCCACACTCCACGACTTCTAGGAAAATAACTAGACCAGTCCATGAAAAGGTGACCAACGCTATAGCAGTGACTGTCGGCCCATCAACATAGTTGAAGACGGTGGGCTGACTGAGGTGATTCGAATTGCTTCAGGGGACAATTCTTCCGATTTACTGTCGAGGGGCATTGTCTTGCATACATTCCTTGTATGACGGCGAGAGAGCACGAAAAAAAATACAATTAAACAACAGTGTCTAAAATACACGCTGTCTGAAGTGATTACTCGTTAATTCATAAGATTTAGTCTTTAGAAGAAAAACAAACTTTTAATCGCGATGAATCTAGATTAATGAATTTCAAAATGTGAGATTAATTAGTTATAGAAAAAAAAAACAAGGGTCAGTTACCGGCACTGGCTTCTAGCTGTCGGCTCCGCTGCTTAAGAGTACAGCAGCGCATATTTTCAAGTGTAACCATTGAGCGGATCCCGTTTAACTGCCACAAGAGTTGTCCATCTTGTAAGTTTAACTGCCACAAGAGTTGTTCATCTTGTAATAAAGATCTCAATGAGGAAACATGCTGTGTTTTTTCTATTTTCACTGCATTTTAATATAGCCTATAAATAGTGAATTTTAATATAAAAATATTAATGATTAATCGAAAATCGATCGTTAATTCTCCTGACGATCGATTAAGACAATGTAATCGAATGCCCATCCCTAGTTGGTTCTGTTAGATGACCCGTGTGAGAGTGGGGTCGGTTCTGATAGATGACCCGTGTGAGAGTGGGTTGGTTCTGATAGATGGTGTGAGAGTGGGTTGGTTCTGATAGATGACCCGTGTGAGAGTGGGTTGGTTCTGATAGATGGTGAGAGTGGGTTGGTTCTGATAGATGACCCGTGTGAGAGTAGGGTCGGTTCTGATAGATGACTTGTGTGAAAGTGGGGTTGGTAAAGGATATCCTCATGTGTGTGGCTAGGCTACTGGCAGCCCTCTGGGTTTCAGAATGCCTGTAAACAACAACAACAACAGCTCTACTAGTACCGACTAATTGAGTTTGAGGACACCAGATTGTGTTGTCTTTCATTCCATTTATTTTAGATTTTGTCTGTTCATTCTCTGCGTTTTCTGTGTCAAGCAATGAATACTGTCACTGTCACTTGTCACTGTCACTGAGTCAGAAAGGCTGTTTGTGCATATTCATTTGACCACTCACCTGTCGTGTTGATATTCATTTGTACATTACCCTACTTGCTCCTCAAACTGTCAAAGATAACATTATAAAACTGTCAAATGTAACATTTATAAAACTGTCAAATGTAACATTATAAAACTGTCAAATGTAACTATAAAACTGTCAGATGTAACATTATAAAATTGCTGAAGGACATTCTGCTGTCTTGCTTTGAATGAATGGAATGTTGCCGTTGTACAATTCAACTGTAGAAGTGAAGATTTAAAAATATTCTTAATCCTGTCTGGTTAAAGTATATCAAACGCGGGAGTCATTACTAGCCTTTTGTCTAGCTCTAGCACTGCCAACATTTTTGTAACTACGTTTCAAATAAACGTGTGTATGTCATGTCTGTATAGGCATTAGACCCATTGTATTTCTAATATGTCTGTTGCTATCCCTCTGCTAACACGAAAAATAACGGACTCCAAAGCAAGTCACTTAGCGTATGTGTAAGGGTGAGCAGAAGCTAACCATAGTTAGCGTTACTAATTGGGCATCAACTCTCACAGCAACCACGCAGTTAACTTAGGTAAACACATCGATTACAACCTAAGGATTTGATCGCCATAATCTGTTGTGAAATATAAATCGGATGTCTTAGGCGCGAGAGCTGCTAAAGACCGTCGCAGTTTGTTTGTGTGGCTGAGTGAGAGAGAACCGCTTGACATCATTGCGGCTGTTTAACCTCTGACCTCTTGCTTGGCTCCTCCCCTCAGACTACCTGGCCAATCACGGACGTTTGAGTGAGACTGAGGCTCGGAAGAAGTTCTGGCAGATTCTCTCGGCGGTAGAGTACTGCCACAACCGCCACATCGTTCACCGCGACCTCAAGGCCGAGAACCTGCTGCTGGATGGGCACATGAACATCAAGATCGCAGGTCAGGACTGACTGTGTGTGGTGTGTGTGTGTGTGTGTTGTGTGTGTGTGTGTGTGTGTGTGGTGTGTGAGGTGTGTGAGTTCAATAAGAGTCAGCTGCTGTGGCTACCAGCTGTTCAAGTTCACTTCTAGTCATCTGTACAGTCCTGGTTCTCTTCCAGTCATCTGGACAGTCCTGGTTCTCCTGGTTCCTCAGGCCTGGTTCTAAGCCTCTCCAACCCCAACCTGCCACTGGGGGAGGGCAGCCATGAACATCCCCACTTCGAGCTTCATAGTAGAAAAGGTGCCATATGAACACAGTCTAGTAACTGGGTTGTGTGTGTGTCTGTGTCTGTGTCTGTGTGTGTGTGTGTGTGTGTGTGTGTGTGTGTGTGTGTGTGTGTGTGTGTGTGTGTGTGTGCGCGTGCGCGTGTGTCATCAGTGATTGTGCAGCTGTGTGGATATGATGACACTGGTGCCCTAGTACTGGTTTCCAGTGGAATGAATGCACAAGGGCCACACAAAATCAGCACACACACACACACACACACACACACACACACCATCAGTTGACTGTGTGTCCCAGATCTCCACATTGAGTCCCGTCCAGCACCATGTAATCCATTTGGGCTCTGATGAGTTGGCAGACTGCACACACACACACACACACACTGATGAGTTGGCAGACTGCACACATGAGCACATACAAGATCAGGGATACTAACCGCTAAGCCCTCCAACAAGTCATTGTGTGTGTGTGTGTGTGTGTGTGTGTGTGTGTGTGTGTGTGTGTGTGTGTGTGTGTGTGTGTGTGTGTGTGTGTGTGTGTGTGTGCGCGTGTTTATGTGAGCTGATGGGTGCAGCTGGAACATCCTGTGCTTAGTCGAGGCCTGGAGGCCCCCCTAAACAACCCCTCCCTCCACGCTGTCATTGGCCCTCCAGGCTGACTGTCAAAGGCTCAGTAGCCAATGAGCAGTTCCGGTCCTCCTGACCCACCTCCTAAAGCAGCCTGACATCATCACAATCATCCATCAGACACTTCCTGTCTGTGTGAGGAGTCAGTCTGGGGCACAGCAGCGGAGAAACACACACTCATCACTGCACACACACACACACACACACACACACACACACACACACACTCAAAACTGTACACACACACACACACACACACACACACACACCCATCACTGTACACACACACACACACACACACACACACACACACACACACACACTCAATCATCACTGTACACACACGCTCATCGCTTTACACACACACACACACACACAAACACACACACACAGAGATTACACAGGCAGCAATTCCGTAGTGAAGGGATCCACACACACAGACGAACACACACAGACACACACACACAAACATATACACTCCCCCCCCCCCCCCCATAGTACACACATAGTAGCAGAGCAGCAGTGCAAACACTCTTCACTTTATACACACACTTAGACACACATATATGCGTAAACATAGACACACTCATTACACAACAGGACAACAGTGAAAACACCTAGTCTCCACTTAAGACACGCACACGCACGCGCACACACACACACACACACACACACACACACACACATCAAAGCCAGGCATGGGCTGCCAGGCCTCAGAACTCCAAAGGCTTCTGGGTGCCTCAAAGAAATGTCAAACACACACGCAGTGGCAAAGGTGTACACACTCACATATACACATGTATGTACACACACACACACACACACACACTCACAAATACACATGCATGAGCACACACACACAGACACACACACTCACAAATACACAAGCATGTACACACACACACACACACACCACACACACACACTCACAAATACACATGCATGAGCACACACACACACTCAAAAATACACATGCATGTACACACACACACACACACTCACAAATACACATGCATGCACACACACACACACACACACACACACACACACCCATATGTATACTGATCTAAGAGCAACACGCCTGCTTGCCCAGGGCTGGTGCCCCATCCTACAGGTCACTCGTGGTCACTGCCCAGGCGCTGGTGCCCCATCCTAGAGGTGGTCACTGCCCAGGCGCTGGTGCCCACACAGGAAGCAGAGGCCAATGGCTGCACACACACCGCCCCTATTGAAGCTCCAGCTAATCAATGAGTATGAGCTTCACTCTGGTCGTGCCTCCGTCAGATGGCCACCCAGCTCTGTTATGTGTGCGCGGACGTCAGATGGCCACCCAGCTCTGTTATGTGTGCGCGGACGTCAGAGATTATGTAAGAGTCCTAGTCCCAGTCTGGGCTGATTTCTGTCTGTTTACCGGGGGGGGGGGGGGGTGGCGATTTGGGGGGATTATGTCGTCCTGGTAATGGACCTGCCTTTTAATCTGAGGGAACACTCAGTGTGTGTCCACCCATCATCCCCTACGCCCCCGCACATTACGCCCACACTGCTCAACTTCAGAACGATAGTGGCCTCATCAAACAGATGCCTGTTTCAACAGTGTTCCACGTTTTCAGCCAAAACCTGAGTTTACTTCAGATTTATCTCAAATAGAAGTGACAATTCAGTCATGTGCATCATACCAGCCACCCTCTGACACGAACCAGACGCAAGGACAGACAGAACACTCATTATTTTGATGAGGGCCGGCAGAGATTGTGGATGATTACTGTGGCTTAAAGTTAACCTTCTTTGCGCTTTGCAAGCTCTTTTCCGTCTTTAATAGATATCGTTGAGTCTTACTAACTAAGTATTACTAACTATTTACCGGGCTTGTTCTTTCTGTTGAACAATGTAGCCAATTATAACATATTGTAACATTCGCTGTAAGGGCACAAAAACGTAACATTATTTCAGTAGTTCAAAACCAAACTTTGTGATTTTGCAACATTATTTGTACAAGTATAATAATACGTATTAGAACTAGGCCGGTTATAAGTCCTGGAGCTCCCCAAGGCTGCGTCAGCTCTGCCCCTCTTTTCACATGATGTACAAATGATTGCAGAAACCATTACACAAACTACAACAACATTATCACGTTTTCTGATGATACCTAGTTTCCTGACGATTCAGCCATTGCTGTGTGTACATCAGACATAGGAGAGGTGGTGCAGTGGTGTGAGGGGCAAACCTTTCAAAAAACAAAGAAATGATCTTTGTTCCCAGGTCTGTTGGTGACCACAGCCCAGTTTTAATCAATGGGGAGAGTGCTGATCACACACACACACACACACACACACACACACACATATCAGTATTTAGGTATTCTTTTTGACTCTCAGTTGCAATGGGCTCAGCATGTGGAGAATGTTTGTTTACAAATCAGTCAGCGTCTGCACTTTTTGCAAAGGCTCATGGTCCACGGAGGTGATAAAAGCACTATGTTGTTCGTTGTGGCATCAATACATGGTTTGGGTACCTGTCCGTTAAAACTCAAACCACAACTTCAAAACCTGATCAAAAGGGCCTGAAAGATCATTGGTGTGCGGCCCCCATCTCCTCTCCAGGAGATATTTGAGGAGACGGTGAGAGAGCAAGGTCTCATAATCACCTGTGACCTGAATCACGTCCTTCACAGAGCGTCTTATACATACAAACTTATTACATCCTTCACAGAGCGTCTGAGCTCCTTCAGAGAGTCTGAGCTCTTTCACAGAGAGTGTGAGCTCCTTCACAGAGAGTGTGAGCTCCTTCACAGAGAGTCTGAGCTCCTTCACAGAGAGTGTGAGCTCCTTCACAGAGAGTGTGAGCTCCTTCACATAGAGTCTGTGCTGATGCCAAAATAATCAAGAATGGCATTTTATAGTATCTTGGAGGACTTTAGTTGGTTAAAAATAAAGTTTTGGGAGCACCCTACAATATGAAGCTGAGGTATTTAAAAAAAATGAAATGAGCAAGTGGGATCTCTGCTCTGGAATGCATCTTTAAATAAAGCAGCTACTCCTCCTCCTTTCTCACCAGTTCAGCACGTAGTCATGAAACTCACGTACTGGTGACGTCTCCTTCAGATGAGTAGCACTCACAATAGTTCTGTAATCCATGTCTCCGTAAGAAACTGAAAATCTAAATTGTAGGATATTGTAGTGTCATTGACTGGGAATGATTTGTTGGCTAGAGATCTGATGTTAAGTAGAGCTAGCTTTGTAGAGATAATAGAGATGTTAAGTAGAGCTAGCTTTGTAGAGATAAGAGAGAGAGAAGTAGAGCTAGCTTTGTAGAGATAATAGAGATGTTAAGTAGAGCTAGCTTTGTAGAGATAATAAAGAGAGAAGTAGAGCTAGCTTTGTAGAGATTTTAAGTAGAGCTAGCTTTGTAGAGATAATAAAGAGAGAAGTAGAGTTAGCTTTGTAGAGATGTTAAGTAGAGCTAGCTTTGTAGAGATGTTAAGTAGAGCTAGCTTTGTAGAGATAATAGAGAGAGAAGTAGAGCTAACTTTGAAGAGATAATAGAGAGAGAAGCTTTGTAGAGATAGTAGGAGCACCTGGGGCAGTCTGAGGTCATCATTATACTGGTAACAGATTACACTGGGTTACCTCATAAGATGCATGCACTCAATTTCTTCTACTTCAAGACTAAGAAGAATACAAGAATAAAGAGCATTATACACATACTGGGTCCCAGCCTGTTCCCAAAACAGCTTTCAGAACCATCTCTACTCTAGCATACTGGGTCCCAGCCTGTTCCCAGAACAGCTTTCAGAACCATCTCTACTCTAGCAGAGACCCTAAACACATCACAAAGTGCCGTCATTGTTTTGTCTCCTGCCGCTGCTATCAGTAGCACTCACTGAACATTCAGTGTTCTGTGCTGTCAGGGGAACTGAGAGATCAAGGCTGCTGCTGACTATGCTGAAGTGGCCTGAGAGATCAAGATTGCTGCTGCTCACTATGCTGAAGTGGCCTGAGAGATCAAGGCTGCTGCTGAAGTGGCCTGAGAGATCAAGGCTGCTGCTGCTGACTATGCTTAAGTGGCCTGAGAGATCGAGGCTGTTGACTATGCTGAAGTGGCCTGAGAGATCAAGGCTGCTGCTGACTCCTATGCTGAAGTGGCCTGAGAGATCAAGGCTGCTGCTGCGACTATGCTGAAGTGGCCTGAGAGATCAAGGCTGCTGCTGAAGTGCCTGAGAGATCAAGGCTGCTGCCTCCTATGCTGAAGTAGCTTGAGAGATCAAGGCTGCTGCTGAAGTGGCCTGAGAGATCAAGGCTGCTGCTGCTGACTATGCTTAAGTGGCCTGAGAGATCGAGGCTGTTGACTATGCTGAAGTGGCCTGAGAGATCGAGGCTGTTGACTATGCTGAAGTGGCCTGAGAGATCAAGGCTGCTGCTGACTATGCTGAAGTGGCCTGAGAGATCAACACCAACCACCACAACACCAACCACCACAACACCACAGCACCACAGCACAGACCACCACAACAACAACACCACAACACCGACCACCAGAACACCAACTCCCACAACACCTTTTCACAACATTTACAGTCGCTGTGACTTTGTGTGTGTGTGTGTGTGTGTGTGTGTG
>NC_045168.1:16572532-16617532 GCF_900700415.2 Clupea harengus
CTCCTTCGTTCTCTCTTTCTCTCCCCCGCCCCCCCTCACTCACTCAGTGTGTTTACATGATGGTATAATTGAATCTTTGCTTAGTCGGACTATGCTTTCTTTCGAGGGTAGGTGCTATTATCCCAATATACATGGCAGTGAATAAATCGAATCATTGGCCGAAAGCATGTCATATCCGATACGATAGGTGGCGCTGTTTTCATTACAACTAGTGGTGATACAGCCATTTCCGCTTGACCTCTTCACCACTACCAACAACAACAGTTGATTGAGCATGAATCGCGTCTGTTCATCGGTCCAGAAATGCGTGTTGCCTCTTGGGTTGTCCATCGCGTTGTTTGTTTGTTTCTGCTGGGCCAACGTGTTTATAAGTTACATTATTCAAAGGTGAAAGATAAAAGGCGAGAGAAACGCATGCACATTCACACACACACACACGCGCGCAAATAATGGGTTACAGCCAAAACGCATTGCCCTTCTGCCAGTTGCATCAAATTGTTTTAGTACTTCTTCGCTGTCGATTTCCAAATCTGTGTGAATATTCATGAGAGCAAGTCCAGTCAGTCTTTTGTCAGTCATCGTACTTCGTAAGATATGTCTTAAGACGCCCCATTGTACTGAATGACCGCTCAGCAGACGCTGTGGAAACGGGCAAATGTGCCGAACTTTCCAGGGCTTGATAAAGCTCACTGCATTTGGGCTGTAGCTCATTTAGCTGTTTCCAGCTCTATATCTGCATCGTCAACGCTGGGCAT
The DNA here is from genome assembly GCF_900700415.2 of Clupea harengus. Classification (NCBI taxonomy): domain Eukaryota; kingdom Metazoa; phylum Chordata; class Actinopteri; order Clupeiformes; family Clupeidae; genus Clupea; species Clupea harengus. The sequence goes on from NC_045168.1 coordinate 16,573,288, forward strand.
TAGTTGTCCGTACTCCGATTTTATAGTTTCCCCATTGTAATAAATATGCATTCATGATATTTTTCTATGACCGAGTTTGACAGGTATTGGTCAGGTAATAGCCGAGTGACAGCTGATTTGCTTTCTGATTTGACAGTACTTATTCGTGGGTTTTTTCAGCGCCAGATAACCGAACAGAACTTAACTCAGGCTTGCCTCACGGGTACAATACCAAATTTCATCATATTTGATAGAATGAAGGACAAATTAGTTGTGAATACTATGACCGAGTTTGACAGGTATTGGTCAGGTAATAGCCGAGTGACAGCTGATTTCACAAGCATTAACTTTAAACCAGAATATTTTAACGTGCCGGCATAGTCGCCCCGTAATGCCGTGCAGCGGGCGCATACTGTTATACTCTATGTGATGCACTAGCTCAACGACGTTCCCTATATGTTCCTTACCGTTCTAATTACATGTCGTTGTTCTGTGTTGGGACAGAGCTTATACAGGTGGGTGACGGTAGCACAGTCTGTTCGTGGTAACTTGCACCAGGGCATAAAGCCCGTGCCATTGTGACAGTGTGTTGTGTTTTAGTGTTTAATAAAAAGCCATAACAAATATACCACGCTTCCGTGATTTGTTACAATATAATGGTCTTGCTTCTATAATGTATAAACACGTAGGTTACAGGGTGGGTGTGGCAGAGAGAGAGAGGGAGAGCGATGATGCACACGGATATATCAGATTTAGCGACCGGAGCAAAGTTATGTTGCTGTAACGTTGAACTCTTTGCAATCAATAAATACAGTACTTAATAGGCTAATTGATACAATATCTCCTCGTTTGAGTGTGGTTGTTTGAGTGCAATGGGAGTGTATGATCGTTATTGTCTATAAAGCAGTGTTTCTCAAACTTTTTCAGACCAAGGACCACTTAGCCAATAAAAAAAAATTCGCGGACCATTTAACTAAATATCCCCGGAACAACATGCCTCCTACCCAAGACCTGGCGCCAGACAATTGTTAGCGCACACATGATTTTCGCGGGTGGGCTCTCCTTTTGTACGTACCAGTAGGCTAGTTATAGATATGACAATGCGCAAGGCAAAGCATCTGGAACCCTGCTCCATGCGTGACTTGGTTATGTTACAAACTATAGTTCGCTCACAGCCTCATACTCCCATCACACACTCAGACAGACATCACAAAACACAACGATGCGCATACTGACCGCAGTATTTCACTACCAACAGTAGGCTAGCCCACTGGCATTAATACAGCCATCCTAGTAGTCAACTTTTCATAATTAAGAGCTGTCATTATCCAACGTCACACAACACAGAATATAGCCTAGTTATCATCTTGCTGTCTCAGCGGGAGAAAAACACAGTGTTTTGAATGCAACTCCGCGGCGAGATAATTCCCAATGAGGCTGAACCACTTTCTCCTTGTCTATGTTAGAGGCTTTCTCATTTAATTTTCTTTTCATAGTTCCTGTCTTAAGCCACCAATCCATGACCTTGTTAATAGATTAGGCAACTCTTTATTAGATTAGGCTACTACTGGCTGTGTTCTCTTCGTTCTGAGTTGTATGTTAGAAATGTCGCAATAATTTACTTGTGGCCGTCGCGGACCACACTTCATCATATTTGATAGAATGAAGAACAAATTAGTTGTGAATACTATCACCGAGTTTGAAAGGTATTTGGTCAGGTAACAGCCCTTTGACAGCTGATTTGCTTTCTGATTTGACAGTACTGCTGTGTGTTTTAAGCAAATAAAATGTGGACTGTTTACAAGCGGGCACCTGCTATCGTTGATTATACAGTAAATACGTTGTGAAATGAAACAAAAACACATCACAGTTAAAGATGTATTAGTATTGATTGATTCACATCGATATGAATGGATGACATGACTAACAAGTGGTGGGAAATTAATATGAAAGTATTTGTTCGGTGAATTAGCGCGTTCTGTCCAAACAGTCGCAGTCAACGTTTTTGTCAACACTGGCACCACATAAGTATCGTAATTTGAACGTCCTTATACGTTTTTAAGGAGGGGTTGTAAAGGTACTCATATCTTCGGACCTCTTCTGTTATGTTTGTTCATAGTCAACAAGAATAAGCTTGTGAGACAGTCTGCAGGATATTCATAAATAAACGTGTCATTAGTATGAACAGTTGAGACAACGTATCGTCTCTTTCGTCTTCCGGGTCACGACCTGGCAGGGAGGGAGGGAGGAGGGCGGCGGGATCTCAAGCATGCGCAAAGACGCAAAGTCCAGTTCCTTATCCAATTCACCGTTACATGCCGCAATAGTCGAACTATCAACTGGATCGGATCGAGTTATCCAGGGGTGTTAGTCCGACTATGTGCGGTCCGACTACGATCCGACTAAGGTGCTTACATGAAACGGATAATGCGATTTCAGTCCGACTAAGGCAGTTATTTGAATCCATGTAACCACGGTCACTCACTCACTCTCTCTTCCTTCTCTCTCTCCCTTCCTCCCTCTCTTGTTCTCGCTCTCTTCTCTCTCTCTCTCCCTCCCTCTCTTGTTCTTGCTCTCTTCTCTCTCTCTCTCTCTCTCTTCCTCTCTTCTCTCTCTCTCTCTGTCTCTCTGTCCTTTGTCTGTCTCCTGCACAGCTGCACAGCTTATATAACTGAGCCAGTCAGAGTAAGGACCCTGTTTCATGCTTTCATGCACGCACGCACTACCCCCCCCCCCCCCCACACACACACACACACACACACACACACACACACACACACACACACACACACACACAGGCTCACAAACCTAGTCTGTCACACATTCATAAACAATTACTCTGTCATAGACACACAGCCTTAGTCACACTCACACTTAGTACACATACTTACATGTACACACTCACTCACACACAGGCATACACACTTCCAAATACACACTTAGGCACACACAACACACCCTCTTCTCTTCTCTGTGGTCTAGATTGGCTTTATTTGGCACACAGTGTGAGTCCTCCATCATTCAAAGCCACTTCACTCAACGCAAGTATGTCTCCTCTGTGTGTGTGTGTGTGTGTGTGTGTGATGCGTCGGCCACAGCTGTGCTATTCTAGACTCTTCTCTGAAGTGTGTGTAGACGTCACTTCTCTCCACCCCTGGGGCCCTGTGAGGGCCTGACTTGAGTTCTAGAGCTCTGTGGGGTTCCTCCATGTTCTCGGAGTCCAGGTGTGTGTGGGTTCTCTCTCTGTGTGGAGGTCTGGGGACTGACTTGTTGAAGTTCCTTGTGATATCCTGTGTGTTGAGGGTTAAGTGGCTTGGATAGGGAGGGGTACTGGGACTCATTATTCATTTGTCCAGGGGTTTCTAACATTATTACTCTTATGTTCTAGGAGGTTCTACACGTAGATATGAGTGTTTTTGGTGTGTGTGTGTGTGTGTGTGTGTGTGTGTGTGTGTGTGTGTGTGTGTGTGTGTGTGTGTGTTGAGGTTTTACATGTAGATATGGGGTCAGTGTTGGGTGGCAGTAGGTTCTAGAGCAGGGGTGGGCAATTAATTTCCCCAAGGGGCCACATGAGATAGTGGGAGTGTAGTGGAGGATCGAACCAATAGGCTGAACTCAATTCTGCTCAATATAAGTTGCATCTCTTTATAAAAAAACATTAAATTGTATGGTTTTGATTAACTGCTACTGATAAGAGTAGATGTTGCATTTAGGCTATCAAAAAAAATGTGGTGCAGGCATAGTAAAAACGCCAACATTATTTAATCAACATGTAATCAACATTCACCAAAACGATTTTGAAAATGAGCACGTTTTTGCAGTATTAAAGGTGTTCCCAGACGACCAATACATATGGCACACACACACACGAGAGCAAGCTTGTAATGCAATAGTATAAGTTTACAAATTAATAGTAATATCATTTTTTATCAGCGCAAATGGTCGCAGGCACGCCCACACGTACGAATGTAGGCCTACGGAAATAAAAAAATATCCCGCAAACATACGGTTACTTGCCAAAACAATAGAAGACATTTCTCCAAAATACCCCTTTTTAATGATTTTGTTGCCGTTTAGTTCTTCACGCAAATGCGAAGCAACCCACCTTCTGACTTCAAGTTTCAATGACTTTCAGTTACGTTAAATGACCGGATTCTTGCGTTGCGGAATGATATGAAAGATGTGAATTAGAACACACAAAACCCGTTGCCAATGACAGCAGTCATACATTTTTCGCAGCAGTGAATATAAAGAAACTGCAAACGTTGGGATGGCCCATTCAAATCAACGGAACTTTTTGGAACATTCTGAAGAGCCGTATAATAAATACAGGTATTTACGTTTGATTCCTAATTTACTATTGACCTCCGTGGGCCACACAGGGACAGCCAACGGGCCGCAAATTGCCCTTGGGCCGCACTTTGCCCAGGTCTGGTCTAGAGGGTTCTAGTGCTATTCCAGATGTGAGGTCATGGCTGATGAGCATGCGAGGGCTGACAGTGAGGATCTCTCAGCCAATGGCGTGACTCCTGGGGAGATGGATCAGCCAATAAGATGACTTCTGTTGGGGGACAGGGACCAATGGCGTGACTTCTGGGGGAGAGTGATGGCCAATGGCGTGACTCCGGCGGGAGAGTGATGGCCAATGGCGTGACTCCTGGGGGAGAGTGATGGCCAATGGCGTGACTCCTGGGGGAGAGTGATGGCCAATGGCGTGACTCCTGGGGGAGAGTGATGGCCAATGGCGTGACTCCGGCGGGAGAGTGATGGCCAATGGCGTGACTCCTGGGGGAGAGTGATGGCCAATGGCGTGACTCCGGCGGGAGAGTGATGGCCAATGGCGTGACTCCTGGGGGAGAGTGATGGCCAATGGCGTGACTCCTGGGGGAGAGTGATGGCCAATGGCGTGACTTCTGGGGGAGAGTAATGGCCAATGGCGTGACTCCTGGGGGAGAGTGATGGCCAATGGCGTGACTTCTGGGGGAGAGTGATGGCCAATGGCGTGACTCCTGGGGGAGAGTGATGGCCAATGGCGTGACTCCTACCGAGGAAAGGAGGATTATATAATGTTCTCTCTGATAGAGATAATCTCCACACTCCCAAGCACTCATCGTGTGTGTGTGTGTGAGTGAGTGAGTCAGTGAGTGATTGTGTGTGTGTGTGTGTGTGTGTGTGTGTCAGGGGAAGTAGAACTGCAGGACAGCCCCCACTTCTTTACCCGCCTCTGTGTGTGAGTGTTTTTGTGTGTGTGTGTGTGTTGTGTGTGTGTCTGTTGTGTGTGTGTGTCTGTTGTGTGTGTGTGTGTGTGTGTGTTGTGTGTGTGTGTCTGTTGCGTGTGTGTGTGTGTGTGTGTGTGTGTGTGTGTTGTGGGTGTTGTGTGTCTGTTGTGTGTGTGTGTGTGTCTGTTGCGTGTGTGTGTGTGTTGTGTCTGTTGTGTGTGTGTGTCTGTTGTGTGTGTGTGTGTGTGTGTTGTGTAAGTGCATTCCTAGCGCAGCATGCCTCAGGAAACAGAGACCAGGAATCTCACAGAACAGCTCAAGGAGACTCCCGTCTCCCGGCAACCCATCTACATGATCAGTATCAGGGAATGTGTGTGTGTGTGTGTGTGTGGTGTGTGTGAGTGTGTGTTACTACAAAGAGAGGGTGTGGGTATGTTAGTAAGAGAGTCTGTTTGCTAGCAAAAAAGAAGAGGGGTGTTGGTAAGAAGGAGTGTCTGTGTGTATTTGTATCTCTGCATTCTTCTATGTTGGGTGTGTATTTGTCTTTAAAAAGGAGAGGGTGTGTTTGTTTTCTGTGTGTGTATATGACTGAGAGGGATAGTGTGTATGTGTGTGTGTCTGAGCGAGAGGGATAGTGTGTGTGTGTGTGTGTGTGTGTGTGTGGTGTGTGTGTGTGAGAGTCTCGGACTGCGCTCTCAGCCAAAGCTGACTTCCTGTCCTCACATTCCACGCTGCTCTCTCACCCGCCGTGTCTGAGCAGCCAGAGAGAGAGAGAGAGGGAGAAAGAGAGAGGGAGGGGGGGGAGAGAGAGAAAGAGAGAGAGAGAAGGAGAGAGAGGGAGGGAGGGGGGAGAGAGAGAGAGAGAGAGGGAGGGGGGGAGAGAGAGGAGGGAGATGGAAGAAAAGGTAGAGAGAAGGGGTCAGGGGAGTATATGGGTGAAAAAGAGAGAGAGAGAGAGTTGGAGATGGAGGGGGGGTGAGAGACGTCCTTGAGGAAAGAGAGGGAGGGAGAGAGAGAGAGGTGGAGAGAGATCCTTGAGTAAATATAGAGAGATGGAGGAAACATCCTCATCTCCAGGGTACCATGTCAGAGTCAGATGGCTTCACCCACAGGAGTTACACACACACACAGACACACAGACACACACACACACACTTAAGACACACTTAAGACACCTCCTGTCAATTCGCTTCCGCCCTGAAGTGATAGGCAGCCTTTCCCTTCCAACTGTCACAATCACCAGAGACAGACAGACAGACAGACAGACAGACAGACAGACAGACAGACAGACAGACAGACAGACAGACAGACAGACAGACAGACAGACAGACAGACAGACAGACAGACAGTGTGTGTGTGTGTGTGCGAGAGGTCCTTGAGAAAAGAGAGGGAGAGAGAGAGGTGGAGAGAGATCCTTGAGTAAATATAGAGAGATGGAGGAAACATCCTCATCTCCAGGGTACCATGTCAGAGTCAGATGGCTTCACCCACAGGAGTTACACACACACACACACACACACACACTTAAGACACACTTAAGACACCTCCTGTCAATTCGCTTCCGCCCTGAAGTGATAGGCAGCCTTTCCCTTCCAACTGTCACAATCACCAGAGACAGACAGACAGACAGACAGACAGACAGACAGACAGACAGGCAGACAGGCAGACAGGCAGACAGGCAGACAGGCAGACAGGCAGACAGGCAGACAGACAGACAGACAGACAGACAGTGTGTGTGTGTGTGAGAGAGAGAGAGAGAGTGAGAGAGAGAGAGAGAGAGACACACAGACAGACAGTGGATATGTGATTTGACATGATGAGGTCAGAGGTCAGTTCAGATGTCCAGTCTGCCCCCAGACCAACTTCAGTCAGCACACCACCAGCGCTCTTCTGTCCTCCTCCCTTCTCTTCTCTTCTCTTCTCTTCTCTCCTCTCTCTCCTCTCCTCTCTTCTCTTCTGTCCTCCTCTCCTCTCTTCTCCTCTCTTCTCTTCTCTTCTCTTCTTTTCTTTTCTCTCCTCCTCTCTTCTCTTCTCTTCTTTTCTCTCCTCCTCTCCTCTCTATTCTCCTCTCCTCTCTTCCTCTCTTCTCTTCTCTACTCTACTCATCTCCTCTCTTCTCCTCCCCTCATCCAACACCACCTATACTAACCCACCTCTCTTCTCCTCTCCCTCTCCTCCTCTCCTCTCCTCTCTTCTCTTCTTTTCTGTCCTCCTCTCTTCCTCTTCCTCCTCTCTTCTCCTCTCCTCTCTCTTCTCTTCTCCTCTCTTCTCTTCTTTTCTGTCCTCCACTCTTCCTCTCCTCTCTTCTCTTCTTTTCTCTCCTCTTCCTCTCCCTCCTCTCCTCTCCTCTCTTCTCTTCTCTTCTCTCTTCCTCTCCCTCCTCTCATGCTCTCCTCTTCTCCTCCTCAGGTTAATGGCTGTCTGCTTGACCCACTACCTCCTACCATCGTCCGTAAGTCCAGCACGTCGTCGCCTAGCAACATGATGGAGACGTCCATCGACGAAGGCATCGAGACTGAAGAGCTGGACTCGGAGGATGACCCCGCCCATGTCTTCAGCACCTATCAAATGGCTCGGTTTGGACAGAGGAGACACACCCTCTCCGAGGTCACCAACCAACCAGGAGCAATCATGATTAGTGCAGGTAAGCTCACTCTCGGAGAAAGATATGTACACACACACACACACACACAAAATCATGCTCCTTTGTGATTGTGTGTGTGTGTGTGTGGGGCCCTTGACCTTTTGTGTCCTTGTGTCCGTGTTCTGGGGTCTTTCTCATGTGTCTTCTATTGTGTGTGTGTGTGTGTGTGTGTGTGTGTGTGTGTGTGTGTGTGTGTGTGTGTGCGCGTAGGTAAACTCTGTGCTATGGGCCAGAACCCTTCGCTGGGCAGTGTGGACTCGGAGTGTGACATGGGCTCAGACCTCGGCCTGCTGGACGACTCCGCCCCTCTTGCGGAGGCGGGGCTGGCCAACGCGTCAGTCACACACATGACTCCGCCTTTCCTCGCTGGCCGTCCAGCCAATCCGGCGATGCAGGCACTGACCTCACAGAGGAGGGAAACACACAACCGCTCACCAACCAGCTTCAGGGAAGGCCGACGCGCATCTGACACGTCTCTCACGCAAGGTACACACACACACACACACACACACACACACACACACAGACATATACACTTATACACATGAAACACACACACACACACACACACACACACACACGAGCAGGGCCGGAGTGGGCCCACTTACTAGTTTTCTCTTTATTAATACCATGGTTCAACAAATAATGTAAAGGTTAAATAATAATCCACTTAAGCTGAGAAGTTAACAAAAAATATTCCACTATTCCACAAGGATAGGTTGATAAAATAACAAAAGCAGAAATAAATAAATAAAGCATTTGAAACGTATCCCATTCTTCAACAAAGAGGCATATTGAACTAATGTTTACAGTTCAACTCACAGTACAGTATACAGTTACATTGCGAATAGCACTAACAGCATCTACAGCATCAGTAACCGCCTACAAAGTCAACAGAAACGTATATGCTAACCCAATGACATGATAAGCATCTGTGAAGAGGTTGTACTGTGAGAGTATTAAATGGACACAAATGGCACAGTTTTTGCAGGAGGAACAGGTCCTGCTTTCAAGCTCCATCTCTGGTAATATTTTGCTTGCGAATAGGTTGACAACGCTACAACGATATTAACCAACGCTACAACGTTAGCCTAATAGTTACGTTGCTAATCATATGGACTATGGACCCAACCGACTCTATTTGGGAGGGGAGAACTCGCTCGCATGGTACAACCTATGCAGAGGCTGCGGTGTCAGAATGCGTAACGTGTGTAGATTACTTTAAGAGAAGATGGACTAACGTGACAAATGTCAAAAAATAAAATTCTCGACCGGCCCAGAAGTGAAGCAGCCCACCGGGAACTCTCCCGATTCTCCCGATTACCCACCCCGGGCCTGCACACGAGACATATACACTTATACACATGAAACACACACACACACACACACACACACACACACGAGACATATACACTTATACACATGAAACACACACACACACACACACACACGAGACATATACACTTATACACATGAAACAAACACACACACACACACACACACACACACACACACACACACACACACACACACACACACACATATATACACTTATACACATGAAACACACACACACACACACACACACACACACACAAGACGTATACACTTATACACATGAAACACACACACACACACACGAGACATATACACTTACACACATGAAACACACACACACACACACACACACACACACGAGACATATACACTTATACACATGAAACACACACACACACACACACACACACGAGACATATACACTTATACACATGAAACACACACACACACACACACACGAGACATATACACTTATACACATGAAACACACACACACACACACACACGAGACATATACAGTGGGGAAAATAAGTATTTGAACCCCTGCCGATTTCGCAAGTTTGGCCACTTGCAAAGAAATGTGTGATCTATAATTGTAATGGTAGGTGTATTTTAACAGTGAGACATAGAATATCAACAAACAAATCCAGAAAACTGCATTTTATAACATTTATGACTTTATTTGTATTTGATGCAGAAAATAAGTATTTGAACCCCCAAGCAAACAGCAAGAATTCTGGCTCCCAATGACCAGTTATGTGCCTAAGAAGCACACAGATTAGTCCTCATTAGGCCTAACAAGGTACACCTGATCTCAACTGGTGACGTGTATAAAAGAAACCTGTCTAAAGAATCATACTTCACACCTTCAACCTCACCACCATGGGCAAGACCAAAGAGTTGACCAAGGACGTTGTAGACCTGCACAAGGCTGGAATGGGTTACAAAACCATCGGCAAGCAGCTTGGTGAGAAGCAGGCAACTATCGGTGCGATTATTCGTAAATGGAAGCAACACCAAACAACTGTCAATCGCTCTAGGTCTGGGGCTCCATGCAAGATATCCCCTCGTGCGGTATCGGTGATCATCCGAAAGGTGCAGAATAACCCCAGAACTACACAGGGGGAGCTTGTGAATGATCTCAAGGCAGCTGGGACCACAGTCACCAAGAAAACCATTGGCAACACACTACGCCGTAATGGTTTGAAGTACTGCAGCACTCGCAAGGTCCCCTTGCTCAAGGAAGCACATGTACAGGGCCGTCTGAAGTTTGCCAAATGAACACTTGAATGATTCTAAGGAGGATTGGGAGACAGGATGTGGTCAGATGAGACCAAAATCAAGCTTCTTTGGCATCAACTCGACTTGCCGCGTTTGGAGGGGTAAGAATGCTGAATATGACACCATCCCCACCGTCAAGCCATGGAGGTGGAAACATTATGCTTTGGGCTGTTTCTCTGCCAAGGGTACAGGACGACTGCCACTGCATTGAGGGGACTATGGATTGGGGCCATGTAACGTGGATATTGGGCTTGAACCTCATTCGCTCATTCCTCCCATTGAAAACGCAACCTTAAGGATTTGGAGAGGATCTGCAAAAGAGGAGTGGACCAAAATCCCTCCTGAGAATGTGTGTAAACCTGGTGACCAACTACAAGAAAAGTCTGACGTCTGTGCTTGCCAACAAGGGTTATTCCACCAAGTACTAAGTCATGTTTTGCTAGGGGTTCAAATACTTATTTTCTGCATCAAATGCAAATTAAGTCATAAATGTTATAAAATGCAATTTTCTGGATTTTTTTGTTGATATTCTGTTTCTCACTGTTAAAATACACATACTATTACAATTATAGATCACACATTTCTTTGCAAGTGGCCAAACTTGAGAAATCGGCAGGGGTTCAAATACTTATTTTCCCCACTGTACACTTACACTCATGAAACAGACACAGACGCACTTACACATGAAACACATGACACACACACACACTTACACACACACAACACACACATATACATTCAGATACTCTGGCATACTCAGATACACACTTACACACACTCCGACCAACTCCAGAACCCCCAGAGCTGCACAGCTCTTTAATTAGCAACCCTCAGCTGCCCGTCTGTCGACCAATCACAGTGCAGCACCTCCACAGGCCAGCCAATCAGAGAAGCAGGTGCTGCTCTCCGCTTCCTGAAATAGATCTCCAGTGTGAGTCAGAGGTAGAGGAGAGGGTAGATTCGTCATCATCATCATCATCACACACACATCAATGACAAGAATTGCACTTAATGATACACACACACACACACAAATGTGCGCATAGAGCCATAAATGAACATGCCAGATTACTCACACAACCCACGCAAGCATGAGGGCACACACACACACACACACACACACACACACACACACACACACACACACACAGACACAGACACAGACACACAGACAGTCATGAGTGAAAATACCAGCTCACACACACATCTGTATCAGTGACATCAGACTACACTTTCACACACACACACACACACACACACACCCATCTGTGCGAATGCCAGATCACAAACACACACACTAAGAGAAGCCATTTTTGGGATGAGTAAGAGTTTGGAGAACCCCCTCATGGTCCTGCAGCTACCACACAAGTCCCTTCCTCTTTACACACGACGCACAACACACACCACACACACACACACACAACAAAGTGATTACGAGATCAGGACAGATTCATATTAGGGCACCCACCACACAGACACTATCTTCACCAGGACACTCACCCACACTCACACCACCAACACACACCACACACCATAAGTAATCCAGACAGACAGATAGCAGCAGTGCACCCACATCATAGGACCCACACTTCTCACACGACACACCACACACACACACAACACACACACACACACACACACACACACACCACACACACACACGGCTAAACATGAACTCCCCTCATCTGCTCCTGGAGTGTCGTGTGTGTTGTGTGTGTGTGTGGTGTGTGTTGTGTGTGTGTGTGTAAAGAAATTGTGTGTGTGTGTGTTGGTGTCCAGGTCTGCGTAGCCTTCAGAACAGGCACCTGCCAGGGTAATCTGGGGCCGCACCAAAGGCATCCTGGAGCTGAATAAGGCGTACGAGCAGATGGGCTCTCCAGAGGACCCCTCACTGGGCATGGGGACCTACCCTCTGTACCCGCAGGAGCTGATGGACCCCATGCTGCCGGTGAGTTACACACACACACACAAACGAGCACACTCTCTCTCTCTCTCTCTCTCTCTCTCTCTCACACTCACACACACACACACACACACACACACACACGAGCACACACACACTCTCTCACACACACACACACACACACACACACGAGCACACACACACACTCTCTCGCGCACACACACACACCACACACACACACACACAAGCACACTCTCTCTCACACACACAAACACACTCTCTCACACACCACACTCTCCTCTCTCTCTCACACACACACACCACTCTCTCTCTCCTCTCTCTCTCTCTCTCTCTCTCTCTCTCCCCAAGGGACTGTAGACAGGGCTGTGTTATGTAATGGCTGAAGAAGTAGCCAATTGTCCCGTTGTTTACTGTCCGAGCCCCGCTGGGGCCTCAATGGCACCATTGTACCCCACACCGGTGGCTGGCACCCACACACACACACACACACACACACACACACACACACACACACACACACACACACACACTGCCTGGGCTGTTCTCCGTGACAGTCTCAGAGATACAACAACAGCCATTCACAAACAGCCCTTGTTGTGGCAAATGTTATTAAACATTTGATTTTCAAAAGCTCATTATTTTTTATTATTTCTGGAACTGGAGGGGGTTTGTATGTCTGTGTGTGTGTTTTATTGTGTGTGTGTGTGTGTTTGTTAGTAGAGAGCCTGTGTGTTCTCATTGTGGTGCTGAATACCGTTCTCCCTATGATTTAGCGTTGGGGTGATAGGAGAGAATTTATGAGTTTGTGTGTGTGTGTGTGTGTGTGTGGACGGGGTTTACGGGTTGTGTAGTTAGACACGTCGCTTGCAGGTCTCACCAGGTCAGGCTGTCTCATGTGGCTCTTATTCAGCTGCCAGCCAGCCTACAAACACACACACACACACACACACACATTTCTGTGCGCCTGTCTGTTTGATAGATTGAGCTTGTCTGCATTTACTGGATCCGTCTGTGTTTGATTGAGCATGTCTGTTTGATTGGGTCAGTTAGATTTGCTTTGGCCAGTCTGTCCTGGACTGAGCCTGTGTTTGAGCTCGCCTGTGCGATTGATCTGGTCTGGATTGGCAGGTGAGTGAGTTGTGTTTGAGCTCGCCTGTGCGATTGATCTGGTCTGGATTGGCAGGTGAGTGAGTTGTGTTTGAGCTCGCCTGTGCGATTGATCGGGTCTGGATTGGCAGGTGAGTGAGTTGTGTTTGAACTGATGCTGTGAGGACTGACGTGCTGCAGACAGATTCACTGGAGTATCTAGAAATGGATAAACTGCCTTTATCTGCCAGGATCTAACCTACGTGTGTGTGTGTGTGTGTGTGTGTGTGTGTGTGTGTGTGTGTGTGTGTGTGGGTGTGGGGGTGTGTGTTATCAGGGTGATGCATCCCACCAACATGACGGCATGGCCATGTTCTCTGCCGGCCATCCTCCACTGTTGTCACGGAGACAGAGCCTGGAGACGCAGTACCTCACACACAGGATGCAGGTACATCACACACCTCACACACACGTCACACACACACACGTCACTCAGTACCTCACACACACACACACCTTATCACACACCTCACACACACGTCATTCAGTACCTCACACACACACACCTTATCACACACCTCACACACACGTCACACAGTACCCCACACACAGGATGCAGGTACATCACACACCTCACACACACGTCATTCAGTACCTCACACATACACACCTTATCACACACACACACACCTCACACACACGTCACACAGTACCTCACACACACACACACCTCATCACACACCTCACACACACGTCACACAGTACCCCAGACACAGGATGCAGGTACATCACACGTCACACACACACACGTCACTCAGTACCTCACACACACACACCTTATCACACACCTCACACACACGTCACTCAGTACCTCACACACACACACCTTATCACACACATCACACACAGTACCGCACACACACACACACACACCTCACACACACACACACCTCATCACACACCTCACACACACGTCACACAGTACCTCACACACACACACCTCACACACACGTCACACAGTACCTCACACACACACACACCTCACACACACGTCAGACACACCTCACACACACACCTCACTCAGTACCTCACACACACACACATCACACACACGTCACTCAGTACCCACACACAACATGCAGGTACATCACACACACGTCACACAGTACCTCACACACACACACCTCATCACACACACGTCACACAGTACCTCACACACATCACACACATCACACACACAGGATGCAGTTACAGCCCAACGTCACACACGTCACACACGTCACACACGTCACACACAGGATGCAGGTACAGCCCAACATCACACACACACACCTCGTCACACACGTCACACACAGGATGCAGGTACAGCCCAACATCACACACGTCACACACAGGATGCAGGTACATCACACACGTCACACACCTCACACACACGTCACACACAGGATGCAGGTACAGCCCAACATCACACACATCACACACGTCACACACATCACACACAGGATGCAGGTACATCACACACGTCACACACCTCACACACACGTCACACACAGGATTCAGGTACACCCAACATCACACACGTCATACACATCACGCACGTCACACACAGGATGCAGGTGCAGCCCAACATCACACACGTCACACACGTCACACACATCACACACATCACACACGTCACACAGTACCTCACACACACACACACGTCACACAGTACCTCACACACAGGATGCAGGTACATCACACACCTCACACACCTCACACACGTCACACACGTCACACACATCACACACATCACACACAGGATGCAGGTACAGCCCAACATCACACACGTCACACAGTACCTCACACACACGTCACACAGTACCTCACACACAGGATGCAGGTACATCACACACATCACACAGTACCGCACACACACACACCTCATCACACAGTACCGCACACACACACACCTCATCACACACGTCACACACGTCACACACGTGCCTCATACACAGGATGCAGGTACAGCCCAAACATTTCAGTATGGAAGAAACATCACACACATCACACTTGTCACACACGTCACACTCGTCACACACATCTCACACATCAGACACGGGATGCAGGTACAGCCCAACGTCACACTCGTCACACACAGGATGCAGGTACAGCCCAACATCACACATCACACACATCACACACAGGATGCAGGTACAGCCCAACGTCACACACGTCACACACAGGATGCAGGTACATCACACACCTCACACACACATCACAAAGTACCGCACACACACACACCTCATCACACACGTCACACACAGGATGCAGGTACAGCCCAACATCACACTCGTCACACACATCACACACATCACACACAGGATGCAGGTACGGCCCAACATCACACACGTCACACACAGGATGCAGGTACGGCCCAACATCACACACGTCAGCCCAAACTCCTCAGTATGGAAGCAACGTCACACTCATCACACACGTCACACTCGTCAGCCAGCCAGACTGTAATATGCTGTCCTGTGTGATCCTGCTCTGCGTGTGAGGTGTGTGACAGGTTTGAGCAGTGTGTGAAATGTTGTTGGTGTGTGTGTGTGTGTGTGTTTACAGAAGGCCAGCCTGCTAGCCAACAGCCCCAGCTGTCAGATGTTCTGCAAGGATTCACCCCGTAGTCTGGAGCAACAGCTACAGGAACACAGGTATACACACACACACACACACACACACACGCATAAAGTATACAGACAGAGAGCTACAGAGTGCTGCACACACACAGACACTCTATCTCACAGACACACACACACACACACGCATAAAGTATACAGACAGAGAGATACAGATTGCACACACACAGACACTCTATCTCACAGACACACACACACACACACACACACACACACACATAAAGTATACAGACAGACAGATAAAGAGGGCACACACACAGACACTATCTCACAGACACACACACACACACACACACACATACATACATAAAGTATACAGACAGACAGATACAGAGTGCACACACATAGACACTTTATCTTGCACACACACACACACACACACACACACACACACACACACTCTCTCTCTCTGAGTCTTCTCTCCTCTCTCTCTGCAGGTTACTTCAGAAGCGCCTGTACTTGCAGAAGCAGTCTCAGCTGCAGTCCTACTTCAACCAAATGCACATCGTGGAGGGCTCCTACCCCCACCAGCCTCCCCTGGGCCACCACCCCGACCCCACCGCCGCCTCTGCCCCCGGCTCTATAGCGCCCCCCTCAGGCCACCACCACCACCACCAGCAGCAGCAGCAGCCCAGCCCTCGCCTCAGTTCTGCCACTCCCAGACTCTCAGCCCTCTCATGGGGTCCTCCCTGGAGCCGGTGCACTTTGACCCCTACCTGGGCCACTACTCCCACCCCCACCCCCACCTGCAGCCCCACAGCATGCCCCCCCACCCTGACACCTTGGGCTACAGCTACCCTCCCGGCTGTGAGCAGGGGCCCGTGGGCCTGGGGGAGCCTCTCTACCAGGAGCAGTATGAGTACCCTCTGGAGCCCGGGCAGCCCCCGCCACCCCCGCCCCGCCGGGCCCCCCCAGGCCATGCGCCGGGCACGGGGGCAGGAGCAGGGGCAGGAGCAGGGGCGGGAGGGCAGGAGGGGGCGTACGAGGGGCTGACCCTGCTGGAGAGCGAGATGATGGAGACGGTGGACTCGCACGGGTTCGTGCTGGTCAACTGAGCCCGGCCACGCCCCCGGCCACGCCCCAGCCGACGCCAGCAGACTAACCAACAGTGTTACCGCGACAACAGGGGGGGAGGAGCCTGAAAGAGGATGAACATGTTTTGATTCAAACTGATTTAGCGTCAGAAACAAACACTACTGCGTGACAGTGGTGAATCTCAGTTAAGGACTGAAAAACGATTTAGTGTTTTTTTTTTTGTTTTAACATCACAGTCCTCCCTCCTACCTCCTTAAGTTCCCCCTCTGCCTGGTACATCCCCGGGCACACGCAGGAGTTCTCACTCTCTCTGTGTGTGTTTGTGTGTGTGTGTGTCTATGTGTGTGTGTGACCTTCCCTTAAGCACACCACACGTGTACGAATACCCCCCTCCACACACACACACACACACACACACACACACACACATGCAGGAAGAGTGAGCTGTGTGTGGTAGTAGCAGTAGCCCAGCTGTGTGCTGATGTGGCTCTTCTGTCATGTAGGGGTCACGACCTCTTTAGCCCTTAGCCCTGCTAACCCTTGGCTGCACAGACGTCACGGGTCAGACCCGAGAGCTCATCTCACCCTTGGGTGCACAGACGTCACGGGTCAGACCCGGAGAGCTCACCTCACCCAGGCTGGAGAACCGCATTGCTGGTGCATCTCACTCATGTTGTATGTATCTGTGTGTTTGAGCGTGTGTGTGCAATATTGAAGCAATATATCAATTCGAGGCGGCGAGAAGCCATTAAGGTGTGTCCTATGGTGGACCACTGCAGTCAGTGATGGTCACTGATGAAGGCCACTGCAGTCAGTGATGGTCACTGATGAAGACCACTGCAGTCCGTGATGGTCACTGATGAAGACCACTGCAGTCCGTGATGGTCACTGATGAAGACCACTGCAGTCCGTGATGGTCACTGATGAAGACCACTGCAGTCTGAGTCAGTGATGGTCACTGCTGAAGACCACTGCAGTCAGAGTCAGTGATGGTCACTGCAGTCAGTGATGGTCATTGGTGAAGACCACTGCAGGCAGAGTCAGTGATGGTCACTGGTGGAGACCACTGGCCTAGTGATGTGGAAGGTCACTGGTCAAAATGGCTATGGTCTCTCCCACTGAGGTGCTCCGGTGAGCAGCTCTGCAGGCAGGTTGCGTTGCACTCCGTGGGCTGGGAGGCGCAGGGAAGGAGGCGCAGGTTCCCTGGAGGCTCCAGAGCTGCGTTGATGAGGAGAGGAGAGGAGCTACCGCCAGGACGACACGCATGTTACACTGGAATCCCCCCCACCCCCCAATCACTACTTACGGATGCTGGGGTGCCCAGCTGAGAGATAGACTCAGCGGATCGACACTTACCCCACCCCACCCCCGAAGGAATGCCTCACCGTAATCTAACCCCCCCCCCCGAAGGAATGCCTCACCGTAATCTACTTGAATCTACAGGAGATCTCTAAGACACACAATGCTACATTAAAGGACAAACAGGAGCCAAGGCTAAACCAGCTCCTCAGCAGAGGCTAGACTGTAGAATCTGTGTGTGAGCGTGTGTGTCTGTATGTGTCCGTGAGCGTGTGTGTGCGTGCGTGCGTGTGTGTATATGTGTGTTGTTCTTAGTAAGAGAATTTACTGGAGCACTTTGTTTCCAAGGAAGTGAAAAGGAAATGTGTGGAGATAAGAGGAGAGGAGAGGAGAACTGTACCTTTGCTGCTGGTCTAGGAGGCCCAGCGCCGCCCGGTCGGACTCTCCCAATGATGGGGTCCGTGGAGCCGCCCGGTCGGACTCAGAGAACACCTTCATGTGGTTGTTTCACGAGCTTTATTTCAAGAAGTCAAATAGGAGTTAGAGATTTTTTAAAGTGGTTTGACGATGCAACCAATATTCTGTTAAATGTGATAGTGTTCAGTGTGCCTTTTCTTCCTTTCTTTCTTCCTTCCTTTCTTTCTAAATTAAGATTTGAAGAACTTTATTTTTCAGCTCGATTCCTCTCTCATTTTTTTTATGTTGGAATTCCTACAGAACACGTGCGAGTCGACCCAGGTTTTTCCAGAGGTACAAAACCAAAGTCTCCTCCGAAGTCTGTCAGGACGGCGCCACCATGTGGTGCCTGGACTTCTTTGTTAGCTTTTTCCACAGTGTACTTTTTTCTTTTGGTTGTTTGTTTTGGTCAATCAGTATATGCCGTTGAAAAGTATTCTAGCAATATTTCTTGAATCCTAGTTCTAATGAATATGAGAATAGTGAACGTACTACAGAATCATAATCACACCCTTGCTGGCAAACACCATTCAGTTTGACATCCAACTTTACATTAACCTTCATGGTCACCACACATAAGCTAACTTGCTGTAGAGATTAAAAACTCAAAAGATTTATTGATCAATTCTGTGTGTGTTGCATTTTATTTCATTGTGTGTGTGTGTGTGTGTGTGTGTGTGTGTGTGTGTATATGTGTGTGTGTTGTTTCCTCCTTCATACTGGGACATCAAAAGACTCCTTTCTAGATGCACTCATTCCCTAACTCACACTTTTCCCAAATTACGGTCTTAAAGTGTGCTACGGTCCTAATGACAGTTCTTGCCTGCAGATTGTGCGCCGGCAGGATTAGCGCTCACCCACCCACCACATGGCTCCAAGCATGAGCTGTCATTCTCTTCTTCTGTGGTGCGCAGGGGATGACTCCAAGCATGAGCTGTCATTCTCTTCTTCTTTGGTGCGCAGGGGATGACCCAGTTTGGCTCCAAGCATGAGCTGTCATTCTCTTCTTCTGTGGTGCGCAGGGGATGACCCAGTTTCCTGCTGCACAGGAAGAGAAAGGAAGGAGCTGTTAATAATGTGTGACAGTACTTTATGAGCAGTTATAATGTGTGACTACTGCATGAGCAGTTATAATGTGTGTCAGTACTGCATGAGCAGTTATAATGTGTGACAGTACTTTATGAGCAGTTATAATGTGTGACAGTACTGCATGAGCAGTTATAATGTGTGACAGGACTGCATGAGCAGTTATAATGTGTGTCAGTACTGCATGAGCAGTTATAATGTGTGTCAGTACTGCATGAGCAGTTACAATGTGTGACAGTACTGCATGAGCAGTTATAATGTGTGACAGGACTGCATGAGCAGTTATAATGTGTCTGTCAGTACTGCATGAGCAGTTATAATGTGTGACAGTACTGCATGAGCAGTTATAATGTGTGACAGGACTGCATGAGCAGTTATAATGTGTGACAGTACTGCATGAGCAGTTATAATGTGTGTGACAGTACTGCATGAGCAGTTATAATGTATCTGACAGGACTGCACGAGCAGTTATAATGTGTGTCAGGACTGCAGGAGATGTTATATAATGTCTTTACCAAAGTCCTTTCAGATACCTCCATGAGGTGTTTGTGTGTGACTTTACCAAAAGTCCTTTCAGAGACCTCCATGAGGTGTGTGTGTGTGTGTGTGTGTGTTTGTGTGACTTTACCAAAGTCCTTTCAGAGTCCCCTGGACACTTTCAGAGACCTCCATGAAGGCAACAGAGCTTTCCGTTATGGTTTTATCTCCTGGCGAACACACACACACACATACAAGCGGAGTTCTCCACTACTGGCGTTGTTTACAGTACCGAGATGAGAGGCTTGACCTCTCTTGGCTGAGCTGTCCGGCCTCCCAGTCCAGCACAGATAATGTAAGCCATGGACACGGACATGGAGAGCACTCCAGCTAGCTCCATGCTGCGTCTGCCGTAGCCGTGTTTGCTGTAAACCGCAGAGAACTGGACGGAAGCTGATCTGTTTGTCTGTGGAATCACTGAGAGTCAACAACCCCTCAGGAACACAACATGGAGGTCAAGGCATCTGTGTAAACCCTGTAAAAAAAAGAACAGAATTTCAGAAGCATCCAGCGAGGTTTGTGTGACAGCGTGTTGACGCGTTTGCCCCTGCAGTGCAGTCTTGGTTTATTAGTGTGAGTACCAACCCTCTAGAGCAGCACAGGCTGGACTTCTACCTCACACTCAGGAGTTAGACACACGGAAAGCAAGAGCCAGACTAACAAATTAGCAAACGGAAATAAATACAAAAAAATTGATTATACGAGCCTGAATTGAAGAGAAAAATGTCTGATTAATTTTATGCTCATCACAATTCTTGAGAATTGATTGAGACCAGCTGTAGGGCAGCCCCGTGTCCTGGGTAGAGCTGTCCTGACGTCTCTGAAAAGCTCCCGCAGGTGTTTCATGTACACGCCTCACCGGGGTAATTAAAGCGCCTCACCGGGGTAATTAAAGCGCCGCTAATACATTCCTGTGCCTTTGAAGCCGTGAGCTGCGCTGGTGTCCTTCCACAAAAGCACTGCTTTGGTGTGCACCGCTTTCAGCCCCCTGGTTACTAACCTGACATCAGCGGTTGCCATGGCAACGGGCGAGGGAGGAACAGCGTGTCGTGGCTGCCCAGCAGGGATGCGAGTCCTCTGGAAGAGTAACCCCTTCAAGGAGAGCCCCGTACCGCCACTCTCAGGCTAATCAGATTTACAGAAAAACTCAAGAAACACCTCAAATCTGCAGCCAGGCAGGCAGAAGACAGACTGGCTTCACTCAATAATCAAGCTTTTCTTTAGGATGTTTCTCCAAAGTCCTTTTAAAACACAGTTTTTCAGCCTCAGGCCTGGTCTAGAAAGGGTTAGGGTCACTGAGGGTCTACGCACACCCTTAAGTGTGATGTGGTCGTTCCTCCATGCTCTGCTTCAGCAGTGACCTTGTCTAAGGCCCCTCAGTGAAATGTGTCACCATAACAGGCAACCCATAAGGTCTTCAGACCAGGTGTGACGCTGCTTTTCCCCTGAGGCACAGACTGACACTCTCACATACACTCACACACACTCAGTGAGCTTCTTCAGTCGTGGTCAGACTGCCTGGGCACTCCACACTCCAAACACACAAATCAGCCTGGGAGAATTTAAAGGCAAGTCCTTGATTATAATCTGTCACTTTTTGTCAAATTTAGCAAAATTATCATATTCGTCTGGTGTGAGCTCAAAAAACTCTGTTTTTACACAGTCCTGGCTTTGTGAATGGGAAACGCATGAAATGGCTCAGACTCCTCAGACCATACTCTATGAAATGGTTTATACTCTGATGAAATGGTTCATACTCTAGTTAAATGGCTCATATGTATGAAATGGCCCATACTCTGATGAAATGGCTCATACTCTATGAAATGGTTTATACTCTAGTTAAATGGCTCAGGCTCAGACCATACTCTGATGAAATGGCTCATACTCTAATGAAATGGCTCATACTCTGATGAAATGGCTCAGACTCAGACCATACTCTGATTAAATGGCTCATACTCTGATGAAATGGCTCATACTTGAGTTAAATGGCTCATACTCTGATGAAATGGCTCAGACTCAGACCATACTCTGATTAAATGGCCCATACTCTGATTAAATGGCTCATACTCTGATGAAATGGCTCATACTTGAGTTAAATGGCTCATACTCTGATTAAATGGCTCATACTCTGATGAAATGGCTCAGACAGACCATACTCTAATTAAATGGCTCATACTCTGATGAAATGGCTCAGACTCAGACCATACTGATTAAATGGCTCATACTCTAGTTAAATGGCTCATACTCTGATTAAATGGCTCATACTCTGATGAAATGGCTCATACTTGAGTTAAATGGCTCATACTCTGATGAAATGGCTCACATGTATGAAATGGCTCATACTCTAATGAAATGGCTTATACTCTAATGTCTCAGACTCTGTTGAACAATCACCATGCTGCTTCAGGAGCACAGAAGGGAGGGGTGTTATTTGTTTGGCGGTTGAGCTGAAATAAAACACCTTTCACCAGAATGATGAGGTTTGGTGTGTGAGTCGGCCAGAATGATGAGGTTTGGTGTGTGAGTGTGTGTGTGTGTGTGTCGGCCAGGCAGGAAACACAAGCTCCGGTGTGCCACCACAACCAAGGGGCACGGCACACAGAGCCTCCTGCCTGCAGAATCAGACCGTGTTAATCTATGCCAGATAGCTTTCAAGATTTCCCATCAGTTTCTCATGACACATCATTGGGGGTGCAGTCACATCACCTGCATGTGTGTGTGTGTGTGCGTGTGTGTGTGTGTGCGTGTGTGTGTGTGTGTGCGTGCGTGCGTGCGTGTGGGGAGGCCAGACAACACAAGCTACAGAGTGCCTCCACAGCTAGGGGCTTGTGATGCACAGAGACACACACACACACACACACACACACACACACACACACACACACACAGAGGCACAGAGTTAGATCAGATAGATCTTATCTTAAGTCAGCAGCAAAGCAAAGTACAGAGCTGATATTCATGAAACACTGTCCCCCATGAGTCCCAGAGCCACTCACGGGAGTTCGTTTGTCTTAGTGTGTGTGTGTGTGTGTGTGTGTGTGTGTGTGAGAGAGAGAGAGCAGAGATGAATAAAAGAGGAAAAGACAGGAGATGAACTGCTGTCTCAAGTTTGTCTGCTTAGAGGCTGTTGTCCAAGAATATTAAGTGTTTTGTGTGGTTGCCATTTATAATAGAGTGTTTGGATTGGTGGATATAAACATGGCCATTACATAGAATAAATAACATTTTGATCTCAATCTCTCCATTACACAACTGTGATGTACCAGAGAAGTTCTCCTCTCCTGCTTGGGTATGCTGTGGAGCAAGAGGTGTTGGTTGCACAACCCTGAGGGAGCCTGAGGGAAGCTTGTGAAAAGTGAAAGTTGGCGTAATCAGTGACATGTTCAAAGTGTGCTCTCTTCCCCGGGGGAGGCAGTGTTACATAAGGGCTGTTCAGACGCCATCTTCCAGGAATCTGCCTTCTCAGGTGACAAAGGACATTACACGTGTTACACTCCCTAAACCTCGCGTCCATCTACACTCCTACACACACACATATACCCTACCTCTCCACAGGCAGTTAATCAGCTCCGCTCCACTTGCCCTGCGGTTGGTGACAACACACACACACACACACACACACACACACAGACACACACACAGCCCCCGTGCCCTGCGGTTGGTGACACGCCTCTGGTTATTTATATTTGTATTCCATGTCCAGCACAGCTGCCATTGCGTAATGCTGAAACTCTAGCTGGGACATCTGAAAACAATCGACCTCAACCCAACGGCCCCTTGTGTGTGTCTGAGTGTTTGTGTGCGTGTGTGTGTGTGTACGGCCCCTTGGCGCCCCAAGCGGACAGGAAACGGGCCTCGCGATCAGTGACAGCACAGACTTGAAAGTCACGGTACAAAGAGTTTCTCCTGTGTGTGTGTTTGAAGTCAAGCAGGAAATGTGGCATGTATGCCCTCATCATGGGACCTGGCCCTGACACCCTACAGCTCCAAAGACACACTTTTACCTCTGCTTAGTGAAAGCTTAGAGCAACAACACAAGCCCCATGAAAAGGCCTTTTAAAGGTCTATAGTCTCAAGCCAGGTGCATCGATCTCTCTGATCACAGTTTGCCAGTCACGATTCTTGAGATGAGATATACAGATGTTAGCGCTGATGTTAACCTAGCCCTGAATGTTAGCCATCTAGCGCTAATGTTAGGCTAGCCCTTGAATGTTAGCCATCTAGCACTGCTGTTAACCTAGCCCTGAATGTTAGCCATCTAGCGCGGCTGTTAACCTAGCCCTTAAATGTTAGCCATCTAGCGCTGAGTGTTAGCCATCTAGCGCTGAGTGTTAGCCATCTAGCGCTGAGTGTTAGAATAGAATATATTTATTTGTCATTGCACAAGTACAACGAAATTGAGGTAGCAGCTCTCAGACACAAAAACAATACAAATATAGATTGAACATATATATATACATATTTACACTATAAAAACACAAGACATATAACACAACAGAGAGACAAATACAGGTCAGTTTTGTGCATTGTTAAGTGCTATGATGGCTCTGGGATAGAAGCTGTTTCTCAGCCTGTCTGTTTTTGCTATGATGGTCCTAAAGCGTCTCCCTGAGGGCAACAGTTCAAATAGGTGGTAACCAGGGTGTGTTGAGTCTCTGAGGATACTGTGGGCTTTTCTGAGGCAGCGTGTTTTATAAATGTCCTCAAGAGGTGGAAGAGAGCAGCCAATTACTTTTTGCGCTGTGTTAATGACCCTCTGGAGTACCTTTCTCCACAGCGAGATGCCATAGCTTAGCACTGACTCCACAGAGCAGTGGTAAAAGCCATCTAGCGCTGAGTGTTAGCCATCTAGCGCGGCTGTTAACCTAGCGCTGAGTGTTAGCCATATCTAGCGCTGAATGTTAGCCTAGGCCTGAACTTCACATCATCCACACGACAACAATTTCTACTGGCTTTACATTAATGTTATCATAGAGCTATCTGCCTTTATGATCCGCCTATGACTTCACCTTTGACCCTCTGTACCAGTCTTATAAACACAAACCACAATACAAACAAACCTCTTTTTTTTTTTTTACTTTTTATTCAGTTTTCCACATATGGTGTTGGCTGTAGTCATCTGTAACGGTAAAAACAATAGAATCCCCATGAATCCACACACCACACTACCAGAGGGAATATCTAGGGCCCTAAAGACACGTGATTCTATCCCCCAATCAGGAAATTACATCACCCCCCCGCCCCACACACACACACACCCCCACCATTAAGAGTTCTTCCCAGAAAACCCTGGCTTCTGCCCCTCCCTCTGGTGCCCCGACCACTCAGACTGCCTGACTCTTTATTCACAGGAGGTGGCTAGCGCACAAGAATTACTAACACAGGACAAATACTGTTTGCTTCAGAACAAAATGAAAAAAAAAAAAAAAAAGTATTTCTTTTTAAACAAGTTCTTCCTAATGTCATTGGCACAGACAAAGATGAAGCTTGAAGCTGAAACACTAAGGGTCTCCAGCACGTTGCTGAGGTGAAAGCAAAAAGGCCAGTGTACAACTGACCACTACACCAAGGAGCATCGGGGGTGGGGGGTCTATGCCAATGAACAACACTCATCTGAGAGATGGTCCCTTACCGACAGCCCCCTCACTGGGGGGAGCAAAACAAAGATGAAGAGAAAGAAAGAAAGAAAGAAAAGAAGGCCGCAAGCGAAAGCGAAAGCTGAAAGTGTGATGGGAGCTCCGCTCTGCTCCTGGGTGGCGGTGTGTGTGTGTGTGTGTGTGTGTGTGTGTGTGTGGCGGTGTGAAGCACTTCTCTGAGCACATGGCACCTCTCTGGAGGAGCGGGGAGAGACAGAGAGGAGGCTCATTGAGAGAGGAGGCGCTTGGAGAGTGGAGGCGCATGGAAACAGTCTATGAGCCTGGTGGCCAATGCCTTTGGAGAGCACTGAACACACACACACACACACACACACACACACACACTTCAACAGTCAGGAGGGGAGGACTACTCTTGAAGCTCCCCACACAGCCACGTCACAGCGCCCCCCGCAGGCCAGGGAGGGGTGGTGGAACTGCTGGACAGGCGCTTCCATCACCGACAGGAAGGGGGGGGAGGAATGGCAGTGATGGGCAGCCCCAGAGAACAGCAGGAGAAATGGAAACAAAATGAGAAGAATGGAAAGATCAAGAGAGAGATTGACAAGATCAATAAATAGAATGCAACAGGTGTCGCTCCGTCGCACTTGACTGCTGGGGAATGCTTCAGGCCAGGACCAGAACTGAGAGAGAGAGAGAGAGAGAGAGAGAGAGAGAGAGAGAGAGAGAGAGAGAGAGAGAGAGAGAGAGAGAGAGAGAGAGAGAGAGAGAGAGAGAGAGAGAGAGAACAAGAGTTAAACACTCGCGCACACACATTTCTGAATAGACATTAATGCCTATTATATGCGCCTGATATGAGTAGGAGAGGCTCACCGCTGATGGCCTCCAGGGCGAAGTACTTGACGTCCATATCTTGATCTGTGGCCAGTTTCTCCAGCACTGGCTTCACCTCCGTCTGCAGGGAGCTGAGGGGTCACACAGAGGCCACACACACACACAATCAATGTGGGTCAGACACACACACATATACACACACAATCAATGTGGGTCAGACACACACACACACACACACACATATATATATATATATATACACACACACACACACACACACACACACACACACAGTGCACGTACTTGCTGTCCAGGACGGGTCCGATCTTCTGCAGACACTTGGCCACATTGAAGCGCACGTTGGCCACCTGGTCCACGGCCATCTTGAGCACCACTGGGAGCATGTGCTTAGTGGTGATGTCCTGGCCACACACCTCCGACAGGGACTATGGGGGGGGGGGGGGGGGAAATCACCAGTCAGACTCGCCACAACACACGTCCTCACACACTAATAGGCTCTCTGGGGAGTGACTGAATGTGTGTGTGTGTGTGTGTGTGTGTGTGTGTGTGTGTGTGTGTGTGTGTGTGTGGATCCACAGATGAGATAGGGCGATTCTTGAGCAGTGAGGTCATCTCTGACTGCTGGAACTACACCAGTGGCAGTTTACACTGTTAAGTAAGGAGAGCTCACCCGCTCCCCCTCTCTCACACACACACACACACACACACACACACACACGTGAGCTCATTCACTTGCCCTGAGCCAAGGATTTGATATGAGTCAATACCATAACTTGCCAACACAATGACATGTCTACTCCATTCAGTACCATAGGAACCTTATGGCCACATTAATAGTACAGCCAGTGATGTCAGTGGAAGGCGGCCATTTGGAAACTGAACACCCCTCCTCCAGTGCTCATAACATAGGACTATACTGAACACCCCTCCTCCAGTGCTCATAACATAGGACTATACTGAACACCCCTCCTCCAGTGCTCATAACATAGGACTATACTGAACACCCCTCCTCCAGTGCTCATAACATAGGACTATACTGAACACCCTCCTCCAGTGCTCATAACATAGGACTATACTGAACACCCCTCCTCCAGTGCTCATAACATAGGACTATACTGAACACCCCTCCTCCAGTGCTCATAACATAGGACTATACTGAACACCCCTCCTCCAGTGCTCATGACATAGGACTATACTGAACACCCCTCCTCCAGTGCTCATAACATAGGACTATACTGAACACCCCTCCTTCAGTGCTCTTAACATAGGACTATACTGAACACCCCTCCTGAACACCCCTCCTCCAGTGCTCTTAACATAGGACTATACTGAACACCCCTCCTGAACACCCCTCCTCCAGTGCCCTGACCTGACTGACGCCTCTCTCTCCCCATCATTGCTTTAAGGACCAAGCTACAAGAGTGTGGCTCACACAGGACCTGCCCACAGCCAATCATGAATGCTGTGAGAAGTGTGTGAGGGCGTGTGTGTGCACAAACACACACTCACATTGACGCAGAACAGCGTGGTCATGCGGTGCAGGTAGTTGGGGTCGTGGGCCATGCCCAGGACTTTGGGCACGATGGTATTCTGTGCCCACTCCGGCCCAAACTTCTCCACCAGCTTCTTCAGGTTTGTGGTGGCAGCCTCACGGATGGCATACACTACAGAGAGAGAGAGAGAGGGCATGGCAATTACACACACGGCATACACGAGAGAGAAAGAAAGAAAGAAAGAAAGAAAGAAAGAAAGAAAGAAAGAGAGCGTATGTCAATTACACACACACACACACACACACACACACACACACCTCAAAGATGGTATACACTACAGAGAGAGGGCATGGCAATTACACACACACCTCACAAATGGCATACACTAGACACAGAAGCAGCATGTCAACTACACACACCCTTTAGAAATGGCATACACCACAGAGAGAGTACGTCGACTACACACACACACACACACACACACACACACAGAGGGGGTTTGTGAGCGGGACAAGCACACAACTCCCTCTCAAACACTTTGTGGATGGCATTCATGGAAGACTGAAAGAAGCAGAGCCTGGCCGTTGAACACACACACACACACACACACACACACACACACACACAGAGATAACTGAAATGCCTCACAGATGAAACGCTATGTACTCAGGCCCCTAGAAAGAGGTTTCGGGTGATGTAACGGGCTTTCTGGACGCCATTTTTTTGCCATGGGTTGTGTAATGCAAACACACACACACACACACACACACACACACACACACACACAGCTGCTAAATGAAATGGAGATTATCCTGGAGCAGTAACATGGGCGTGCGTGCGTGCGTGCGTGCGTGCGTGCGTGCGTGCGTGCGTGCGTGCATATGTGTGTGTGCGTATGTATGTGTTATGTAAGGAATCAGTGGCCTGGGGGAATGGAGGATGCACAGGCAAATTCCAATGCAATCAGGAGAGAGAGAGAGGGAGGGGGAGGGAACATGTGTGTGTTAAGGACAGATACAAGCCATCAGCTGGAAAACAAAATATGGTGAAAGCAAGCAGGGGTGGACGTGGACACACACACAGACACACACACACACACACACACACACACACACACACACTTCCCCCATGGCAAGCAGAGGTTTCTACCCTGAACTCTACCCTAGATTTTGCAACTTGAACTGGACCACTGAACTAGTCGTGTGAAGAGCCTATAGGGGCTGTGTCCAGGCTGGACCGCACCACACCACCTCTCTGGACCGGACCGTTTACGGAGACACAGAGAGGCCTCCGTCAAACAAACAACTTTTGTACAAATACGACCATCTACGGAGTTTGGTCCGCCGCCATCTTTTTTTTTTTTATTGCTTTGCAACACCCACAACCGTCAGAGAACCATAAATGAAAACGAGTCCGTCGAGGCAACTGCGTGACCACGGAGTAACGGAGTCGTAGAAGTTTATTTCGGCCTTTACAGTTACACTGTTAACTCATTAATCACTCTGGACCAGCACCTCCTCTCTGGGACAGACAATGCTGAGCAGCACCATCCTCTCCCTGTCTCGTGATGGCAGGTGAGGATGAGGAATCACAATGATGAAGATGAATCCAGAGGCCACTGGGGAAAGGGAGCACTGACCTAGCCAACTCATCTAACCCAGCCTCTGCGCACACACACACACACACACACACACACACACACACACACACACACACGCACACGCACACGCACACACAACCACTTTCAGCTCCCACTGAATGTGTGCGTGTGTGTGTGTGTGTGTGTGTGTGTGGTGCCAGGGCAGTGTGCATGTTTCCAGCAATGCACTGTGGGGAAACGTTAGCAGTGGCTTGCTGGTGAAATAACCCTGAAGTGCTGCTCCCTTCATTACCAGATGGTGGTAAGACCTAATACATACACACACACACACACACCCACCTGAAGAAAGCAGCTGATGAGACAGGAATAGCAGGAGGGGCTGACGGTACTGTGTGTGTGTGTGTGTGTGTGTGTGTGTGTGTGTGAGTGAAATGGGGTTCTTTGGGAATGTGGGGCTTACCATGGTCAACGAGCCAGGCCATGCAGAGGGAGTTGAGCTTCTCATCGAAGAACTCCACACCCTGAAGGAGAGACAAGAGAGCATCAGCAATAGCGCACGCACACACACACACACACACACACACACACACACACACACACACACACACAGAGAGAGCTGCCTCTACAACAGCCATATCTGAGGATAGCCAGCTAGAAGGAACCCTATTAGTTACAGAAGGTTCTAACCAGGCCTTAGAAGCTTCCTTAGAATAGAATTTGTCCATGAGAGTTGGAACACATGATCTAAAATGATAGCCCAATTAGTTCTGGCTTGGCTTGTGACTGGCTCAGGGGGACTCCATGCGGTGCCATCTCGTCATGCCCGTAGCGTCACCTTACATAAGTGTGTGTGTGTGTGTGACCTGCAGGAGCCCAGTGACAAACAAAGAGCTGCTTGTCTGTGCAGAGGGAAAATAAACACCTCACACACAGGGATGCCTTCTGTTTGTCTGTGCAGAGATGAAATAAACACCACACACACACACACACACAGGGATGCCTTCTGCTTGTCTCTGCAGAGAGGAAATAAACACCTCACACACACAAACACACACAGGGATGCCTTCTGTTTGTCTGTGCAGAGAGGAAATAAACACCTCACACACAGGGAGGCCTTCGTGAGGAAGGGCTTTGTGTCCAGTCATTGTCCCCATTCTGGGTCTACTTTCCAATGAAAAGCTAAATACTTGTTCACAAAAAGGAATATCTCTAGAACACACACACACACACACACACACACACACACACACACACAAATAAAGATAGCCAACACAGCATCATTTCAACAACAGAAACTTGAGAGCATGTCACTGCAGCAGACTGTGCCGCCCTTCCTGTAGCCCACTGCATACTCACACACACACACACACACACACACACACCACACGAGAAGCCCTTCACTGCAAACACATAAACACACACACATAAACACACACATAAACACGAGAAGCCCCTCACCAGTTGCCCTGCCAGGAGGGGCATGTACTCGATGATGGCCAGCCGCACCCTCCACTTGGCGTCCTCGGCCAGCTCCACGATGGCGGGCAGCAGGGACTGGGACAGCTGGCGGATGCCAATCACCTCGTTCACACAGTCCAGGTTGGAGATGATGTTCAGACGCACCTCAGGGCACTGGAGCAGGATGAGAGGAGAGGAGTCACATAGAGTACAAGAGAGTAGGAGTGTGTGTGGCCTCTGTTTAGGTGTGTGTCATGATGCACGTTTACTGGTCCCCTGTGGACATTTTGGGCCCTGTGTGTGTGTATGTATGTATGTGTCATGATGCACGTTTACTGGTCCCCTGTGGATATTATGGGCCCTGTGTGTGTGTGTGTGTGTGTGTGTGTGCGTCATGATGCACGTTTACTGGTCCCCTGTGGATATTATGGGCCCTGTGTGTGTGTGTGTGTGTCATGATGCACGTTTACTGGTCCCCTGTGGATATTATGGGCCCTGTGTGTGTGTGTGTGTCATGATGCATGTTTACTGGTCCTCTGTGGACCCCCTCTCTGCTTCGTCTCCCCCACAAGTCATCTAAACTCCAACAGCCAATAGAAACACAAACGTGCAGCTAACTGTGTTTAAACACTCAGAGTACAAGGCTGTTAAACATTCACAAGAGCACTCAAGTCCTAAACACACACACACACGCCTGCTAGATGAAAGTGCCTGTGCTAGAGGAATACTGCCAACACTCTGTCCTGTAGCTGAACTTCAGATGTGTGTGTGTGTGTGTGTGTGCGTGTGTGTGCAGGTTAGTAAAACCCCTGCGC
Organism: Clupea harengus; assembly: GCF_900700415.2. Lineage (NCBI taxonomy): Eukaryota > Metazoa > Chordata > Actinopteri > Clupeiformes > Clupeidae > Clupea > Clupea harengus. The sequence continues at coordinate 16,605,668 of NC_045168.1, forward strand.
ATGAAGGCTTCAGGCGTCTGCAAGGCTAAAAGTGTCCCTTGCGGCTCTCCGTCCAGCAGCTGGTTCAAACCTCGTCCTTGAGCTGGACCAGGAAGAGCTCAACTCCAGTGTGTGTGTGTGTGTGTGTGTGTGTGTGTCTCACCTCATCCTTGAGCTGGGCCAGGAAGAGCTCAACTCCAGTGTGTGTGAGTGTGAGTGAGTGTGTGTGCGCGTGTGTGTGTGTGTGTGTCTCACCTCGTCCTTGAGCTGGGCCAGGAAGAGGGGCAGCAGGTGCTCCACGGTGTTGTCTTTCCCCAGGATGGTGGACAGGCCCATGATGACGGACGCTAGCGCAGACTTCACGTGCTGGTTCGTGTCAGTCACCAGCTCCTGCAGGACACACACACACACACACACACACACAGGTCAGAGGGACAGAAAGAGAGAGAGAGAGACAGTGCAGGCTGTAGTGGCATCTGCTGGCAGGGCCAATGGCCCCCCGGTGAGTGACAAGCCATCTCACTTAATCCCAAACGCTAAAACTCCACTCGTCATTTCAGCCACACACACACACACACACACACACACACACACACACACACACACACAGCTCTCTAGTCATTTCAGCCACACACACACACACTGCTCTCTAGTCATTTCAGCCACACACACACACACACACACACACACTGCTCTCTAGTCATTTCAGCCACACACACACACACACTGCTCTCTAGTCATTTCAGCCACACACACTCCACACTTAATGGACAATTAAAGCAAAAATTCCACCACTTCTCAAAAACCTATTGCCTAGCTTTTATATTTCCCTGGAATTACAGACTGAGGAGAGGAAACGTGACGTTCCCAAACTCTTGCGAGATTCCCATGGGTGCAGAGAAGTGTGTGTGTGTGTGTGTGTGTGTGTGTGTGTGTGTGTGTGTGTAATGGGTTTGAGCTGCGAGACGTCACGACCCACATTGTTTACTAGGTAAATGGGATCTTTGAAGTGGCGCTGTTAATGACTAGCTTACATCTGTGCACCCACACAGTCCAAACAGTATTTACAGCACGCACACACACACACACACAGGCTAGCCTCCTCTACGTGACCTTTACCCCGGCACATAGTTGTAGTGGTGTGAGCCGCACTGGTGGGGTGGGGTGGGTTGGGTGTGTGTGTGTGTGTGTGTGTGTGTGTGTGTGTGTGTGTGTGTGTGTGTGTGTGTGTGTGTGTGTGTGTGTGTGTGCGCGCGCGCGTGCTAGGCACATGTTTGTTTCTTCATCTGGTATGTGGGTCAGATTGGAGCATCACGCAGCCCTTGGTGACGCTGACACACACGGAGAGGCGCTAATGTGTGTGGTTACCTCTGTGGGGCTGGCGTACGGATGGCACTCTTAACACAGGACTGGCAAACACACACTGCCAGGGATGGTGGTCTGTGCCACCACACACACACACACCCTCTACCACACACACACCCTCTCCCACACACACCCTCTCCCACACACACCCTCTCCCACACACACCCTCTCCCACACACACACACACACCCCCTCTCCCACACACACACACACCAGGATCTGCCTCCAAACTACAGCCCAGCAGCCTCAGGGGAGGAATCTCACAGGGGCAACAGTGCCCCCTGCTGGATAAGGGCTCCGGGGACATGACACTGACTCCACACTGCTCCTCACACTGGGGCAGGAGAAAGGGGTTAGGGGCAGGAGAGAGGGGTTAGGGGCAGGAGACAGGGGCAGGAGAGAGAGGGGTTAGGGGCAGGAGAGAGAGGGGTTAGGGGCAGGAGAGAGGGGCAAGGGGCAGGAGAGAGGGGCAAGGGGCAGGAGAGAGGGGCTAGGGGCAAGAGACAGGGGTTAGGGGCAGGAGAGAGGGGCAGGAGAGAGGGGTTAGGGGCAAGAGACAGGGGTTAGGGGAAGGAGAGAGGGGCAGGAGAGAGGGGTTAGGGGCAGGAGAGAGGGGCAGGAGAGAGGGGTTAGGGGCAAGAGACAGGGGTTAGGGGCAGGAGAGAGGGGTTAGGGGCAGGAGAGAGGGGCAGGAGTGAGGGGTTAGGGGCAGGAGAGGTATGGAGATCATGACTGGCCTGTATGGAACAGAGCCAGCCTAGTATCTGCCCTCCACATGCAGGACTGACATTAACTGTATATCTGGCTAGAGATGGGGCATTAACTGGTGAGAGACGGGGCATTAACTGTACATCTGCCTAGAGACGGGGCATTAACTGTACATCTGCCTAGAGACGGGGCATTAACTGTATATCTCAGCACTGGATAGAGATGGGCTCTCAGGTCTGATTGCGGTTACTGATTAATCAGCCTCTCAGACGGACACACACACCTTGCCAACAGGAGCACAATCACACACACACGCCTCGCACACAGGAGCACGATCACACACACGCCTTGCTAACAGGCGCACGATCACACACACAGGAGCACGATCACACACACGCCTTGCCAACAGGAGCACGATCAAACACACGCCTTGCACAGAGCATCACGATCACACACACGCCTTGCTAACAGGAGCACGATCACACACGCCTTGCACACAGGAGCACGATCACACACACGGCATCATGTGTAGTACCTTCACACAGGGCAGGAGGTGAGTCATGATGATGGTCTCCCTGCCATCCTCTGGCAAATTCTCACAGAACTCTGTGGACAGAAAACACACATGATCAACACACACACACACACACACACACACACACACACACACACACACACACACACACACACACACACACACACAAACACACACAAACACAGAGAGAGACTGCACACGCACACACACACACTGCACTAGCCACCAGGTTAACTCCTCTACCTAATGGAACAGCAGTTCTCACCTTTGACCTTATTGGCAGCAGCTGCACGGACCTCAGCCTCGCAGTCCTTCAGAAGGTTCTGGAAGGCGGGGACCAGGTCATTCTTGGTGATCTCAGGCCCAACTGCCGTTTGCAACTGGAAAAAAAGCAGAAACAAAACAATTGCCCAACATTCTTCACCTATTGTCCAACATTCCTCAACTATTACCCAGCATTCCTGGAGTCACTGGGAGGAGAAATGCTAAAAAAAGAGAGCTTTAAATTACTGTGGCCCAGGTGCTTCAGACAGAAAGAGACAGACAGAGTTGACAGCGACCTGTGACCCTGATCACCTGCTGATCATTCCTGGAGGCCCAATGGCAGCATGAGGAGGCCCTCTGCACCAGTGGCATTATTAACCACACCAGGAGTCAACGTGGCAGATGACCTGCTAGTCATTAAGGTTCCCTATCACCACTAGCAATAACCCACACAGCAACAGCTGTCTTTGGAGGGGAACTGCCCCCTAATGCAATAACCCACAGATAAAACAGCTGTCTTTGGAGGGGAACTGCCCCCTAATGGGGCTAGAACCTGCCCTGGGCCCGGAGCAGATTCACTGACATGGGAAGGAGCATGGCATAGGGCTGATGACTGACTGTCACACAGAGGGGCTTCACTGTTCAGTATTTCTAGCGGCGTGTCGCCACTCACCTCAGAGAACTTGTCGGCCACCATGTAGCGCACCCTCCAGGACTTGTCCTCGGCAGCCTGGCGCAGGGTGGGCATGACCAGCGCCTCCAGGTCCTCCTGGGGCAGCAGCGTGGCGATGCTCACGCACGCCTCCACGGCCAGCAGACGCACCGAGTCCTGAAAGAGAGCGCCAGAGCCACGCGTTCATTCAAACATGTTTCTGATCAGGTGCTGCTGTGGGGTTACAACGGGCAGCCATGTACTGTTGCTAGGCAACAGGCCCTAGAGAAAGAAAAGCAATCCTCAAAACGGCTTTAAAACATCATTAGAAACGGATCCTCATGTTCCTGTCAGCAGTCAGAGAAGATTCTTCCCAGTTCATATAAATATTCGTTTAGGCTAAACCCCCTCCGCTCCTAAAGTGGAGCGTCGTTCCCTTTCGCATTCCAGGGGCTCTGGGGAGGGGGTTAAATAGGCCCAAGCCCCTGAACACATCATCTTAAGCTCCCCGCTCTCCCAACGCCTCTTCCCAAAGGGTGTCTGAAGTGTGGAGAAAAGTCATTACCACACAATGTTTGGCTTAGAGGCTTGTGTCTGTGAAACAATGCAGTAATGTCAACTGTTTAGTCTGGTGTTCACGCAGCAGTACACAAAAGCTTAGTCTGCATGTGACACTGCTCATTTCCACAAGTCACTGGCCAGTGTTGGTGTTTACAGATGCCCCAGATGATCAGCGTCTGGTGTTAAAACCACAGCCTGCTGGTGTGAGCCAGACGTCAGAGGGATTAGAGTGTGTGTGTGTGTGTGTGTATGTGTGTGTGTGTGTACCTGCTCATCAGAGGCCAGCGCGGTGAAGAGGGAGATGATGTCGCTCTTGACGTACTCCAGCTCCAGAACTTTGGCGAACTCTCCCAGCTTGGAGGCGGCCGCACGCCTCACCATAGGTGTGTCATCAGAGCACAGGGTGCGGAAATGTCTGGGGTGGGGACCAGATTAAAGAAACATTAGGGACCATTAAACAAACCCGCGGAGACCAGGAACTCAGGAGCACACTGGAGAGCAGCGTGTGGAAATGTTAGGGGGGGGGGAAGAGACCTCCAGAGACCGTATCAAAACATGCCCCTACCACCCATTAGACACATGCATACACACATGTGCCAAAGGACAGCAACACCAGCAGAAACTAGATTTAATTCAAAAGCCATCAGAGACCTCCACACAACCCAAGACCAGCAGAAAGTACATTTAAAAGCCAGAGACCTTCACACAACCCAAGACCAGCAGAAACTAGATTTAAAAGCCAGAAACCTTCACACAACCCAAGACCAGCAGAAACTAGATTTAAAAGCCAGAAACCTCCACACAACCCAAGCCCAGCAGAAACTAGATTTAAAAGCCAGAGACCTCCACACAACCCAGTGGAGACACGAGAACTCCAAATAGGACAGGACTCAGCTAGACCATAGAGCACATTAAAAAACTTTACAGGCAAACAGAAAAAACAAATCCATCAGAGCCAAAAAGGAGTGCTGCTGTGTCTACATCTGTATCTACCGAGAGATGCTACTGGGTGGGTATACTCACTGCTTGTAACTACTGAGAGAAGGTTACTGGGTGGGTATACTCACTGCTTGTATCTACTGAGAGAAGGCTACTGCAGGGGTATACTCACTGCCTGATCTCAGCCTTGACGGTGCTGGAGACGCGGGGGTAGCAGACGCTGAAGAGACCGCAGGCGGAGGTGCGGGAGGTGAACCAGTCTCCGCTGGCCAGCCTCTTCACCAGAGGCTCAAAGTGCACCTCCAGGTCCACGGGGGAGTGCTCCTGGGAGATCTTACGCAGGGACTCCACGGCCTTGTCGCGCACCACCGTCTCCTCCACCGTGGCCAGGCTCTCCAGGGGGGGCTGGGGGAGAGGGAGAGAGAGGGAGGGCGACTTCAGTCAGTGGTGACAAGTGACAGACACACTCAACAGGTTTTTCTTTCTGGGATGGGCAGGGTGCAGTCCCCCCAAGGCACACTACATAATCCGGACGGTTAAGTTGTCGAAGATGAAGGTCAGCAACAAGGAAGATGCAGTAGCTGTGTGCTTAACATACAACACATGATAACCTTTCTCTGCTCTGAGATAATGCAGTAGCTGTGTGCTAAACATACAACACATGATAACGTTTCAGTAGCTGTGTGCTTAACATACAACACATGATAACGTTTCTCTGCTCTGAGATGATCCCCATGAGCTTTCTGCTACGAATAGACATCAAGGCTTAAAACATTCTTTGCACTTCCTAAATGATAATAAAAATGGCTAGAACACACAGTGCACTCAAACCTTAACATGAGTGCTTCTCTCTGGGGGGAAACCTGTGCATGTGAGTTAGTGCGCTGCTGTGTATGATCACTGTGGGGTCTCACAGCAAATCCAGTGAAGCCAGTGTATGTCAGCCACTGCGGATGGAGATGTGGGGTCTTACCAGGAGGCAGTGGACATACTCTGGGCCGCCCACCAGCATGGTGAAGTTGCCCAGCTGCTCAGCCAAGGCCAGCAGGACCTCATCTTCATCGTAGATGGTGTCTGAAATCAGCAGAAGAGTTGGAACATGAGGGCCCCGGTTGTTTTGCTTCATAACATTAACTGCGCCGTCCTTCCAAGAATCAGCCCAATGCCTTACCAGTGAGGAAGGGAAGCAGCTCCGTGCGGGTCCGCTCCACTCCTAACGCCAACGCGATGGTGGACAGCTTCTTAATGCTGTTCAGCCGTAACTGCAGAGCAAGGGCGGTGGTTATTAATTAAGGGTTCAGGACAACTCGGCAGCAGTGCATCTGCACTTAACGGAGAGTAAACAACCTTTCCCTACACAGTTTTGTCGCCAACACACAGGTTTTGCGTGTGTGGGCGAGGCATTATGAGGGCGTTTGGCTTCCAGGAGGCCGGTACCATAGTAATAGGCCACACAAACTTTTAAAGATCATTTTTATTGTTCATGTTAATGAAACGACTAACTGGTGTCTTCCACCCTGACGCAGCCTCCTGTCTAGCCAGCTGACATTTCTGTCTCTTGACTACTGGCTGACTAGCTGACAGATAGCTAACGATAGGCTAACCAAACCCTTGAAGCTCAACACTTGACTGTGGCGCCAGTAACATATACACACACCTGGCAAATAAGATAAATGTATCCCCATGTATTGTTAATGTAAACATTAACAACAGGACCCCGTTTAGGTTAGGGTTAGTCCGATGGTAACTTGTCTTGGTTAACGTTAGCTAAAACAGCAATAGCTAACACTGGCTAGCTAGTTAGCTAGCTAACCAGCTAGCGTGTCGTCTTCAAATGAATGAGAAATGGACGCCGTTGTGAAAAATCATGCATAATTTCCAAAAATCTTTAAATTGTTTGCATTGTCCTTACCTGGACGTCTTCATTTCGAAGCTCGTCGATTAAAACGGCTATTGGGTAAAGCGAATCGTCTCCATCAGCTCCTGCCATTTTGGATCTGTTTGTTGAAGCTTCCGCCTACTGCCGACTACGGGGTTTCTGAGAGAGGGACAATCCGCACCAGGGGCTTAAGATCTGTCTGCTATGTCATCAGAGCAACTGGCCCAATTTCCACTACAATAAACCACATTCTAGGCCTTCTCTGAACATTTATCAGCCTACATTGATTTTATGTAAAGCACTTTAAAATGCAACTCTTGTACGAAATGTGCTATATAAATAAAGTCTTACTTACTTACTACATGTCAGATTGTGTAAACTCAATCAATCAATCAATCAATTTGTTTATTTGATCAAGAGGGACAGTGTACATTCATGAACATTAAAATGTAAATGCACCCAATTATAGCCAAAAGGCTAGTTTCCATTGGCAGTCCCCCTGCCAGAGTGAAAAAGGCTATACAACCTAAAAAAGGCATTAACGTATATTAAACATAACATTGACAATAAATAAAAAAAATAAAAAATAAATAAGATACAATAAAATAAAATACAATCCTAATATACAAGTTCTACTGCTATACAAGTTCTACTGCTTACCCACTAGTGATCACATTTTTGGTTATTTATCAACCATGTTTTGAGATTACCTTTAAAACAGTTAAATGAGGTTAAACTGGCTCAGAGCCCGATCTTAAACCATATTAATCCGTTTGCAGCTAAACACAAACAGGACTAGTCGAATCTAAATATGTATCTTGTTTGGCTAACACATAGACCTAATTATAACGTTGAGACGAAGACATATGATGTTTTTTTAATGAAACTTTTATTCTTTTGAGGAACATCCACAGATTACTTGTTTTTCCCTTTCAGTGTAGACTCTAAACTGTATGTTGACATAAAAGCCCATAATAATAATAATAATAATAATAATATACTTCATGGCCTATACACATGTCATCAATGTCACATACTGTTAGATACACTAACATGTCGTCACATATGGATGGAAAATGCTGTTAAAAATGGCAAAACAAGAGTGATGCTTCTATGGCATCCACAAGGAGGTAAACAAAAATGAGGGCTACAAGCACATGACTATAGAGCCCCTATCTGTTTTTCTTCTGTAAATACATGGCCTGGCAGCTGTTATGCTACATCTAAAATGAGATATATTGTCATGTTATTATGCAACACTTATTTAAACACCAAATATTTTACTTAAGTTCATGTAAACAGGAAGGTCTGGGTCACCATTTGAGGAAGAGTGTTTAGTCTAGCAACACAGAGCTACATGCTACACTCTACACTCTAATTCACTCACATGTTTTTACACACCAGGGAGGGTTGGGGGGGTCAGTCTGTTGTTAATAATCAGGTAGCTGGAGGCCATTGCCAATGATGTCAAGCATTCCTCTCTCACACCAGGGTCTTAAGCTTCAGCCCTGTTACTAACACACAACTCTCACTCTGTTCATGCGCACACACACACACACCTCTAACACACCCCTCTCGCTATGCGTACACACACACACACACACCTCTAACACACAACTCTCACTCTGTTCCTGCGCACACAGACACACACCTCTAACACACCCCTCTCGCTATGCGTACACACACACACACACACACACACACACCTCTAACAAACGGCTCTCACTCTGTTCATGCGCACACACACACACCTCTAACACACGCCTCTCGCTATGCGTACACACACACACCTTTAACACACGCATCTCACTATGCGTACATACACACACGTACACACTTATGCACACGTCTCTCGCTCCTGCATGCACACACACACACACACACCTCTAACACACGCCTCTCGCTCCTGCGTACACACACACACACACACACCTTTAACACACTCCTCTCGCTCCTGCGTACACACACACACACACACACCTCTAACACACGCCTCTCACTCCTGCGTACACACACACACACGCACGCACCTCTAACACACACCTCCTGTACTGTTTCCACACATGGAGGACTCTGTCCATGATGTGTTTGTGTGTGTGTGTGTGTATGTCTGTTCAAATGAATGCAAAGGTATGTGTATGTGTATGCCTGTGTGTGTGTGTGTGTGTGCTCTTTCATACATACATGTATGCGTGTATGTGTATGCATGTGTAATTGAGCTTATGTGTGTGATGGTGTGTGTGTGTGTGTGTGAGCACACGTATCATGTGTGTATCTGACTTTAAGTGTGTGTGTGTGTGTGTGTGATTGTGTGTTTGCAGATGCATCGTTATGTGTGTGTGACTCTAGTTGTGTGTGTGTGTGTGTGTAATTGTGAGTGTGTGTGTGTAGATGTATCGTTGTGTGTGTGTGTGATTGTGAGTGTGTGTGTAGATGTATCGTTGTGTGTGTGTGTGTGTGTGTGTGTGATTGTGAGTGTGAGTGTGTGTGTGTGTGTGTAGATGTATCGTTGTGTGTGTGACAAGCATAGCAGACACTCGCAATCAGCATCATTACTCACATAACAACCACTACACTGCTTCAGAAACCTCGGACAGCTAATCAGCACTTTGATTAGGCAATGTGTGTGTGTAAGCCTGTGAAGGTGTGTGTGTGTCAGGGTTGGGGTTAAGGTTAGGTATGTTTGATCTGTTTGTGCTCATGGTTTCTGCTCATCAGCACTGTGATTAGGCAATGTGTGTGTGTATGTGTGTGAGCACGCTTGTGAAGGTGTGTGTGTGTACGCTTGTGAAGGTGTGTGTGTACGCCTGTGAAGGTGTGGGGTTGGATTGGGGTTAAGGTTAGGTGTGTGTGTGTGTTGGAGTTAAGGTTAGGTGTGTGTTTTGGGGTTGGGGTTAAGGTTAGGTGTGTGTGTGTGTGTTGGGGTTAAGGTAAGGTGTGTGTGTGTGTGTGTTGGGGTTAATGCTAGGTGTGTGTGTGTGTGTTGGGGTTAAGGTTAGGTGTGTTTATGTGTGTGTTTTGGTGTTTTGGTTAGAAATGTGTGTATGTGTTGGTGTGTGTTAGGTCTGTTTGATCTGGTTTCTCATTAACCACCAGCTGTAGTGCTTAGTGCCAGTTGTGTTTCTTAATTTTCACAGAATTAGTGATTATTTCTAATGACTCACAAACCCGTCATGCGTGGGATGCAGCACATCTCTGAGGCATGGTGTAGTTCAGTTACAGTTCAGTGTACGTCTTACATAGAGATACATTCAGTTCAGTGTACGTCTTACAAAGAGATACATTCCCATTTAGGTCAAATCATAACATTGTGCAAAATTCTCTGGCACACATCAGCATATCACGTAAACATTATATTTCAGGGGCAGAAACTGTTTGTACGTGTAAGACCACTGGAGGCCAATGTGGGAGCTGGCTAAAGGGATGCCTGTTTACAAAACAACACAAACAAATGACTGCCTGCTCCAATCTGTGTAAGTGTGGGAGTTGTGTGTGTGTGTGTGTGTGAGTGTGTGTGTGAGTTGTGTTTGTGTGTGTGTGTGTGTGTGTGTGTGTGTGTGTGTGTGTGTGTGTGTGTGTGTGTGTAAGTGTGTGAGTTGGTGTGTGACTGCCTGCTCCAATCTGTGTAAGTGTGTGAGCAATGTCTAGCCGTGCAGCAACCATGACCACAGTAGGAACCTACGGAGAGGAGGAGAGGAGGAGAGGAGGAGGAGAGGAGGAAGCCACAGGCAGAGGAGGAGAGGAGGAGAGGAGGAGAGGAGGAAGCCACAGGCAGAGCTGCTGCTATCACTAATTAAAACAGTCTCCCTAAGCTGTCTCTTTGTATTTTTGAATTTGTTTGTGCGGTTACCGCAGGGACACGAGAACATTTGTTTCTAAATGAGTTTGCTATATTTATGCCTGTCTTGTTTACAGTTCAGGAAAGCACATGAACAGCTAATGTGCATCTGCAGCGGGACATTGACCTATCACAAGGGCTTTAATGTGCATCTGCACAGCGGGACATTGACCTATCACAAGGGCTTTTCATTTGCTGCAGTGATGACTGAGAGCACTGTCCTCATCACGTCCACACCAATCCACCGTTCTTATAAACAGGGCTTAAAAAGACGCAATTGGAAACGTTTCCAATGTCCTCAGTCTTAATGTGTTTTAGTGTGTCGTACATGTTTTTAGAAGCTTAATCAGAATGTCACACCATTCAGCTGGAAATGCATGCAGGTCTTTCCTAGTAGTGGAGGCCCTGTGTTTGGCTATGTCTGCAGCAGCCATGTTTGTTTGTTGTATAGGATTGTTCAAGATGTAACTCTGTGTGAATCTCTGTGTGCTGCTGACAACCCTAAAGTTTGATCAGACATGGACATCTCTTAACAATGTGTGTGTGTGTGTGTGTGTGTGTGTGTGTGTGTGTGTGTGTGTGTGTGTTCCTGAGAACTCTGATGTAACACTGCGTCAGATCTCCAGCTGCTGGAAGTGACCTCAAACATTCAGATGAGACATGGGGATCTGCAAACAGCGTGTGTGTGTGTGTGTCTGTGTGTGTGTGTGTGTGTGTGTGTGTGTGTGATCAGATCAGATGTGGGGATGTGTGAACAGAGCCCGGCACTCTTCTCTTGACACGTGTTCGCCTGATGAGTCACTCCTCTATATTTAACTCCTCAGCTGTCTGGAAGCAGTGCAGCGTGTGTGTGTGTGTGTGTGTGTGTGTGTGTGTGTGTGTGTGTGTGTGTGTGTGTGATCAGATCAGATGTGGGGATGTGTGAACAGAGCCCGGCACTCTTCTCTTGACACGTGTTCGCCTGATGAGTCACTCCTCTATATTTAACTCCTCAGCTGTCTGGAAGCAGTGCAGCGTGTGTGTGTGTGTGTGTGTGTGTGTGTGTGTGTGTGTGTGTGTGTGTGTGTGTGTGTGTCTGGGAGCAGCACAGCAACAGACAGGAGCCTCCAAGAGACTGGGGCAATGCACTGCTCCTGACAAAATGG
>NC_045168.1:16622532-16637532 GCF_900700415.2 Clupea harengus
TGAGGTGGGCATCCAGTGAGGCAGTGCCCAGCGTGTGGGCATCCAGTGAGGCAGTGCCCAGCGTGTACAGCTCTGAGGTGGGCATCCAGTGAGGCAGTGCCCAGCGTGTGGGCATCCAGTGAGGCAGTGCCCAGCGTGTACAGCTCTGAGGTGGGCATCCAGTGAGGCAGTGCCCAGCGTGTGGGCATCCAGTGAGGCAGTGCCCAGCTCTGAGGTGGGCATCCAGTGAGGCAGTGGCCAGCGTGTGGGCATCCAGTGAGGCAGTGGCCAGCGTGTGGGCATCCAGTGAGGCAGTGGCCAGCGTGTGGGCATCCAGTGAGGCAGTGGCCAGCGTGTGGGCATCCAGTGAGGCAGTGCCCAGTGTGTACAGCTCTGAGGTCATTTCAATATCTGCCTCGCTGATGCGTCCTGTAAGAGTTTCCACGTTGCAAATGCCATTAGGCCCCCGAGGAAACAAGCCTCTTCCTCCAACATGCAGCACATGCATGCCGTCACATATCAGGCAAGGGCAGTCATATTCATCCAGTCATATTCATCCAGTCATATTCATCCAGTCATATTTATATTCATCCAGTCATATTCATCCAGACATATTCATATTCATCCAGTCATATTCATCCAGACATATTCATCCAGTCATATTCATATTCATCCAGTCATATTCATCCAGTCATATCCCAGTCATATTCATCCAGACATATTCATCCAGTCATATTCATATTCATCCAGTCATATTCATCCAGTCATATTCATATTCATCCAGTCATATTCATCCAGTCATATTCATATTCATCCAGTCATATTCATATTCATCCAGTCATATTCATCCAGTCATATTCATATTCATCCAGTCATATTCATATTCATCCAGTCATATTCATCCAGTCATATTCATATTCATCCAGTCATATTCCATATTCATCCAGTCATATTCATCCAGTCATATTCATATTCATCCAGTCATATTCATATTCATCCAGACATATTCATCCAGTCATATTCATATTCATCCAGTCATATTCATCCAGTCATATTCATATTCATCCAGACATATTCATCCAGTCATATTCATATTCATCCAGTCATATTCATCCAGTCATATTCATATTCATCCAGTCATATTCATATTCATCCAATCATATTCATCCAGTCATATTCATATTCATCCAGTCATATTCATATTCATCCAATCATATTCATCCAGACATATTCATCCAGTCATATTCATATTTATCCAGTCATATTCATCCAGACATATTCATATTCATCCAGTCATATTCATCCAGTCATATTCATATTCATCCAGTCATATTCATCCAGTCATATTCATCCAGTCATATTCATATTCATCCAGTCATATTCATCCAGTCATATTCATCCAGTCATATTCATATTCATCCAGACATATTCATATTCATCCAGTCATATTCATCCAGTCATATTCATCCAGTCATATTCATATTCATCCAGTCATATTCATATTCATCCAGACATATTCATCCAGACATATTCATCCAGACATATTCATATTCATCCAGTCATATTCATATTCATCCAGTCATATTCATCCAGACATATTCATATTCATCCAGACATATTCATCCAGACATATTCATATTCATCCAGACATATTCATCCAGGACAGATATCAGGCGAGGGATAGTTCTGTCATATTCATCCAGGACAGATGGCAGATTCTGAGCTCTGCTACGAAACTGGGGCAGAAAGCATCCTTGACCTTGAGTAAAGAACACAGAAAAAGGGAAGGGGTGTTAAATACAGTGGAATACCATTGCAAATACAACAATCAGTAAACCACTAAAATTAATTTGAACTTTGAACTCAAAAGGACTACCAGCCTCAGTAATCCAGTGACGGTGTCTGCTCATCTCGGAGGAAGAGGACACACACACACTCACACTGGGCTCCTCATGGGGCTGCTTCAAGAAGGGAGAATGGAACCATGGAACTACAGGACAACACTGCCACCTGCTGGACTACATCTGTCAGAACATAGGAGAGGACACCTGGGATTTTGTTTGTTTGTTTTGCAGCAAAGAAATTACATTTTCCAGACAAAGTTGCAAGAAAAATACATTTGTCAACTGAAAATGTTGCCACATAGGGGGCTCACATAACTGAAAGTTCAAACTGCACTTCTACTAGTGTGTGTGTGTGTATGTATATATACAGACGTGGACAAAATTGTTGGTACCCTTCCGTTAAAGAAAGAAAAACCCACAATGGTCACTGAAATAACTTGAAACTGAAAAAAGAAATAATAAATACAAATGTACTGAATATTAACTAATGAAAATCAGACATTGCTTTTGAATTATGGTTCAAAAGAATAATTACAAAAAAATAAATAATGAAACTGGCCTGGACAAAAATGATGGTACCCCTAGAAAAGATTGAAAATAATTTGACCATAGGGACATGTTAAACTAAGGTGTGTCCTCCATTTAGTATTACAGGTGTTTTCAAACTTGTAATCAGTCAGTCGGCCTATTTAAAGGGTGAAAATAAGTCACTGTGCTGTTTGGTATCATGGTGTGTACCACGCTGAACATGGACCACAGAAAGCTAAGGAGAGAGTTGTCTCATGAGATTAGAATGAAAATTATAGACAAGCATGTTAAAGGTAAAGGCTATAAGACCATCTTCCAAGCAGCTTGATATTCCTGAGACAACAGTTGCACATATTATTCAGAAGTGTAAGGTCCAGGGGACTGTAGCCAACCTCCTTGGACGTGGCTGCAAGAGGAAATTTGATGACAAATTGAAAAGACGGATAATACGAATGGTAACCAAAGAGACCAGAACAACTTCCAAAGAGATTAGAGGTGAACTCCAAGGTCAAGGTACATCAGTGTCAGATCGCACCATCCGTCGATGTTTGAGCCAAAGTCAACCGAGGAGGACACCACTGTTGAAAGCAAATCATAAAAAAGCGAGGCTGGAATTTGCCAAAATGCATATTGACAAGCCACAGGGCTTCTGGGAGAATGTCCTTTGGACAGATGAGACAAAACTGGAGCTTTTTGGCAAGTCACATCAGCTCTATGTTCAGAGACGCAAAAATTAAGCATACAAAGAAAAGAACACTGTACCTACTGTGAAACATGGAAGAGGCTCGGTTATGTTCTGGGGCTGCTTTGCTGCATCTGGCACAGGGTGTTTTGAATATGTGCAGGGTACAATGAAATCTCAAGACTATCAAGGCATTCTGGAGCAAAATGTGCTGCCCAGTGTAAGAAAGCTTGGTCTCAGTCACAGGTCATGGGTCCTCCAACAGGATAATGACCCAAAACACACAGCTAAAACGCCCAAGAATGGCTAAGAGAAAAACATTGGACCACTCTGAAGTGGCCTTCTATGAGCCCTGATCTAAATCCTATTGAACATCTGTGGAAGGAGCTGAAACATGCAGTCTGGAGAAGGCACCCTTCAAACCTGAGATAGCTGGAGCAGTTTGCTCACAAGAAGTGGGTCAAAATACATGTTGACAGGTGCAAAAGTCTCATTGAGAGTTACAGAAATCGATTGATTGCAGTGATTGCCTCAAAAGGTTGTGCAACAAAATATTAAATTAAGGGTACCATCATTTTTGTCCAGGCCAGTTTCCTTAGTTTATTTTTTATTATTATTCTGTTGAACCACAATTCAAAAGCAAAGTCTGATTTTCATTTGTTAATTTTCAGTACATTTTTATTTATTATTACTTTTGTCAGTTTCAAGTTATTTCAGTGACCATTGTGGATTTTTCTTTCTTTAACGGAAGGGTACCAACAATTTTGTCCACGTCTGTATATATATATATATATATATATATTGTGTGTGTGTGTGTATGTACAGTACCAGTCAAAAGTTTTTTCTTTACTTTTATTATTTTCTACATGGTAGATAATTTTTTTTTTGTTTAGTACATCATTCCATATGTTTTCTTTTGTAGTTTAAATGTCTTCAGTATTAATCTACAATGTAGAAAATAATAAAAGTAAAGAAAATAATTCTCCAAAAAATAAAGGTGTGTCCAAACTTTTGACTGGTACTGTATATATATATATATTGTGTGTGTGTGTATGTATATATATGTGCATGAGTGTGTATGTGTATATATATATTTATGTGCATGAGTGTGTATGTGTGTGTGTGTATGTATATATGTATGTGCATGAGTGTGTGTGTATGTATGTATATATATATATATATATATATATATATATATATATATATTTATATGTGCGTGTGTGCGTGGCGAGTCTCTCTGCACAGCTATCTGATGAAGTCAGAACCCTCTCTCTGTGACACTGGTTATGCTTTAGGTATTTTATCGATATGTGTTTAACTTTCACAAAAGAATCTTCTTTAGAACACAAGACACCACACAGAGAAACAATACGCCACCATGCTTTAAAAATAACTGCACAAAATATGCTGTGATTTATTGTTCATTTGTGGGCTGCCACACTGGGATGCACGATAAGAAAAGATTTTTTACTGTAGAATAAGTCTGAATGTTACAGGCAAACCAACATCATACTGAAATGAAGAAGTCTGAATGTTACAGGCAAACCAACATCATACTGAAATGAAGAAGTCTGAATGTTACAGGTAAACCAACATCATACTGAAATGCTGAGGTAGGTTCCTTTGAGTCTTTTCCATATTGTTCACGATTTATCACGAGCATACAAATAACTTATAAAGAACATTTAAAAAAATATGACTGCATTGTTCAAGTCCTCATGTGTCACTGTGGAGTAGCCAGAGATGACAGGGAGAAAGACTGCCTCTGTGTGTGTGTGTGTGTGTGTGTGTGTGTGTGTGGCCCTGAGGATGAAACCAGCCTTGTTGACACAGCTGCTGAAGTGTTCAGGTGTTACACACACGCCATGCATTAAAACATGTCTCTGAGCTGGGACACAGGCGTGTGAAGTGTGTGTGTGTGTGTGTGTGTGTGTGTGTGTGTGTGTGTGAAACTCAGTCATCTGAGCTCTCTGATTTCTCGTCGTCCCCAGCCTTCCAGTTCTTTCTCCTTTTCCTGGGCATGTCCTGGTGTGTGTCAGAGTTCCGTCTGTGTCTTTTCCGTCGGCTGCTGCTGCTCTTTTTCTCCCGCTCTACCTCCGAGTCGCTCTCCTCGGAGCTGCTCTGCTCCCCTCTCCTCCCTCGCTCGTCCTTCTTCCGCGCCACCTTCCTCTCCTCCTCCTTCCTCTTCCTGCTCCTCTCGCAGTCCGAGTCCCTGGAGTCGGAGCGTTTCTTCTTCTCCTTCTTCCTCTTCTTCTTCTTCTTGGAGGACTTCTTGGAGGGCTTCCTGCGGTCGGCCTCGCGGCTGCTCTTGCATTTCTTCTTCTTGTGCCGGACGTTCTCATCCCCACTGCTCTCCTCCCCGCTGCAGAACACAGAACCCAGGGAACAGTGGGTGGAACCAGACAGAAAGGGAGAACAGAGAACGTAGGGAGAGAAGAATGGGGGGAAAAAGAGAGAGAGAGAAAAAGAGAGAGAGGGTGAGAGGGAGAGAGTGAGGGGGAAGAGGGAGAGAGAAAGAGGGGGAAGAGAGAGAGGGGAGAGAGGGGGAGAGAGAGAGAGTGATAGGGAATAGGGAGAGAGAGGGGGAGAGGGAGGGAGGGAGAGAGAGAGACTGTTGAGTACATGAGAGTCTCATTCACTGTTTCACTGGCATGAAAACCAATCAGCACAGACCATTTCAACAGTGCAACATAGCAATGATGACACAGTTCAGATCACTGCATAAGTCACATTGACATCTCTCATCCACTCTTAGAGCTGCTTCAGCAGTAGATGTCTCTTTCAGCAGTAGATGTCTGGGCTGCTTCAGCAGTAGATGTCTGGGCTGTGTATCCTCATCTTCCATGGGTTAATCACTGCTGTCCAGTTCATGCACAGTGTTTGACCTATGACCTACCCGTCACATTTTTTTTTTTTTTAAAGATTTAGAGTGGGACAGGAAATGAGAGGGAGAAGAGGTGGGGACAGGAGAAATGACATCAGGCCGGATTCGAACCTGTGTCCTCCATGGGCATCAAGCCCGAATGTGGTCGGGGCTACTGTTTGCGCCACAGTGCCCCCCCTACCCGTCACATTTAAACTCTTCATGCACAGTGTTTGACCTACGACCTACCCGTCACATTTAAACTCTTCGGGGTGTTGCTCCTTAAAACCACTGTGGCCCCATCTGGAGTAAAACAAACATTCAGTTTAGTCAGAGCACAAATATACCCCACACACACACACAGAGCACAAACATACCCCCCCCCACACACACACACACCACACTCAAAGAGCACAAACATACACACACCCCCCCCCCCCCCCCCCCCCACACACACACAGAGCACAAACATACCACACACACACACACACAGAGCACAAACATACCACACACACACCACACTCAAAGAGCACAAACATACCCCACACACACACACACAGAGCACAAACATACCCCACACACACCACATTCAAAGAGTGCGCTCACCTCTATGGCTGTGTTAGTAACTTATGGAGTGACTTATTTAGAAATACATATATTAACACACACACACCTCTATGGCTGTTATAGTTACTTATGGAGTGACTGATCTAGAAATACATATATTATTAACACACACACCTCTATGGCTGTTTTAGTTACTTATCTAGAAATACACACACACACACACACACACACACACACACACACACACACACACACACACACACACACACACACACACACACACACACACACACACACACACACACACACACACACACACACACACACACACACACACACACACACACACACACACCTGTCTGGATCGTTAGCCTCAAATTCGTAGAGCTTTCGGGTCCAGTAGCGTGCCTCCCTCTCATCCCGGTCAGAGAGGCGCGATCCCCTCTCGTGTTTCTCAGACAGACGACCTCTGACCCCTCCTCTGTCCCATGAAGATGACGAGTCTTCCTCATTCCGGTCACAGTGCATGTAGCCACTAAAACACAACACAACCAACAGCTCACTGCCGCTCAGTCCTCCCAGTATAGCTGTCTGTAGGTGAGGTGCAGGTCTGCCTCTAGTACACCTGTCTGTAGGTGAGGTGCAGGTCTGCCTCTAGTACACCTGTCTGTAGGTGAGGTGCAGGTCTGCCTCTAGTACACCTGTCTGTAGGTGAGGTGCAGGTCTGCCTCTAGTACACCTGTCTGTAGGTGAGGTGCAGGTGCACCTGTCTGTAGGTGAGGTGCAGGTCTGCCTCTAGTACACCTGTCTGTAGGTGAGGTGCAGGTCTGCCTCTAGTACACCTGTCTGTAGGTGAGGTGCAGGTATAGCTCTGTAGGTGAGGTGCAGGTCTGTCTCTAGTATACCTGTCTGTAGGTGAGGTGCAGGTCTGCCTCTAGTACACCTGTCTCTAGTACACCTGTCTGTAGGTGAGGTGCAGGTCTGACTCACCTGGGCGCAGAGGCTGGTCTGTGGCTGAAGGTGTCGGTCTGAAACACATGCTTCTCATTGCCCCTCCGCTTCCACATCTCCGACTCCTCTTGCAGCTGTCAAAGCAGATCAGCATCAGCACAGTAGCTTTGGTTATATTTGGGCCATCTTGCACAGAAGTGGCCATAACAATATTCCTCTTACAGTATTTCATCAATGCGCAAACCTTGTTGTGTATGTCTGTGTGGCGGATGTAATTTCTGAGCAACTTTTTGCCAAGGGACACCCCAGACATGATGGCACCTAAGACAGAAATGGAATTCACTGGAACTGCTCCGGATAGAGCACCGAGTACAGCAAGACGGTACAGCAAACAATACGAGACACCCAGAAGCCAAACCAAAATAGTAAGTTAGCATACTACATGGCTAGATTAACACCAGTAGCTAGATAACTTCTTACATTAGATGTAAAGTGTTCCCTCTGACAACCCTCCAATAAAATGCTAGTGTGCTAGTTATAGCCTATAAGATATTCATGCTCAAAATAACAGTATACTTCCCCAAACATCATCTGTTCGTACATGCTATGCTATGGTGTGCTAAGGTATGCTATATTAGCTGTGGTGTATGGAAAGGACTAGCTTGCTGTAGTGGTTCCCTTTACGCTACGTGGATAGCTAGCGAGGCTAATCT
The DNA here is from genome assembly GCF_900700415.2 of Clupea harengus. NCBI lineage: Eukaryota > Metazoa > Chordata > Actinopteri > Clupeiformes > Clupeidae > Clupea > Clupea harengus. The sequence goes on from NC_045168.1 coordinate 16,630,660, forward strand.
ATACAATGTACTCCTTCTGGTAAAATTATTAACCCACTGTTTGCAAGATTTACGCCGTCTTTAAAAATTAAAATCAATTGTAAAAAATGCGTTCCATAGAGTTGTTGACAATAAATGAGTTGAGGCAAGCTGATCCCTCTAAATCCAATCACTTCCGCTTACCTCTGTCACAGCGGAAGCACAAGATACTCGTTCGGGCACGTCAGAGCTGTGTACTGTGGTTGCCACGCCTATCGGATCGCCCCAGGCAGCAAACATCAGCCTACGGATTGTCTTTGTTTTCTGTTAGTTGCTTTTCTTGGTTTATCGCTAATTTCCCCAATTGTGCAAACCGATTATGTTGATGTGCTGTAGACCTATATTAGCCTACTTATTCCTGAGTCCTGTAAGTGACGTCCAGTTCAGAATCGTTCGTCTGGCGTGTTGTCAAATTCAAAATCACCTGCTTCATTAATTTTGAAACCAAGAGTTCAGGGCTGTTATACATGAACCCCTTATTTCCATCCATTTGTTGTAACTTCATTATGTAAAATAACCGTCTCAGGTTGAAATGTTCAATCGTTCCACTATGCATTAAACCAGACTTTTCCAAGACTTAATTCATTTGACTTTATTCACAAACCATCAATCAGTTTCAAGCAAAGTCCAAGCAGCTACAAAAGAGAGCGCATAGTCAGACCCATGCACACATGGTAGATCAGGCCGGTGAGCCACACATCAGGAGACCACATGTAAACCCCCCATGCACCCCCGCCCCCCTTTACTGTCGATCCTTAACACTTTCTCACGTCAGATCATGACAATATGACACATCCCCCACTGTGACACCTATGCACCTCCGCGTAAAGAGGCAACTCCATTGGTGGAGTGACAGTGATGCACATTAAACAGGTTCTCATGAGGCAGCAGCAGGCTCTCAGGTCCTGCCGGGCCCCCCCACACACATTCCCACCCACCCCCTGAATACCCTGGAGGCTGAGGGCAAACACCCTCCCTCGTGGCGCCTGCCCGACGCTCTGATTCACTGAGAGCTTTTAAGTGTAAGGTCATCACTGATAGATACAGCCTCTGCCCACAGGACTGCTGACACAGCTTGAAGTGGTCTGGTTTGGTTTTAGTAACACAGGTGTGCACTGGTGGCACTGTTTGACAGAAACATAGAAAAAGAAGACAGTTATAGACTAGAAATTTGAGCTGTGGCTGTTACTGACGTAAAGGCTTTGTAGTTAAGGCATGGCTCTAGGCTGTAACCACTTAACACTGAGCAACTTCTTCTGAGTAATTAGAGTGAAGGGCTTCGCTCTGACAGACACAGCCGTGGAAAAGAGACTCTACTTCTGCCCTGGGGCCTTCTCCTCACAGGTGATGGGGATGTTCCGCTCCGGAACGTCCGTCAGGTTCCGAGGGGCGGAGATGCTTAGAACCCCATCAGATGAGAGAGAGGAGGTGAACGCTCCGGGGTCCACGCCCGCTGGAACTTTGTATTTCCGGAAGAACTCTCTGGAAACATGGCCATGCTCATCCTGAGGGCAGATGTACAGATTTGTGTGTGCACTCACACAAGCTAGCAGACATACTTCATCTCCCCAGTTATGCACTAACACAAGCTAGCAGACATACGTCATCTATTTAGTTATGCGCTCACACAAGCTAGCAGACATACTTCATCTCCCCAGTTATGCACTAACACAAGCTAGCAGACATACTTCATCTCTTCAGTTATGCACTAACACAAGCTAGCAGATACTTCATCTCCCCAGTAATGCACTAACACAAGCTAGCAGACATACTTCATCTCCCCAGTTATGCACTAGCACAAGCTAGCAGACATACTTCATCTCTTCAGTTACTGTATATAGATGTTACAAAAAATGAATGGTGATTTTGATCAAGTTTCTGCATTGAGAGGAGGAACAGCAGACATCTGCAAAAGGTAGACTATGTTGGCAAAAAATCTAAAGTTTATATTAAGTGAGAGAAAGAGAAAGAAGAAGATAGAAAGAAAGAAAGTGGTGAAGAAAGATACATTTAATACAAGAAAGGAAGAAAACTGTGGTTGCCCGAATGAAGAACACAAAGCTAGGGGAAAATCCAAAGAAATAGGGGACTGCAATGTAGTACACTACGTAGTACACTATGTGTTTTTTGAAAAGCGCATTTGTCTAGAGACTGGGTATAGTGGATTGGAACAGTAGCTGCCCTTAGTGTTGTGTGTGTCTGCAGGTGGAGTGTGTACCTCTGAGGTGTTGTGTGTGTCTGCAGGTGGAGTGTGTACCTCTGAGGTGTTGTGTGTGTCTGCAGGTGGAGTGTGTACCTCTGCGGGCGGGTAGCTGAGGCCTCGGGGGCGTACCTGCCGTTCCTCATGCTTGCCGTGCACCTCCACATAGTCCTCGTTCACCTTCACCGTCAGTTCTTCTGGAGAGAAGTGCTTCACGTCCAGGTTGATCACGAAGCGCTCTTTGTCTGAGCGCATCTGAACAGTGAACACAAACCAACCAGAAACCATCACACGGAGCAGATGGAACAGACACCATCACACGGAGCAGGTGGAACAGACACCATCACACGGAGCAGGTGGAAACCCCCAGGCTAAAGCCCCCAGGCCGGGCATTCACACTCAACAAATGTAGCTTGACTTTTGGTATTCATTTAACAACGTGATATCAGAGTTTTTCAGATTACATTTGATTAGATCAAGCAAGCCATTTGGGATAGGCTATTAGTTTAGTAACTCGTAGTACTTAGAGGTAATATGAGAAAGTAATATTTCTCGAGCTGCCTGAGGTGCAGTGTAAGTGCAGGTCTGCTGAGAGGGAGGGTGCAGTGCCTACCTCGGAGAAGCCGCTGTCCATCCAGCTGGGCAGAAAGGGCCTGTAGAAGGGCCGGTTATAAAACATGGAGAAGAAGGGATTGAACAGGTCTCCGTCGGGAATGTGCTCTCCGAAGAACTGGTCATAGTTCCGGCTGGGGAAGTAGGCGGGAAAGTAGGGGCGTCTGAACCAGGGGTACTGGATGGAAACGTCCATGCTGGCTGCGATGCGTTGCGGTGCGTTGTGTTGCGGTGCGGTGCGGGTCGTGGTGCTGCGATGGGTGCCCGAGGCTGGTTGGCGCTCTCCTCTGCCCGCTCTTATTTATCCCCCTCGGCCGGGCCGGGCCCGCCTCTCCCTCTCGCCCGCCCGCCCATTGATCACTGTCCAATAATGATGTCAAGGGTTTGGTCTTTTCCTGCCCTGCCCAGCCGCCCCTCCGCACCCTCTCTCCCCGATCCTGGGCTAGAGGGGGCAGTTATCAGCTCATCTGCCCCGCCCTGCTCCGCTTCCCCCCCCCTGCCCCGCTCCGCTTCAGGGCATCAGAGGGGACCCTCCCCTGGATTACTGTTGGGGATTTGAATTGTGCTGATGCCCTCCCTGCTCAGCGCGCTGGAAACATTTTTGTCTCGTTGGACCGGTTCGAAGCAGGGTGCCCACCGGCTTGGCCCGCGCCCCCGCCACAGCGCCATGCCAAGGGATTCTGGCGGCCGCCGCACCCAGACCCGGCAGTGCCGGATGTGATCCGCTCCTCCTCGCTGGGCCGAGGTCACCGGGGCAGCTCACACAGAAGGATGACATGGCTGTCAGAAACGAGCTGAGGTGATTGGACGACAGCAGTCAGCAGGACAGTTATCGGGAGCGCTATCTGCGCTGACTTAGAGCTGGTAACCCCTGGTCTCTGTGGGGGCAGCACTGCTGTAATCCCATGGCGTGCTACTGTAGCTTTAGCCGCTGATAAGATCTAAGTCGTGAACGTTTTAAGTATGTAAAAGTAAAAGTAATGTAAAAAAAAATGTAAAAGTAAACTATGCTTCCAGTGTGCTGATGTGGCAGATATCTAGCTTAGCCAAGTGACAGCTTGACTTCACCTTGCCTGATATCATTTCAGGTAACCATGGAAACAAGAATACTTTAGTAACCGCATAGAGTATCTGAAGAGTCGAGGGAATAGGTGGAATCTGATTTATGCAGTATTCTGAGCCTGCCTAGGGCATATATCTACCAGCTGCAGTGCAGCTCCATCCTAAGGGGGCATTCATTTCACTCTGGGTTTTTCAATCGGGGGTTTTTCTGGAATTTAGGTTAGCTGTAAGGTAAGATCACTGCTCAAAGCTGATGAAGCCTGTGCAGACTTGCATTGGGCATTAGACAGAAAGGACAATAAAAAAAAACAATACCTTTTGTTGGCTGTGTGTGTGGATGCTGCTCACAGCTACATCCTGACAGAGAGAAACACCAGACTGGAGTATTGTTTTGAGGTGCTATGGAAACGCAGTTAAGATATTGTTTTATGTTGGTATGGAAACGCAGTTAAGATATTGTTTTATGTTGGTATGGAAACGCAGTTAAGATATTGTTTTGTGATGTTATGGAGATGGATGAGTTGTTTACTGAGGTCCACATAGTGCATATCTGTACTGTGGAAAAACATTTTACCTCGTTTCTCAAAATGCTGTTACCCGACTATCTTCTACATTCCACAAGACACACTGAACACATTAAACACACTGACACTAGACATCTGCAGCCTCCATGTTGTCTGGTATGTGGTATGCAAGAGTCATCTGAGACTGAGCTGTTGTCTGCATGAAGGTCTTTTCACTCTAAAGTCCACAAGGGGCAAAGCCCCCCCCCCCAAACAGAACCATTTTTCCTCTCACTGGCATGCAGACTTAACCCTAAATCCCATTGGCCTCGTCTGCTCTTCTGTAGGTCTGTGTGTGTGTGCGTGTGTGTCTGTGTCTGTGTCTTTGTGCAAGACGGGGCACCTCTATTGACAAGGAGTGTTTGAAATAATCCAATTTGCCCTGTTTGAATGAGCAAGCATAGCTGCATGGCTGGTGTCCATCGTGTCAGTCTGCACACAGAAGCTCTGCCCCCCCCCAACCCAGAACACCCCACCCCCACCCAACCCATACAAAGGAGAGCCCTCCGCCTGGGAGGGGGCGGGAAGGAGGAGGAGAAGGAGAGGGAGGAGGAGGAGTGAGACCAAACACAGGGCTGAGCATGTCTGTTTCCTCACAGAGAAAAGAAACAAGGGAGAGAGAGAGAGGGAGAGAGAAACAGAGAGAGGGAGAGTGAGAGAGAGAGAGAGAGAGAGGGAGAGGGAGAGAGGGAGAGAGAAACAGAGAGAGGGAGAGTGAGAGAGAGAGAGAGAGAGAGGGAGAGGGAGACAGAAACAGAGAGGGGGGGGCTCGGCTAGAGAATCTGTCCAGTAGTCGTTGTGAGGGAGAAGGCAAGGCTCTAGCTGAATGAGAGAATTACACAACAGACTGCGTGAGGGGGAGAGAGAGCGACTGGGAGAGCGAGAGCGAGAGAGAGAGAGGGAGAGAGACCGAGAGACCAAGAGAGAGAGAGGGAGAGAGAGAGGGAGCATGCTTGACTCGCCAGGCTGAGGACAGATGCCTTGGAAACAGCGCACGGAGGAGGGCCGAGCCTGAGCGAGCAGCCGCTCCCAGCTGAGACACACACACACACACACACACGCGCGCGCGCGTCTGTTGTGGGGAGGGTGTGTTTTTCAGCGCTGGAGCCGTGAGGAACGTGGAGGGGATCCACCGTGTGGAAGGAGCAGCCTACGGAGCATGGGAGAACCCTGAGCTCCTCTCCTCTCCTCCTCCCGCCACCCCGCCCCTCCGGACGGAGCACACTGCTACGTGGAGCCTCGTCTATCTCTCGCCTTTTCCTTTTTTTCCCTCCTGCTCCACTCCGCTCCGCTCCGCTCCGCTCCCCACTGATGCTCCCACCCTGTTGACTGGTGAGGGGCGGGGGGGGGGGGCACGTGGGGCTTCCGGCGGTGATGATCCTGAGCCTCAGACGGAACCAACCCAGAGGGCAACAGGGCAGGACCAGCATGGGAGGTTAGGAGGGCAGCACAGCCATGGGAGCCAAACAAATGAAGTGGTATGAATGGGATTCCGTGTTTTCATTCCTGTTAACATTATATCATCACATCTCTCTCCCTCACTTTCTCTCTTTCTTTCTTTCTCTCTCTCTCTCTCTCTCGCTCATGTTCTTCATTTCCTTCTGCCTTCCATCCGTCAGCCCTGAGCACATTGTAGCATATGAATCATTTGTCCTGACACTAGAATCATCCCAATCATATTTCTTCATGCTGACAGTCTTTGTGAGGACAACATAAGGTGCTTCGACTACCTCCACGAACACCTCACACTTAAGGTTCATCTTCATCTTCCAACCATCTCTCTCTCTGTCATCTTCCATCCCTCTCTGCTCCCCCCGTCCTGCATATTGTCTGAGCGACTCTCTCTCTCTTTCTTTCTCTCTCTCTCTTTCTTTCTTCCACTGCATATGTTTTTGAGCACTAAGCAGCTTGCTGTGGCAGAGGGTGTGTGCCCATGGTGTGCGTGCTCCTGACTACAGGGCATCGCCTGGCAACGGATGCCCATTGTGTTGTGCGATTGACTGCAGACCTAAACATCTATGACAACATGCCATGAAAATGTTAACATGTGATATTAATCTTCTCAGAAGTATGCTAATGGGTGGTAACATTTGAAAAAGGTTGTTTTGATAAAGTAAAATTCAAACACAAATGTTGTGTACATAAAATGACAGCCATGTCAGTGCTTCCTGTGGTAACTAGGGCAGTGGGCATTATTGATGCTTGGATCTCTTTCAAAACAGGGAATTTGCTCTGCAAAGCTTGCAGGACACGCATTTAGTTCAGCTGAAAATCTGTTGATGTGAGCATGTCTGTTTGATCTCCAGCGCAGGGAGCATTCAAGCGTAGGCTCCCAGAGCAGCTCCCAGACTCAATGTTTGAGCAAAGCTGAAGATGAAGCTCAGTTATGGACCAAGCCCTCTGTTTATGAATCATGTA
>NC_045168.1:16650032-16667532 GCF_900700415.2 Clupea harengus
CATTAATAGTCATAGTATAGCTGTAATGATACATGTAAGAACCATTAGAGTATTTAGTAGAGTAGTTATAGTCATAGTATAGTTGTAATGATACATGTTAGCAGCATTAATTGTCATAGTATAGCTGTAATGATACATGCTAGCAGCATTAATAGTCATAGTATAGCTGTAATGATACATGTAAGAACCATTAGAGTATTTAGTAGAGTAGTTATAGTCATAGTATAGCAGTTATGATACATGTTAGCAGCATTAGAGTATTTAGTAGAGTAGTTATAGTCATAGTATAGCTGTAATGATACATGTTAGTAGCATAGTCATAGTATAACTGTAATGATACATGTTAGCAGCATTAGAGTATTTAGTAGAGTAGTTATAGTCATAGTATAGCTGTAATGATACATGTTAGCAGCATAGTCATAGTATAGCTGTGATGCACTAATCCAGATGTTTCTGTCCCTCTCTCCTGTGTGCCAGAAGTGGCCCACTCCCACAGTAGCCCAGTGCTGAGTGTGTCTGTGTCCACCAAAGTGCTCTACTTCACTGACCGCTCCCTAACGCCCTTCCTCATTAACATCCCTAAGAGGTAAAGCTACTTCTGCGTGCACATGTCTGTGTGTGTGTGTGTGTGTGTGTGCGCGCACGCACATTTGTTTGTGTGTATGTGCAGTTCCTTTCTTGTGTTTCTCTGTGTGTTGGGCAGTTGCAGTCATGTGAGTGTGTGTGTGTGTGTGTGTGTGTGTATATTATTCTGCGTGTGTGTGTGTGTGTGTGTGTGTGTATTATTCTGCGTGTGTGTGTGTGTGTGTGTGTGTGTGTATCTCTAGTGTTGGGCCGTTGCAGTCATGTACTCTCTACACCTGTAATGTCAACAGGTTGGGGGACGTGACTCTGCGAGACTTCAAGGCTGCTGTGGACAGACACGGCAACTTCAGGTACCACTTCAAAGCTTTAGACCCAGAATTTGGCACCGTCAAAGAGGAGGTAGGCACTAGTATCCTCACACACACCTTCTAAAAACCACACGAGACGCACTCCTCCCGGCCTGTCTAACACACGCCCCTGGGTGTCCTGCTGGTGTGTAGGTGTTCCAGGACGACGCCGTCATCCCAGGGTGGGAGGGGAAGATTGTAGCTTGGATTGAGGAGGACCACACTGATAGCAGACTGAACTGAAGGACGGACCGGAGCCAGGAGTGCGTGTGTGTGTGTGTGTGTGTGTGTGTGTGTGAGTGTGTGTAACATTCCCCTCGTCATTAGAGGATTCCCATGGACTCACGGGACACATTCACTCAAAATGCACATTTGGACCGAAGCGACGGAAGAACAGTGATGTGTGGAATATTTGAAATGTACATTGTTGATGTGTGTAAATACCTCTTTGTGAATCCACACTGTGCACTTCCCTCAGTACCTGAACATGTCAGTCCCTTACCAAGGAGTGTGTGTGTGTGTGTGTGAGAGAGAGAGACAGAGAGACAGAGAGAGAGAGAGAGAGAGAGAGAGAGAAAAAAAAGTTGTTGTTTGTGTTGACCTGTAAATACTCAAACTCTTTGCCTGTGTTGACATAATTGTCTGCTTTAACATTGTGAATGTCGCAGTTTGATAAATTATTGTCATTCTGTCAACCACTCAGCACCTCATTCCCATCCATCCACCTCACATGTCTGAAGCATAGGCGTGTCCAAACACAGCCAAACCGCCCTCTTTGCCTCTGTGGAGATTGAGTCTTTGACTCTGTGTGGAGATGGAGTCTTTGTATGTGTGGAGATGGACTGATGGAGTCTTTGACTGTGTGGAGATGGACTTACCTGCCTGAAAACAGCTGGAGCACCAGAGTAGCCAAAGGGTCATGGAGGCGAACACACGGAAGGCTGCTGACAGGTGATGAGTGAAGAGGTGCTCTGTCACAAATGTACACTATTTATTGGAACTCTGTCATTTCTAGGATTTCAGAAATGTCTGGTTTATAATAGGGGAAGATGGAACCAATGTTTTAACATTTGTTACTGTCTGAGAATAAAAAAAATATGGATATAAAATTGACATTGTACTGTGGTTTTGTGTAACTTCTTGCGTGTGTCATCTGTGATGCTGCCTGTGCAGGTTTAGTGAGTTTATTTTAAAAGTTTATTTAAAGAAGGGCCACTGATCTGAGGGTGACATTCAGCCTCAAGACAATGGTTTGAGTAGGAAGAGCATGGTTACAAATAATGACAACTGTCTTTAAACTTGTCGTAGATTCCACTAAAAGTATTTTGGAAATCTAGGAGCCGTCACTGCATATCTCCCAGGCACAGACAACACAGGGTCCATTTACACTGGGAAGAATGCTGTCTTAGGAGGCTGTATGAAACTGGTCAAATTCTCTTTCCTGTCTCCTGAGATGACTTCCTGCTGCCCCCAGAGCGTGGAGTTTTGAAGGCAACATGCAGTTATCAATGCTGCCTGTTACCCATAAATACGTGTAGCTGTTCCCTCAAGCAACTGGAAAAAAAATAAACAAAGATAGTAGATCAAACTCCTTAGAAAGCAGAGTAGGTATATATATATATATATATATATATATATATATATACCATTAATAAACATATATATATATATATATATATATTTGTTTATTAATGTATTTGCTTTTCTCATACAGAAATACACACTCTTGTCTGATAAGCAGAAGCTGTGAAATATTATTCTTTAAAAAATACCTTCACATTTAGTTGTTTTGTATTAACAGTTAATTGAAGTAGGTGTCATAAGTGCAATTCCGACAAGTAGCTGCTGAATAGAAATCTAAAACGTCCACACATTGGAGCCGTCACTGCCTACTAGCTACAGAAACAACAACAGTGCTACGACAGTTTTAGGCGCCCGAGAATCTTCACGACAGTGGGCGGAGTTTATTACTTCTGCACAGGATCGTAAAGTGTGACAGCGTGGGACGGGGAGGTCATTGGAAAGTAAAGAGAAGGGGGTCTGGGCAAGCTTTGGGGAGGAATCAAAGAATAGTACCTAAATTGGCCGCTTTAAAAGTTGACATTATTTGCTGTCTTGCTAACGCAGCCTCCAAAGCGTGAAAGAGTTGTTCGAGAGGAGTAAAAGGACGTTTTGTGGAAGGGTATTAGCTTGCTACCTAGCCAAATTAGCGAAAATGCTGCGCTTAGTTGTACGTATGAGACAGTCTGTCAGTCTCACCCGTTCCTGTAACTCTCTGGGTTTACGATCGGAACCAGGCCCATGTCATCTCAAGAGATACCACCACAACAAAGGGCCGTGTCGCATTCGGCCGCTGAGTCGAGCTGCCGGTCTACAGATCCAGTTTAACAGAGGTCGCGTCTTGCATGGCAACCAGATTGTTAGCAGCTATCATGGGAGTCAACGCTTCTATGGCCTTCCCCCCCATCAAAAGGCAAGAATTCTCCACATACATGCTGTTAACATTTATTAGTTTATGGGGATGACATTCATTTAATCAAGCCAAGCTATGTCCTGACTGAACAGTTCCTCAATGTATATCATGTTAGATATATTCTGCGTCGCCCTTGGTTGCACCTACTCGCATATGGGACAAGCTACACATCCCATAATAGATGAAGTAAGCCACCTAGTTACTGGCATATGAATGTTTTAATCGACTCGTCATTCATCATTACATGTCTGACTGTCAGTCTAACGTTGTTAATAAACGTACAGATCACTGGTCAAGGACACTTGTATGTGTGTGTGTGTTTAACCTTAGATTCCTCTGATGGCCAGTCTGCATCTGCCACCTTTGCCCACATGGCATGATACTCATTGGCATCCTTCAGTCAATACCATTCGCCAGAGCTGATGCCTGGTAAACACCTGATGGCACAAGTGTAGCCCTGAGTGTGCCAGTTTATATGCAGTAGTGATGCAACGGTGGCTATTACACCACTGCCTCCAAGGTGCAGTGGATCAAATATTAGCCTGTGATGACATTAATTATACCGTAACCCTGGCTTTCTGGCTGTTTTTTTTTATACTTAATTTCTGAGTTGTTTAATGTGTTTTGTTTATTTATTCTGTCTGTTTTGTGTTGTTATGGTTTGTTTATTTATTGTTATTCTGTACTATGTAGCCTCAATCAGGGCATTGCTGCAAAAGAGCCCTGTGCTCAGTCAATTCTCCCTGAATAAACAATGATGACGAGGTTCATGGTGCATGAGCGAGAGACACTGACTGCCATGTTTAGTGGCGGCTGCTTATTGACTGTTATGTGCTGCTGGTGTTACCTCCTGTAGGTGCAGCTGCCTGCCCTGTCTCCAACCATGCAGGTGGGCACCATTGCACGCTGGGAAAAGAAAGAGGGAGAGAAGATCTGCGAGGGAGATCTGATCGCTGAGGTGTGGTGACGTACATGCGTGTGTGTGTGTGTGTGTGTGTGTGTGTGTGTGTGTGTGTGTGTGTGTGTGTGTGTGTGTGTGTGTGTGTGTGTGTGTGTGTTCATACACTCCCATTAAACTGCTCTGTAATGAGCTGAATGCTCCTCACTGACAGCTCGCTCTCTGTTGTCTTCCTCATCCTCAGGTGGAGACGGACAAGGCTACAGTGGGCTTTGAGGTGATGGAAGACTGTTACCTGGCTAAGATCCTCGTCCCAGAGGGGACCAGGGATGTGGCCATCGGATCCCTCATCTGCATCACAGTGGACAGGTATGCAGTCACCTATATGACAGAGGATGGCTAATTAGGTACACTTATCACCATGTACCTTTCAAGGTCATAGTGTTGAGATCCTGTGTTGCGTAATGAGAATGAGAACCTGGCCCAACATGCGCATTGCTTTAAGGACCCCTGGACTGGAGTGTTTCTTATTTAGCCTTACTCATTGTACCTGTTGGTACCAGAAACACATAACCTGAATTGAGTCTTTTACACGATAAGCCAAGGGCAATCACTAACGCTTCACTACGGTATGTAACATGTTAGTCAGGTCACATGACTACCCTGAGACATCTACCCCAAACATGACAGATATACACGACTACCCTGAGACATCTAGCCAAACATGACAGATATACACGACTACCCTGAGACATCTAGCCAAACATGACAGATATACACGACTACCCTGAGACATCTACCCCAAACATGACAGATATACACGACTACCCTGAGGCATGTACCCCAAACATGCCAGATATACATGGCTACCCTGAGACATGAAACCCAAACATGACAGATACACATGGCATATATTACAACTCAGGGTAATAATTCAGTGAGTCCTAGTAAAGTGCCTTCTCATCATGGTTCCTCCCAAAGCTGTTGGAGTCTAGTCTAGTCTGGGTGAAGGTCTGTCTGGTCTAGTATAGTCTAGTCTAGTCTGGGTGAAGGCCTGTCGGGTCTAGTCTAGTCTGGGTGAAGGCCTGTCTGGTCTAGTATAGTCTAGTCTAGTCTGGGTGAAGGCCTGTCGGGTCTAGTATAGTCTAGTCCAGTCTAGTCTGGGTGAAGGCCTGTCGGGTCTAGTATAGTCCAGTCTAGTCTGGGTGAAGGCCTGTCTGGTCTAATCTAGTCTAGTCTGGGTGAAGGCCTGTCTGGTCTAGTATAGTCTAGTCTAGTCTGGGTGAAGGCCTGTCTGGTTCAGGCTGGATAGCCTGTGTAGTGTACAGAGGCTGGTCAGCCAAAGCCTGGTTCCTGCATGAGGGACTGGCCAAGCCTGGTTCCTTCCTGCTTCCTGCATGCACAATTGTAGTGCAGGCTCAGGGATTAAACAACAGTATTGGGAATGGGAACATAAAGTCAGGCTTATTGATTCTAACTCAAGCTTTGGCCTTACATGCCGGAGTCCGGGCGAACTAAAACACTACCCTGTCATTCTGTGTGCCACTGGTGTGCGGTTAGTTCAGGCCACTGAAGTGTTAGCTGCTGGGAGGCAGTGTGTGTGTTGCTGTGTGTTTGTGTTAGGTGCTGGGAGACAGCGTGTGTGTTATTGTGTGTTTGTGTTAGGTGCTGGGAGGCAGCGTGTGTGTTATTGTGTGTTACTGTGTGTTTGCGTTAGGTGCTGGGAGGCAGCGTGTGTGTTATTGTGTGTTTGTGTTAGGTGCTGGGAGGCAGTGTGTGTGTTACTGTCTGTTATTGTGTGTTTGTGTTAGGTGCTGGGAGGCAGTGTGTGTGTTACTGTGTGTTATTGTGTGTTTGTGTTAGGTGCTGGGAGGCAGTGTGTGTGTTACTGTGTGTTATTGTGTGTTTGTGTTAGGTGCTGGGAGGCAGTGTGTGTGTTACTGTCTGTTATTGTGTGTTTGTGTTAGGTGCTGGGAGGCAGTGTGTGTGTTACTGTGTGTTATTGTGTGTTTGTGTTAGGTGCTGGGAGGCAGTGTGTGTGTTACTGTGTGTTATTGTGTGTTTGTGTTAGGTGCTGGGAGGCAGTGTGTGTGTTACTGTCTGTTATTGTGTGTTTGTGTTAGGTGCTGGGAGGCAGTGTGTGTGTTACTGTGTGTTTGCAAGCTTGTGTTTGAATCTCATTGTGTGTTTGTCCCTCAGCCTAGACCAGGTTGCTGCGTTCAAGGACTACACGCTGGAGATGGCCGCCGCAGAAGCCCCCGCCGCCGCCGCACCCCCCTCCGCTCCTGCGCCCGCCGCTGCCGCCCCTTCCGCAGTGCCAGGCAGCTCGTACCCCACCCACATGAAGGTGCGTAGCCACACAGAGCAGTGCCAGGCAGCTCGTAACCCCCCCACATGAAGGTGCATAGCCACACAGAGCAGTGCCAGGCAGCTCGTACCCCACCCACATGAAGGTGCGTAGCCACACAGAGCAGTGCCAGGCAGCTCGTAACCCCCCCACATGAAGGTGCGTAGCCACACAGAGCAGTGCCAGGCAGCTCGTAACCCCCCCACATGAAGGTGCGTAGCCACACAGAGCAGTGCCAGGCAGCTCGTAACCCCCCCACATGAAGGTGTGAGCCACACAGAACAAGCAGCAGAGCTGACCTTAGAGGTGCACAGACATTAGGGTCAGGTTTGTGGTCTATTGACATTCCTGCAGGCAGAATATTGTCAGTAGCTGGGTGTGAGCTCTTCCATTAAATGGGTACTACTTACTGTTGTATGTGCTGTATATCTGTGTTGTATGTGCTGTATATCTGTGTTGTATGTGCTGTATATCTGTGTTGTATATCTGTATATCTGTGGCTACAGAGATAGAAATCTTTCCTTTGACAGTCAAACGTGTCTGTGACCTGTGTAGGTCTGCTTGCCCGCGCTGAGTGTTGGGTTGAGTGTGTTGACCTCTCTTTGACCCTTGAACTCTGTGACCTGTGTGTGTAGGTCTGCCTGCCCACGCTGAGTGTTGGGTTGAGTGTGTTGACCTCTCTTTGACCCTTGAACTCTGACCTGTGTGTGTAGGTGTGCCTGCCCGCGCTCTCCCCCACCATGACCATGGGGACCGTGCAGCGCTGGGAGAAGAAGGTGGGAGAGAAGCTCAACGAGGGAGACCTACTGGCTGAGATCGAGACCGACAAGGCCACCATCGGTACTGCACACACACATACACACACACACACACACACACACACACACACACACACACACACACACACAATCACTACTACCCACAAACTCACACACACACACACACACACACACACACAATCACTACAACCCAAAAACTCACACACACACACAAATACACACACACACACTATAACACACACACACACACACACAATCACTACAACCCAAAAACACACACACACACACACACAGACACAATCACTACAACCCAAAAACTCACTCACACACACAATCACAACAACCCAAAAACACACACACTTGCACACATTAGAGAAACCATTCCTCTAAACCTGTCTGTGTGTTCATGTTTTTGAAATGCACCCGTATGTTAATGTGTGTGTCTGTGTGTGTGTCCGTGTCTTGTGTGTGTGCGTGCGTGTGTGTGTGTGTGTGTGTGTGCGCGCGCGCAGGCTTTGAGGTACAGGAGGAGGGCTGGCTGGCGAAGGTGATGGTCCCTGAAGGGACTCGGGACGTCCCGCTGGGCACACCCCTCTGCATCATCGTGGAGAAGGAGGCCGACATCAAGGCCTTCGCCGACTACGTGGAGACCGGCATAACAGCAGCTTCTCCACCACCACCTGCCCCCACAGCGGTAAACACACACGCACACACGCACACACGCACACACGCACACACGCACACACGCAGACACACAGAGGCAGAGGCAGAGGCAGAGGCAGAGGCAGAGGCAGAGGCAGAGGCAGAGGCAGAGGCAGAGGCAGAGGCAGAGGCAGAGGCAGAGGCAGAGGCACAGTGGTATTACACATTAGTAAGGAGTTGATGAAGAGTAATGGCGTTGGTGGTTGTGTTGAGGAGAGGAGACTTCATGAAGAGTTCACAGCCACTGAGTGTGTGTGTGTGTGTGTGTGTGTGTGTGTGTGTGTGTGTGTGTGTGTGTGTGTGTGTGTGTGTGTGTGTGTGTGTGTGTGTGTGTGTGTGTGTGTGTGTGTGTGTGAGTGTGTGAGAGTGTGTGAGAGCTGACTCATGCCTCTCTGGCTCTTAGTCAATAAGGTCAAGCCACAGAGAGGGAACCCCTACACTCAGATCAATATCTGCTCCAGTCTACTTGGCTGTGTGTGTGTGTGTGTGTGTGTGTGTGTGTGTGTGTGTGTGTGTGTGTGTGTGTGTGTGAGAGACAGACTAAGCAGCCCTTTACTACTGTGTGTGTGTGTGTGTGTGTGTGAGAGACAGACTAAGCAGCCCTTTACTACTGTGTGTGTGTGTGTGTGTGTGTGTGTGTGTGTCACTCAGTGTCTCAGGTTGAAGTGTGTGATGTGGAAGAGTGAAGTGTGTGACTGCAGTAGGGAGTGTGTGAGAGATGGTGTGTGTGTGTGTGAGTGTGTGAGAGATGGTTGACCCGCTCTCTTGTGTCTCCAGGCAGCTCCCCCCCCCGCGGCCACTCCTGCCGCCCCCGTCGTTGCTCCTGCTGCGCCCGTCAAGAAGGGGGGCAGGATGTTCGCCAGCCCTCTGGCCAAGAAACTGGCAGCGGAGAAAGGCATCGACCTGGCACAGGTGGCAGGTGAGCTCTGATACTTTCACACACACACACACACACACACACACGCACGCACACCTCTGACCCTCTGTCTGTCGTTACATTACTGTATATTACACACACACACCTCTCTGATCCTCTGCCTGTCATTACAGTACTGTATATTACACACTCACACACACACACACACACACACACACACACACACACACACACACACACACCTCTGACCCTCTGTCTGTCGTTACAGTACTGTATATTACACACACACACACACACACACACACTCACACACACACACACACACACACACACACACCTCTCCGACCCTCTGTCTGTCGTTACAGTACTGTATATTACACACACACACACACTCACACACACACACACACACACACACACACACCTCTCCGACCCTCTGTCTGTCGTTACAGTACTGTATATTGAAACTAGATGTCCCTCTCAAACACCACACCCAGACATCCCCCAGCTCTATATGTGAAAGCTGGATTCATCTAGATGAGGTCTGCACTTGGGTCTGGACTCACTGGACTGGATTCATCTAGATGAGGTCTGCAGTTGGGTCTGGACTCACTAAGCTGGATCCATCTAGATGAGGTCTGCAGTTGGGTCTGGACTCACTAAGCTGGATCCATCTAGATGAGGTCTGCAATTGGGTCAGGACTCACTAGACTAAGAGAGAGAAGGAGAGAGTTCATCCCCAGCTGTGTGTGTGGTATTAGACTAGTAAGGAGGTGTGTGTGTGTGTGTGTGTGTGTGTGTGTGTGTGTGTGTGTGTGTGTGTGTGTGTGTGTGTGTGTGTGTGTGTGTGTGTGTGTGTGTGTGTGTGTGTGTGTGTGTGTGTGTGTGTGTGTGTGTGTGTGTGTGTGTGTGTGTGTGTGTGTGTGTGTGTGTGGTGCAGTAGTAGGGACTTATGACTCTACTCTGTGACTACAGGCTCTGGTCCCGATGGAAGAGTCACCAAGAAGGACATTGAGAGCTTTGTGCCGCACAAGGTTGCCCCTGTGAGTACTTCTGGTATCACACACACACACACCTATCTTGATTATTTTGTGAAGGATTTTGACCATTTTGTATTGTATTTGTGTGTCTGTGTGTATTCATGTGTCATTTGTGTGTTCGTTTGTGTATGTATGTACATGCTGTGTGTTTACTCTGTGTGTGTGTAGGCCGCTGCTCCTGTGGCGGCTGCTCCTGTGGCGGCTGCTCCTGTGGTGGCTGCTCCTACTCCAGCAGCTCCACCTGCTGCCGCCCCCGCCGGAACTTTCACAGACATCCCCATCAGCAACATCCGCAAGGTAACACACACACACACACACACACACACACACACACACACACACATCCACCCACCCTAAACAGCCCTACCATGCCCTGTGTGTTCCTCTTGGCTTGCCGTAAAGCCCCCCTGTCTCCTGTGGTCTCCTAGGTGATTGCCCAGAGGCTGCTGCAGTCCAAACAGACCATCCCTCATTATTACCTGTCTGTGGACGTCAACATGGACCAGGTGATCGAGCTCAGGAAGGAGCTCAACCAGGTGGGCAAGACAACACGACAACACGACAACACAACAACACGACAACACAACAACACAACAACACAACAACACAACAACACAACAACATAACTACACAACAACACAACTTATATGCACAGTACAACACATCTACACAGCCACACTCATCTACACAACTCAACTCAACACATCTATATTAGAAACACATCTACACAACAACCCAGCACTAAGCATCTAGAACAGGGGTACTCAATTAGAAACCCAAAAGGTCCACTCGCCAAATTTCCATTCAGGTCAGGGTCCGGAACAGTGATGGTCAAAATCCAAAAACATAACTCCAACAAAAAAGTTCGAACTATGCACAAAAGGTGATGTGGTCTGGCCTTATTTGTGTGTGACAGCTTTTTGTGCGTTAAACTTGGGCATTAAAGGTGTGAGGGCCAGGCGGAGGCACTGATGTAAGTGTTCATTAGTGAGTGTGCTCCTGTATTTGTTTTGCACCGTATTCATAGTTGAAAAGGCAGACTCACAACAGTATGTTGAGGTATGCACACTCTTGTTGTGTGGCTGATCTAACTATTACACTGCATGTTGCTTGGTATGATGATTGCAGTTGGTTTATTTTTCTGGCCCTTATTTCAGAGTTCTGGGGGTAATTTTGTTCGAAGTGTGCATGCTTTGTTTCATAGTGACGTTTCACGTTACTACTTTTGACAAGGGCAACCGTCTCGTTGCAGATTAAACACATCAGTGTTGTGCTCCCCACAGGCAGCACAAATGCATAGGCTACTTGTCAGTCCACTCTCTTAAATTCGCGATTTTTGGAATCAACTTTTCGTTTTTGGTCGGGTTTAGAGCACGCCATGATTTTCGTTTGCTTAGAAACAGATAGGCTACCGTTCACAAATCGATCTGCCCGCGTTGTTGCCATTGACACACACAACCTGCGTGACCCACAGAGCTGAGTTGTCATAGTGATGTTGTTATTACAGCTCCTGATCGGACCTCTGGATTGGACACGGAAGATAGAAACCACATAGAATAGGAAAAAAATATATAGCGCAAAATCACGCAACAATGAAAACTCGCTTGGATCATGATTAAATAAAAATTTTGATTTTGGCTTCGGTCCACATTTGATTGCGTCTGGGTCCGGATCCGGACCGCGGTCCGCCTATTGAGTACCCCTGATCTAGAATATCTGCACAACACAACCCAAAACATGCAAACACAGTTCAACAGAATGCATCTACAAAACAAAATAAAAAAAGATCTGTAACACTTCACAAACAAGCGTCACGTATTGACACCAAACATTTACTCACACACGCCTTTATTTACAGGATTTAACTGGTCATTTTCTGTTTGTTCTCCAAGGAGGTGAAGGCTGACAACATCAAGCTGTCGGTGAATGACTTCATCATCAAGGCCTCGGCTCTGGCCTGCCTGAAGGTCCCTGAGGCCAACTCCTCCTGGCTGGACACGGTCATCCGACAGTAAGATGGCCGCCCTTACGCTTACGCTTACGCAACCTGCTGTTGTTTACATTTATGGCACATTACCGTTAGGGATCATAAATTTAAAAAAAATCATGTTATCAAATAATCCTAAATCAAATAACCATCGGATGTTTATTATGTCATTTTTCTGTTTTCTGTGTGATTGCCCAGGAACCATGTGGTGGATGTTAGCGTAGCAGTTAGCACCCCTAGCGGCCTTATCACTCCCATAGTGTTCAACGCGCACGTCAAAGGACTGGCAAACATCAGCAAAGACGTCAACTCGCTGGCCGCCAGAGCTCGCGAGGGCAAACTGCAGCCCCATGAGTTCCAGGTGAGAACACACACACACACACACACACACACACACACCACGGTCATGGTCTCTATGGCCTCTTTCACACACAAATCTTATGAATGTTTCTGGTAAAAACAACATGGGATAAACAAGATATTCATTCCCAGTCGGTCTTCCATAACGGTAAAGTCACAGGTGTGGTGTATTACACCTGACTGCGTCTAATGGGATGCTACGAGACACATTCACATTGAGAGGGTAATTGAGCAGAGTGCTCATGACTCTGAGACACACACACACACACACACACACACACACACACCTCTGAGACACATTCACATTGAGAGGGGAAGTGAGCAGAGTGCTCATGACTCTGAGACACATTCACGTTGAGATTTTGCATGACTTAAACACACACCTGGGGGTAAATATTAACGGCAGTGTGAAGTCTGAATCGGAGCCATTTTGTGTTTCAGGGAGGCACGTTTACCATCTCTAACCTGGGCATGTTCGGCGTCAAGAACTTCTCGGCCATCATCAACCCTCCTCAGGCCTGTATCCTGGCAGTGGGGGGCTCGGAGAAGAGGCTTCTCCCTGCAGACAACGAGAAAGGGTACGACCTGCCCCACGTCAACCATGCATAGACTCATTACCTGTGTGCCCATCTGTTTGGCAGTGACAGTGCCATCAACCATCAGTAGTGGTGAAAGGAACCCTGATGTGGTGATTCGGAACACTCCACAGTGAAAGTCATGTGTTTAACCTGTCGTGTGTGTAACCTGTCGTGTGTGTGTGTGTGTGTGTGTGTGTGTGTGTGTGTGTGTGTGTGTGTGTGTGTGTGTGTGTGTGTGTGTGTGTGTGTGTGCTGCAGGTTTGACGTGGCCAGTATGATGTCCGTGACGCTCAGCTGTGACCACCGGGTGGTGGACGGAGCCGTGGGCGCCCAGTGGCTCGCCGAGTTCCGCAAGTTCCTGGAGAGGCCAGTCACCATGCTGCTGTGACCCCTCACCCCTGACCTCCAGGAACCACCGACCCCGTGACCTTCGACCCCGCTCATAGACTCTCTCTCTCTCTGCAGAGACGCTGGAACCACCGCAGGGAAGACAAACTCTTCCTACCCAACCTGCCACAACACACCCTCCCATCATCAACAACAAACACACACTATCTCAATAACTACACCCTCGAAACACCAGAGCTCCCACATCTACCAGTTGGGGGGGGGTGATAGCCCCCCCTCCTCTACTTACAATAGTGAGTCTGATGAAAGAGCAGGTCAAGTAGAGCTAGTGTTTCAGCCCTGTCTCTGTCTCTGGTGTACTGTACGTCTCCTGTCTTATGTTGTGTGTGTGAAGTCTGTCTAGCGAGCGCAGCCAGGAGCGGGGTGCAGTGAGAGGGGGCTGCCTGTCGGGGCGCCAGAGAGCCAGAGGAGAGGGAGTGCCGTTGGAGTTGGGTTCTGATTAGACACATTTTCTGTTGCTCTGATGACATTTTCAAGCTTTGGTGTTTGTAGCGCTGAGACGGTTCATTGTACATATGAGGCTGGAGCTTTAGTCAGTTTAACTTTACACTTGCCCCTCTCCTGTCCCCCCCCCCGCCCCCCCCCTGCCAGGATCACTCCATGCCAACGCTCAGAATGGAAACATTCGTGTCACACACATAGCGGGGCCTCTGCACTTTGGAAGCCCTTGTGAGGGGGCTTATTTCTTGAATGCTGCCAACCGTTGTGTTATTTATTTTTACCAAACGTTGGGATGTTGTATAAGGGGAATATGAACTGTCAGAGGAAACCATTTTGTGTTGTTTTAAAAACCGTTGTGTGAGCAGTCATTGGGACATGTCTTTCATTGATATCATTCTGTTGCAGGTATTAGCTTTATCCCCTGAAACTCATTTTAACGAAAGGGCAATTGGAAGACTGCAGTATGACATGAAATAAATTATCTGTGACTTTCACCTCAGGGGTTTCTGTCCCGACTCAAACCGTTCCGTTTCTGCAGCTTAAGCTGGTGAAGGGGGAGCTTAGTGTGGGCAACTTCACCTTATTCATGACCAACTAACTCTGTCTCTTAGTGTGGGCAACTTCACCATATTCATGAGCAACTAACCCTGTCTCTTAGTGTGGGCAACTTCACCATATTCATGAGCAACTAACCCTGTCTCTTAGTGTGGGCAACTTCACCATATTCATGAGCAGCCAACCCTGTGTCTCTTAGTGTGGGCAACTTCACCATATTCATGACCAACTAACCCTGTCTCTTAGTGTGGGCAACTTCACCATATTCATGAGCAACTAACCCTGTCTCTTAGTGTGGGCAACTTCACCATATTCATGAGCAGCCAACCCTGTGTCTCTTAGTGTGGGCAACTTCACCATATTCATGACCAACTAACCCTGTCTCTTAGTGTGGGCAACTTCACCATATTCATGAGCAACTAACCCTGTGTCTCTTAGTGTGGGCAACTTCACCATATTCATGACCAACTAACTCTGTCTCTTAGTGTGGGCAACTTCACCATATTCATGACCAACTAACCCTGTCTCTTAGTGTGGGCAACTTCACCATATTCATAAAACTCCTCAGTTCCCTGTTGGCTTTCTGTTAGGGGGGGGGGGGGGGCGCCAGGGGTAGCCACTGAAATACTGTAAGGGCAAAGCTGTACGAGCGCAGTGTAAATACACCGGCATCATTACACAACCACATCTGGAAATGTTATTTATTCATGAAACTCAGAGAGGTACCTTTAACAGTGGGTCACACAAGCTGTCAGATCAGTTTTGAGAAAGCTGAGGTATGCCAAGACATGAGGCTGCATTCTGCTTTAGAGAAAGACAGATAACACTGACACTGTGTGTGTGTGTGTGAGAGTGTGAGAGTGTGAGCGTGTGAGAGAGAGAGAGAAAGAGAGATATCATAGACACTGAGAGTCAGGGTGTGTGTGTGTGAGAGTGAGTGAGAGAGAAAAGAGAGAGATATCACAATATATCACAGACACTGTGAGAGTCGGGGTGTGTGTGTGTGTGTGTGTGTGTGTGTTTATGCACTGTGATAATCTGTGTGTGTGTGTGTTAAATTATAGACAGTGTGAGAGTCAAGATGTGTGACCGCTTGTTGAAGATGGCTGTGGCAGTCTCCTCGTTCACAATCTCAGGAAAGTCCAGATGGAGATGGTACATGTCCTCTACTTCAAGTAGAACATCATCCTAAACACACACAGCGGGTTAAAGGGGTATTTACTGAACTTTTAACGCAAGAATCCATTATGAGCTCAGTCCTTGAATCATCATTTGCCTAGAGCTCAGACTCATTGAGATCTAAAGCCACCAAACTTCAGAAGGACAGCGCATCACACACACATTATAGGTGTCTATATTAGAGGATGGCCCTACTACTCCACACACACACATTATCACAACTTAACAAACCCAAGGTGTCTATATCAGAGAATGGACACCGCATCACACACACATTATAGGTGTCTATATTACAGAATGGACACAGCATCACACACACATTATAGGTGTCTATATTAGAGAATGGACACTGCATCACACACACATTATAGGTGTCTATATTAGAGGATGGCCCTACTACACACACACACACACACATTATAACAACTTTACAAACTCAAGGTGTCTAGTATATCAGATAATGGACACCGCATCACACACATTATTCATCACAACTTTACAAACTCAAGGTGTCTATATTAGAGAATGGACACTGCATCACACACACATTATAGGTGTCTATATTAGAGAATGGCCCTACTACACACACACACACACATTATAGGTGTTTATATTAGAGAATGGACACCGCATCACACACGCATTATACATCACAACTTTACAAACTCAAGGTGTCTATATTAGAGAATGGCCTACAGCTGCAGCCATAGTTACTGGGGCAGGTGTGTTTCTGATGAACAGCACAGCACACTAAATGCTTGCTAAGAAGCTGACTTGACTGACCGACTACATTGAAGTGAGTAGCAACTGAAAATGTCATGTGTTTGGCACAGTACGGATATGATGATGATGATGGTGACGAAGGGTAGGGCAGCACCTGGGTGATGCTGAGCTGGCACTCGGCCACGGAGTGTATGCCCGGGAGTTCTACGCTGAGCTCCAGGCTGCGGGTACCCTGGTCGCCCGCGCCCGCTTGCAGGGTGAGCCGGTGGGGTGGGCGCCGGGGGAGGGGGAGGGGGCTCTCCGAGCTGGAGATCACCTGGATGAGCCCCGGCCTGGCGGGCTGCTCGCCCCCCCCCAGCTGAAGAGTCAGCCCCCCCGCGGGGTCGCCGCCCCCCTCAACATCTTCACGGAGAGAGGAGATCTGCTGCAGGAGGGAGGGGGAGGGGGCTGGGGCTGGGGGTGGGGGGAGAAAAAGAGTACGCTTCAGAAAAGATCATGAAAATGAACAGTGTTCTTGAAGGGGAGAGGCTCGTTTCCATCCGTGTTCTGCCTGACAGTGATGTGGTACCATTCTTTTTTGCTTCCGTTTGGGAAATGCTGAATATATTTACAGACATTCCCCCATCCTCTGGGTGGGCAGTCAGCTGGAGTGGTTACACACACACACACACACACACACACACACACACACACACAGGAGCATCAATACTGACTCCAGTACACATCTGCCTTCCCTCAGGGAGTCTCAGTCTCACCTGCGCTGGGCGGTGCCGGTTGTTCGGGCTGCCGTGGCGACACCAGGCGGTCCTTCATGGCCTGTGCGCTGCCCTTGAGGTTGGTGCTGCTGAGGGTACTGAAGCGCTGGGAAAGGCGCAGGCCGTGCTGCTGCTGGGCGAAGCTTATGGCCAGCAGGTGGAGCTGTTCCCTCTCCTGACGATCAGGGCGTGCTCGCTCGAGCACCTCGGGGTTAAACGCCACATCCAGCACACTGTACTGCTCTACAGAGAGCCGCAGGGACACACAGAGAAGGGGACATATAATTGATATTAGGTGAAAATACACAGTTTGTATTCTGTACTCTTTGCTAATCTGTACATGAAGCCACCTGCCTGGTCCCCTCGGGCCAGACTGTGACAGTCAGTTGATGACAGTCAAGATCACATCTTAAACTTGAACATTCTCTGTAATGAATCTGTTGACTCAATATGTGCCGTAGGACCT
>NC_045168.1:16672532-16695032 GCF_900700415.2 Clupea harengus
TATATGAGTGACAGTCTGCTTCTAACTCTCATATGAGTGACAGTCTGCTTCTAACTCTCATATGAGTCGGTTTCTAACTCTTATATGAGTGACAGTCTGCTTCTAACTCTCATATGAGTGACAGTCTGCTTCTAACTCTCATATTAGTGACAGTCTGTTTCTAACTCTCATATGAGTGACAGTCTGCTTCTAATCGTGCCTCATATGAGTGACAGTCTGTTTCTAACTCTCATATGAGTGACAGTCTGCTTCTAATCGTGCCTCATATGAGTGACAGTCGTCTTCTTACTCTCATATGAGTGACAGTCTGTTTCTAACTCTCATATGAGTGACAGTCTGCTTCTAATCGTGCCTCATATGAGTGACAGTCTGTTTCTAACTCTCATATGAGTGACAGTCTGCTTCTAATCGTGCCTCATATGAGTGACAGTCTGCTTCTAACTCTCATATGAGTGACAGTCTGCTTCTAATAGTGCCTCATATGAGTGACAGTCTGCTTCTAACTCTCATATGAGTGACAGTCTGCTTCTAATCGTGCCTCATATGAGTGACAGTCTGCTTCTAACTCTCATATGAGTGAGTGCTGACATCTCTGGTGATGTTTACTCTCAAGAACAAATTATTTTGTGATGAGAAAAGCTGTGAGAGTGTTGGGCAGGGATGATTTGATTATTAGCCCATTTGAGACGCTGAAATGCCCCAGATGAATGGGAGAGGAAGAGTCCCTGTGGATGGGTCTGAGATGAAGCATTGTTAAAGCTGCACACACCAACCCGCTGACAGAAACAACGTTGGCCTGTGTGCTGAGTGTGTGTGTGTGTGTGCGTGTGTCTGTGTGTGTGTGTGTTGAGTGTGTGTGTGTGTGCTGAGTGTGTGTGTATGTGTGTGTGCTGAGTGTGTGTGTGTGTGTGTGTTTGTGTGTGTGTGTGTGTGTGTTGAGTGTGTTGAGTGTGTGTTTGTGTGTGTGTGTGTGTGTGTGTAGTGTGCTTCACAGTATGTGTATGTTTGTGTGTGTGTGTACATGCATGTGTGTGTGTGTGTATGTTTAAGTGTGTGTGTGTGTGTGTTTTTCCGACCTGGCACGCGTCCACTTTGCCCTCCGTGTACCCCGCACACAGCATTCTGGACGTGATCTCTCCGTTGTACATGCAGGAGCTGTTGCACTTCTTGGTGCTGATGAGGGGCACCGGCGCCTCCTTCAGCGTATCTGGAATATGAACTGGAGGACAGCAGTGCATTATGGGGGTGACCAGCGGCCATGAGGTCTGCATGAACTTTAACCTTTCCTGAGCCTTCAGTCAATGCCAACGCACACGACGGAGAAGATGGCGACAGGGTCTTATCTGAAAGGGGTCATGACTTGGATTTCTCCCAACATTAACCCTAAGTCAACCTTTCTGATAGGATAACATGCATTAATGATTGACACGGAGAGAAAGGGAGTTGGGTGGATTGTTAAAGCCCGGAAAGGGCACTCAAGTCTGGGAGGACAGGGGGTCTTGAATGCCATAAAAAGTTCCAAGGTCCACATTTTTTGGAAAGTTGACCCTGAGCACGGTGTGTGTGTGTGTGTGTGAGAGCAAACGTGTGAGTGTGTGTGTGGTTGTTATTACCATCGTCAGGCTGAGTGTATCCCCAGCCTGAGATCCAGCACTGGGTCCCTCCAGGCAGGTCGAGGTCGTACTTGGGCAGGCACACAGGTCTGACGGTGTCTGAGAACACACAGAGAGTAACGTGGTCATTATATGGCAGCACACAGGACTGACACACAGAGAGTAGCGTGCTCATTATATGGCAGCACACAGGTCTGACGGTGTCTGCCACACAGAGAGTAACGTGGTCATTATATGGCAGCACACAGGACTGACACACAGAGAGTAACGTGGTCATTATATGGCAGCACACAGGACTGACACACAGAGAGTAGCGTGGTCATTATATGGCAGCACACAGGTCTGACGGTGTCTGCATGGACACAGAGAGTAACGTGGTCATTATATGGCAGCACACAGGTCTGACCCTGTAATGTGTAGTACCCAGTATGTCTGTTAAGTTCTTTATTCCTGTGTTGATTAGAAATAGAAGGAATTGAGTGCATGCATCTTATGAGGTAACCCAGTGTAATCTGCTGCCAGTATAATGATGACCTCGGACTGCCCCAGGGGCTCCTACTATCTCTACAAAGCTTCTCTCTCTATTATCTCTTCAAAGCTAGCTCCACTTCTCTCTCTATTATCTCTTCAAAGCTAGCTCCACTTCTCTCTCTATTATCTCTTCAAAGCTAGCTCCACTTCTCTCTCTATTATCTCTACAAAGCTAGCTCCACTTCTCTCTCTATTATCTCTACAAAGCTAGCTCTACTTCTCTCTCTATTATCTCTACAAAGCTAGCTCTACTTCTCTCTCTATTATCGCTACAAAGCTAGCTCTACTTAACATCTCTACAAAGCTAGCTCTACTTCTCTCTCTATTATCTCTACAAAGCTAGCTCTACTTCTCTCTCTATTATCTCTACAAAGCTAGCTCTACTTAACATCTCTACAAAGCTAGCTCCACTTCTCTCTCTATTATCTCTACAAAGCTAGCTCTACTTTTCTCTCTCTTATCTCTACAAAGCTAGCTCTACTTAACATCAGATCTCTAGCCAACTAATCATTCTCAGTCAATGACACTACAATATCCTACAATTTAGATGTTCAGTTTCTTACTGAGCAGAAGGTTAGCAGAAGGCAGTGCTACTGTTCTTACGGAGACAGCACCAGTGAAGTTCAGTTTTCTGAATATGGGCAAGGACGAAAGTGAAACCTAGCACATCGTAGACGTGTTTCTATCAGTAAGGGAAAACTGGTGGAAAAGGGTTTCTGTATGGATGGTGAGGTGATTCCGTCTATTGTAGAGAAACCGGTGAGGAGTTGGTACAATTCCACATTGAGTGACCAAGGACAGGTCAAAGAGCTTAGATAAGTAATTGTTAATGCCATGAATACCATTGAGTAGACCTTGTATGGTTAATAGAAATTGCAGTTTGGGCTTTTGCCACGCTTAAGGTGGCCTTTGACGGCGTATTACAGAGGCGGAGACATTTGAGAGAATCATGAATAAGGCAGTTAAGAAAGAGCTTGGGGTGCCACATTGTCTCAGTATTTCTTTGTCATAGTCTTAGCATCCAGCAGTCAAGAACACTCCTCCAAGGGTGAAACAAGAACACTGATCCAAGGGTGAAACAAGAACACTCCTCCAAGGGTGAAAACAAGAACACTCCTCCAAGGGTGAAAACAAGAACACTCCTCCAAGGGTGAAAACAGGGAAGAAGTGGAATCCAGTAGAAGCAGTTCAACAAGGCGCATTAGAGCACAGGGGCATGCACCAGGCGCATTAGAGCACAGGGACATGCACCAGGCGCATTAGAGCACAGGGGCATCAGTGGGCAGGCTCTAACACCCCCAACCCCTTCCATTACCCTAACCTGGGATTCGTATCTTATTCCTGCCCTTACCTTAACCACCAGTAACCATGGTTCATACTCTTGTGGCATGCCATAGTATAATGAGAGTGATGTTTAGATAATTAGACAGTGCATCATTCAGACACTGAGATATGCAGGTGAAATCCTTTCGAGGTGTATCTTGAGGTGTATCTGTTGTTGTCCCTGGTATTGGCATGTATCCTAACCCATTGTGAGTATGGAGGGGGTGGGTCTGGGACGCCAGATACCACTGTTGAGGCTTCTGGGGGTGTCGTGGGCCTAATACTGTTGAGCCTTCTGGGGGTGTCCTGAGCCTAATTTAATGAAACACTGACAAAGGAAGGTGCCCACTTGACAACCCCAGTGAAATGCTCACAAAGAAATCTTTGTTGTTGTTGCTAAGTATTGTTAAGTATCGGTAGGATGGTTGTAGTGCACCCTGTTATAATACATGGGCAAGGCTGTTGGTTATGAGTACTTGCATGTGGCTGCTGTGGGAAATCCCCAACCAATAGCACGAGGAATTGAACATCTTTTCCTGTGTATGATTCAAATGACATGCCAGACTGGCAGGAGTAAATGCTTTATTTGAAAGATGCATTCCAGTGCAAAGAGACCACACTTGCTCATTTCATTTATTTTGAAAACCTCTGCTTCATATTGAAGGGTGCTCTCAGAATTATATTTCTAACCATTTACAGACCTCCAAGGTACTCTACAAATGTATAACAGAGGATATCACCCTCCACATAGACATTGAGAACAAAGAAGTCTTGGCACTACTTGACCCTGTTTGTCTCTGCAGCAGTGGCATGTGGAGCACCCGGAGCACAGTCAAGGCCACACTATGGATCTGCTCATTTCTAAAGGCATCGACCTTTCTTCTGTTATGGTTAAGGACTTGGCCCTTTCTGAGAATTGTTTTGTGTCTTCTTTAACATACTGATCACTCCGGCTGTTAGAGCTCAGGGTCCAAACTAAACAAGGTGAAGCAGCATTTAGCTGTTATGCTGCATTGCAACTGGAACAAGCTGCCAGAAGGTCTTAGACGTGGCCCAAATGAAGGTCTTAGACGTGGCCCAAATGAAGGTCTTAGACGTGCCCCAAATGAAGCCATTTTTTAAATGCATAGGTTGCACTCTATTCTTACTGCACCTCTGGTCATCCCCGACAGGAACGTGGCGTTGTGGGCTTACGGCGAAGCGTCATTTCCGGCCTTTCTCTGAAAATCAGACTCCATTGCTGATTGTGTTCAGGGCAGTTCAGGCTCCATTGCTGAATGTGTTCAGGACAGTTCAGGCTTTTGCTCTATGGTTCTCTGCTCAGTTTAGTTTGAGCTAATTGTACTTTCTTTTCTATTTTATGTACTTTGTACTTTCCTTTATTTATTTTATATATATATGCTTACATATACTGTATATACTGTATATATATATATATATATATATATACTATATTAAACATATTTTATTGTTTTTCAAATCTTTATTGTTTATTTTTCCTTTGGTTGTTCATTTTGCTTTCATTTATGTAAAGCACATTGAATTGCCTCTGTGTAAGTAATGTGCTCTATAAATAAACTTGCCTTGCCTAGAATATACTGTGGTATTTGAGATTCCACTGAATCGCTCACTATTAACTAGTAACTAGCACAAAGTAAGTGTGAATATTTTCTGAAATCATGAATATATCTGTTACAATAGGAGATACCTATTAGACAGAGTGCCTATAAGCATGTTACTGAATTACTAAAAACTTCAGTTAGAACAATTTACTTCTGAAAACAATGTCGAACCAAACACTTCATATTCATAACTAAAAAAGAATCCCACTGAAACACCTGACCAATATAACAGTCACCTGACCAATATAACAGTCACCTGAGAAGTTCATAGGCGTTTTGAGTTTCATCAGTGCGATGTCGTTGTCATGACTCCTGTGGTTGTAGTTCTTGTTGTAGATGATCCTCTCCACGGCATGGCCTGTGTACTCCGCCATCTTGGCTGAGTTTCGAGTCACAATCCCAGCATAGACCACCCAACTGGACACTTGAGGTAGTCTGTAGCTGCCATAAAAAAAAGACATGTTTATATATGCAATCAATTATGTCTTAAAGATGAAGTCCTCCAATATGCTCCATTACACTTTTTGTCATTTCTCTGGCTGTCTGCGAAGGGAGGGGTGATGTTGCTGTTACCAGAACGCTGCCATTGCTGTTGCCATTTTGCCAGAATCAAGGAGTGCA
The DNA here is from genome assembly GCF_900700415.2 of Clupea harengus. Taxonomy (NCBI): domain Eukaryota; kingdom Metazoa; phylum Chordata; class Actinopteri; order Clupeiformes; family Clupeidae; genus Clupea; species Clupea harengus. Next base: position 16,678,243 of record NC_045168.1, read on the forward strand.
CCTTTAAATAACTTGCTAGGTAGTGTTACTCACATTGCCAACATCATGTGTTCACCGCCAAGTAGGCACAGTTATGAAATCTATAATGTTAAATACACACTGCTTTAGATAGTATCTTTAGGTACTGATTGTGTTTTAATTACGTTACGTTCAAACCAGCATGGTATTTTTACCATTCTGTCTGCAAGCAACCAACATTAGGTAAGTGCTGTGAAACACAAAGACTGGACAAACATCCTCACTGTGTCTCTCGTCACAGAAACACACACACATCCTCACTGTGTCCCTCTACACAGAAACACACAGAGACACACAGAGACACACAGAGACCCACAGAGACACACACACACATCCTCACTGTGTCCCTCTACACAGAAACACACACACATCCTCACTGTGTCCCTCTACACAGAATCACACAGAAACACACAGACATCCTCACGGTGTCCCTCTACACAGAAACACACACACATCCTCACTGTGTCCCTCTACACAGAAACACACAGAAATCCTCACGGTGTCCCTTTACACAGAGACACACAGAAACACACACACACACATCCTCACTGTGTCCCTCGTCACAGAAACACACACACATCCTCACTGTGTCCCTCTACACAGAAACACACAGAAACACACAGACATCCTCACGGTGTCCCTCCACACAGAAACACACAGAAACACACACACATCCTCACTGTGTCCCTCTACACAGAGACACACAGAAACACACACACACACATCCTCACTGTGTCCCTCGTCACAGAAACACACACACATCCTCACTGTGTCCCTCTACACAGAGACACACAGAAACACACACACACACATCCTCACTGTGTCCCTCGTCACAGAAACACACACACATCCTCAGTGACCGTGGTTACATGGATTCGAATAACTGCCTTAGTCGGACTGAAATCGCATTATCCGTTTCATGTAAGCACCTTAGTCGGATCGTAGTCGGACCGCACATAGTCGGACTAACACCCCTGGATAACTCGATCCGATCCAGTTGATAGTTCGACTATTGCGGCATGTAACGGTGAATTGGATAAGGAACTGGACTTTGCGTCTTTGCGCATGCTCCCTCTCTCCCTGCCAGGTCGTGACCCGGAAGACGAAAGAGGGATAAGTTGTCTCAACTGTTCATACTAATGACACGGTTTTTTATGAATATCCTGCAGACTGTCTCACAAGCCTTTTCTTGTTGATTATGAACAAACATAACAGAAGAGGTCCGAAGATATGAGCACCTTTACAACCCCTCCTTAAACACGTATAAGGACGTCCCACATTTTATTTGCTTAAAACAACAGCAGTACTGTCAAATCAGCTGTCACTCGGCTATTACCTGACCAAGGTTCCATGGCAATGTTCCGAAAGCCCATTTTTCCGACAGCCCGCTGTTCCGAAATTGTGAGTACAGCAACGTGAACCACTATAGCCCACATGCACATCCCAATGAATCACACAATCATAAACATATAAATGCCTTTATTTCACAAGCATTAACTTGAATTCAGAATATTATTATACACACATGCATTTGCATCGCGATGATACAAAAATATTTTTATGATTGCCAACGCATGCATGCTTTGTCAGTGCTTGACAAGATCTGCGTAATGTCCTGCGACAATCTGCCGGTGATTTCCTTCGCATGAGTGGTAGCCTACCCCATATTCAAAACCAGAGTAGGCTAAGTTAACAAATATTGCCTAGGAAAAGTTATATGCGTGATAGCCCGGTGAGCGTCTCCGCTCTGCTGTGCAAACGAAATGCTGTGTGTGTTTTGTGCCACTTAAAATATTTCTAAATTTTGCCAGGGGGACTATTTTTCGGAATATTGAGATTTCGGAATATCGGGCTTTCGGAACACTGGGCCGTCTCCCCTGACCAATACCTGTCAAACTCGGTGATACTATTCACAACTAATTTGTCCTTAATTTTATCAAATATGATGAAATTTGGTATTGTGCCCGGGAGGCACGCCTGACTTTAGTTGTGTTCAGTTATCTGGCGCTGAAAAAAAACACGAATAAGTACTGTCAAATCAGAAAGCAAATCAGCTGTCACTCGGCTATTACCTGACCAATACCTATCAAACTCGGTGATACTATTCACAACTAATATGTCCTTCATTCTATCAAATATGATGAAATTTGGTATTGTGCCCGCGAGGCACGCGTGAGTTTAGTTTTGTTCAGTTATCTGGCGCTGAAAAAAAACACGAATAAGTACTGTCAAATCAGAAAGCAAATCAGCTGTCACTCGGCTATTACCTGACCAATACCTATCAAACTCGGTGATACTATTCACAACTAATATGTCCTTCATTCTATCAAATATGATGAAATTTGGTATTGTGCCCGCGAGGCACGCGTGAGTTTAGTTTTGTTCAGTTATCTGGCGCTGAAAAAACCCACGAATAAGTACTGTCAAATCAGAAAGCAAATCAGCTGTCACTCGGCTATTACCTGACCAATACCTGTCAAACTCGGTGATACTATTCACAACTAATTTGTCCTTCATTTTATCAAATATGATGAAATTTGGTATTGTGCCCGTGAGGCAAGCGTGAGTTGAGTTTTGTTCGGTTATTTGGCGCTGCCCTCTAAAGACAGAGACGTGACAGGTGGATCGAGATATTTTCCCGTAAATACCTTTACCTAAATACCTTTATAGACAACATCGATCATACACTCCCATTGCACTCAAACAACCACACTCAAACGAGGAGATATTGTATCAATTAGCCTATTATGTATTGTATTAATTGCACAGAGTTCCAGTGGCGCATGCAGCCGTACGCACTGTGCGTACCTTCTGCTACGCGAGAAGAAAAAAAATATATCATGAACGCATATTTATTACAATGGGGAAACTATAAAATCGGAGTACAGACAACTAATGCCCAGCGTTGACGATGCAGATACAGAGCTGGAAACAGCTAAATGAGTTACGCAGTGAACTTTATCAAGCCCTGGAAAGTTCGGCAAATTTCTACCCAAACATTCATTGCGTCCTGAAGGTCTTGTATCTATCTACGAAAAGACTGACTGGACTTGCTCTCATGAATATTCACACAGATTTGGAAATCGACAGCGAAGAAGTACTAAAACAATTTGATGCAACTGGCAGAAGGGCAATGCGTTTAGGCTGTAACCCATTATTTGCGCGCGTGTGTGAATGTGCGTGCGTTTCTCTCGCCTTTTATCTTTCACCTTTGAATAATGTAACTTATAAACACATCGGCCCGGCAGAAACAAACAAACAAACAAACAAACAAACAACCCAAGAGGCAACACGCATTTCTGGACCGATGAACAGACGCGATTCATGCTCAATCAACTGTTGTTGTTATTGGTAGTGGTGAAGAGGTCAAGCGGAAAGGGCTGTATCACCACTAGTTGTAATGAAAACAGCGCCACCTATCGTATCGGATATGACATGCTTTCGGCCAATGATTCGATTTATTCACTGCCATGTATATTGGGATAATAGCACTTGCCCCAAAAGATAGCATAGTCCGACTAAGCAAAGATTCGAATTATACCATCATGTAAACACACTGACTGTGTCCCTCTACACAGAAACACACAGATTGGACAAACATCCTCACTGTGTCCCTCTACACTGTAACACACACTGAAACCACGCACAGGTGTGCACAGGTGTGCTCCTGGTGTCAGAACCCAGCTAAAAGCCCTCCGTAGAGGCGTCAGAACCCAGCTAAAAGCCCTCCGTAGAGGCATCAGGTGGGAAGTAGAGCATGTCACATTGGGGAAGCTACTCTGAAAGCATAGTCTTGCAAGCTACCAATGACTCCACACTGGAGGAAGCTACTCTGAAAGCATAGCCTTGCAAGCTACCAATGACTTCACACTGGAGGACGTTGAACTCCAGCAAAGCTACCCTAGGAAGAAATCTAGTTCGGTGAACTAAAGCTACTCAGAAGTTAAAACTACTTTGTTAAAAAAGAAAAATATCAAATTGACAAAAAAAATAAACAAATAAAATACCCCACTCTTCATGGAAAGGAATGTCAGCTTTGTGTTTGTATACAATATCCATCAGTCAGACACCAGCCTTCTAGACACTAGAGCCCAGATGGGGGTATTACACCAAGCAGGAACACAATTAGCCAGATTACTTCTAAATTAGCATGCAACAACTTTCCTGAATATTTGTTAATACATATTGTGTGTGTGAGTGTGTCTGTGTATATATGTGTGTGTGTGTGTGTGTCTGTATATGTGTGTGTGTGTGTTTAGGACTGAGCGTTCTCACTTGTGCACGCAGTGCGCTGCGGTGATGATCCAGTGGCTGGTGATGATGGAGCCTCCACAGGTGTGTCTGTTGCTGTAGTAGAGGCTCACCTGCCACGGCCACCTGCCCAGCGTAGCCTCCACCCCCCCGATGATCCGAGGCAGCTTGGCGCGAGTGCCACACTCTAGGAGAACACACACACACACATGCACAGACAGACACACACACATATGAACACTAGCATATGCAAACACACAATTGGATGGGTGACATGTCATTAACTTGACTAAACTGTGTAGAGGAACCTTGAGTTAGAAATGTCTTTTTGCTTACCAAAACACTTCAGAGCTATAACCTTTCCTGTGCTGCAGCTTCCCCTTAGAGAGAGAAAAGGGAAAAAAGAGATAGATATTTCTACATCTGAATTTGTGCTCACATAGCCTTTATATGCTGAATGAAACTGGTTTCCAGGCAGGGGTTACCTGAACTGCCATAAGCTCTCCAGACTGGCCTTGTGTTCTGAGGTGATCTGAACAAACCCATCTTTGTAATTTGGTCCAATGTCAGTTAAATTGACTCCTTTATGTTTGGTCAACCTAGAGGGGAGATTAGGTGGTCATGGCTCTGAGGCACAGCAACAGTAGGTGCAGGCAGGGGTTGATAAAATCAATCACCATGAAATGTAGAGTATGAAATGTTTTCACAAGTAATTAACCACCTTAGTGACCTTAAGTATGCTGATAATAACCTTAGCCTACTGCCTGACGTTAAGTATGATAGGAAAGGACCTTTCTGCATGACTTGAGAAGTATGCTAATCAAAGCATATTAAAATGATTATTATAGCATTATCGCTATTTAAAATGAGATGTGCTGACATGAGTAACACTGCTCTGAGACTTCTAATAATTGACAAATGCTACGCTCATGCAAATGACAACTGGCACTAACCCGAAGACATTTTAACCTGGCCATCTTTTTTGAGACATGCTGATGCTAAACCTGACAGTCCAGTTTATCTTAAATTTACAAAACTGAATACTAGTTTAAGGATATGTAAGATGCCCCGTTAACCTGATATATGCTAATTTGAGGTAACCAAACTGACCTCATTTATGTTAATCACAATGCTAACCTGAGGTAGCGCTGATCTTAGTTTTACTAACCTGAGGTAAACAGCACACCCTAGTTATGCTAACCTGAATGCTAACCCGGCAGCCCAGCCAGCTGACCTAAGATATGCTAACCAGTTGACCTTATTTATTCTAACCTGAATACTAACCAGAGGTAGCCTAGCTGACCTTAGTTATGCTAACCTGAGGTAGCCCAACTAACCTGAGGTTGTTGAGTTGACTCTAGATATCCTAACCTGAATGATAACCTGAGGAAGCCTTGCTGACCTTATCTATGCTAACCTGAGGTAGCCCAGCTGTCGGCACACCAGAGTGCCCAGCGAGGAGTTCCAGCGCTCGTAGCAGACGGGCAGCCAGGTGGGCAGCCTCTCCAGCTGGATCTCCAGCAGTGAGTTCTCGGCACTGATCCTGTAAAAAACTGAACCTGATTCATTGAAAATCCCCTCAGACTAAATACGTCCGAACACAGAGACAGGAAAACACACTACAATAGAGTACAGGGAACAGTCTAAATGGTACAGATAACTGGAAAAAGGGGTCGATATTGTGATTGATTTTTACTTAGATTTTCTCTAACCCAGTTGGCAGAGTAGCCTTGAATCAAAAGAAGCCGCACCAAAAAGAACACATGAATCGCTGCAATGTCGTGACACTGAGGTTAGTATATTTGTAAAAGGCTTTAGTAACTGCTTTTTATATTGTCTTTTTCAGTTTTCAGAGACTAATTTTATAGTGGGTTACTCGTACAGTAGCTTGCTTTGCAACACCAGTTAAGCTTCTATCAATGAAGAGCTTACATCTCTTTCCCCACTCTCCCCTCCTGCCTGGGCTGACTGTGACCATGGAGACAATCGGACCTGAGCTCAGAGAACCTGCCGTCCACTCACCTTTGCGGGGGTCTGCCACAGCTATGTCCTCTGTCACATTACAGAAGGACGTCTCTTTTGTGTCCCCTAGCCCAGCCGGGCTCTGAGAGGAGGTAGGCTTCAACATCAGCTTCACTGCAAGTAAAGGTACACACACATGCACACACGCGCACACACACACACACACACACACACACACACACACACACACACACACACACACACACACACACACACACACAGGTCGATCTAAATCCCAGTTATTTCACAGTAACTGAACCTGGATACTTCAGAATCAAACTCAACTGCACTGCAAACACTATCTCTCTTACACACACACACACACACACACACACAAATATGCACCCAAGCCCCAGACACTCTACAGAACCCATCTGGTTTGTCTCAGCACGCTGGTTAGAAGCCCGTGCCCAAACGCCACACTTACAGGTCACCCACTGATCTGCCATTACATGCCCACTCACTCTCTACTGAGAGGCCTCTACGCCTAACACCAAACACAATAATCACAGCTTTCTGTCTGATAAGTGGATGATGCATATCTGCCTTGATCACAGCTGGCCCCAGTACATCTTCATTGTTGTATATTTTGGGGAAAGGTCATATTGATGTGGCTGAATGGTGTTAGATGAGGTGGCCGTGGCGGCGGGGAGACTTACCGATGTACCACACTCCCACGGCCACTCCCCCCAGCAGGCCGAGGACACACAGCGCGGCCAGGAGCCGGAGCAGCCTTTGTGCCGCCGCTTTCCCTGCCGACGAGTGAAACACTGGGGGAGAGGAGCGAGCGCTTGTTAGCCGCGGACTAACTACTGCGTGCTGATGTTTATCTGAAGACTTGCCCCCCCCCCCCCCCCCCCCCCCCCGGAGGAAGACCAGCCTGCTGTGCCCATCCTCTGTTAAATAGTGCTGCTGTAATTAATCGTCACGGAGACACAGCTCCGACTCTGGGCCAGGGCTGGCCCAGCTCGGGCCCAAATCAGCGTCGGCGCCGGAGACGGAGCCGATCCACTGTCACCTGCTGTGATGAGCGGATAGGTGCACAGGTGTGGCCTAGGTGATGCTACAGGTGCTAACAGCACAGAGATAACACCAGCAGAATGGCTTTGCCCATGGAAGACACACACTGATGAAAATATAGACCTTTCTCTGTAGTATGTCAGTACTGTACTGTACCTTTCTCTGTAGTATGTCAGTACTGAACTGTATCTTTCTCTGTAGTATGTCAGTACTGTACTGTTCCTTTCTCTGTAGTAAATTAGTAAATGTCCATGCACTGTGAATGTATTGCTGAGGGCTTGCCTTGGTTTGGTGATCCCGCGCCCCCGACCCAGGCAGGGGGGCCCTGAGCTGCCCCCACCCCCGCTGGCACCTCCAGCGTTCCCTCATACACCGTGGGCCCGATGGCCGCCGGGTTCTCGATGACAGACAGTGAATCAGCACCCAGGCTCTGCAACACACAGGACCACAGCCACTCCTAATCCCATCTGCCCAACACACACGCACAGCTCATTTCAGGAGTCATCACCTAAAAACAAATCCTCTTTCCGTGTCTTCCGCAAATAATTAAATATTAGATATTAGAGAACTTTAAAACCAACAAGTTTTTACTCACTGTATGCTGCATACCGTACACAAGCATCATGCACCTGATCTGTTTACCTGAAACACACTGCCCACCTCAGCACACCCTACCTCCCGGCGTCCTGCCTCTGCCCCAGCCTCTGCCCCAGCCTCTGCCCCAGTCACTCTCACTGTGTTAGGCTCTCACCATGTCTGCCGTGGGGTGCTGTGGAGGAAGATGTGGCAGTCGTCTTCCTCAGCACTACGCCTCAGGGATCCATGCGCTGCCGAGATGCTCTACTCCGCTCTTTTCCGCTCCGCTCTCCCAGCTGTCCGACGTGCTCACTGCCATTTAGTCAGAATGCAACTCGGGATTTTCGCTTCACAAAGAGACAATGAGGTCAGCAGCGGCCTGAAAGAATGAAGCCGTTGTTTGCGCAGGAGGGGGGGGGGGCACAGGGGGCCTAGCCCAGCGGGCTGAACCAGTTCTTTGTGGGGGGGGGCTGACCATCTCCAAAGATAGCCCCCACCTTGTCTCTGATAGCGTGCTGGTTGCTTAGTAACAGCCTTACCTGTGCCAACACAGTGTCCTCTTTGCCGGGAGCAGTTATGAGTGGCCGCCTGGCAAAGGTCATAATTAGGGATTGTTGAAAAGCCCGGTGTCATGTCAAGCAGGGTCAGGACGAGTGAAAAGGTGGGACTTGCTCCGAGGGAACAGCGTGGCCTTTGTCCCGGCCAGGTGCTGAGAGGCCCGGCGCTTCCCTCGTGTCAGAGGCCGACATTGGGGTTTTATTCACCTGTTATTTGTTTGATACAGGGACCGCAGAGGAAACACTGAAACTGTGTGTGTGTGTGTGTGTTGTTTGATACAGGGACCGCAGAGGAAACACTGAAACTGTGTGTGTGTGTGTGTGTGTGTTGTTTGATACAGGGACCACAGAGGAAAAACTGAAACTGTGTGTGTGTGTGTGTGTGTGTTGTTTGATACAGGGACCGTAGAGGAAAAACTGAAACTCCGCATTTTGCTTTTTTTTGTCAGGGTTGTTTTTTGATATATTATTTGCTGGTGATGTATTCCACCTCATGTACACTATGGAGGAAAGCCTCTCACAAATGAATCAACAGAAATGTGTTTTCTTTGTGTGTGTGTGTGTGTTCAGAACACTAGCTGTGAAAGGTGTTTATGATCGTTCTCATCATTGAATATAAAATGCAGCTTGACTTTTCTAGAAAGAGAGATTTATTTTTGTGTGTGCAATAGAGACAAACCCTTTTTTTATTTTTCTTTCTAAGGACATTGTTATTGGGCCACATGCATGTCTGTGCCTGTGTGTGTGTGTGTTGTGTGTGCCTGTATGCCCACCATGTATGCTGGCGTGTGATTTTTCACGTCTCCCAAAACGGCATGAAGTACTTAAAATATTGGGGTTATTTCATGCGTGTGAGCTAAGCAGCTCGCTGGGGAAGAACGCATTCTTGTTTGTGACTGAGCTGCTCTGGGGAAGGCAGCACCTGATAGGGGATTAGTAATCTGGAGGTGAGGTGAGAGTGCAGGACTGTCTGGTCACATTCTGGCCAGTTTAAAGCAGGCCTTATTCCTCAGCTGCTCGTTTAGCTCACGCCATGCACAGATGCTTGCAGGGGCTTTTTTCAGAGTCCATGTGAAGTGGATTACAATAGCTACATTTTCCTGACCTCAAATTCAAAGGTCTTGATTGTGTGTTTCAGTGAAGTGGTGCAGGCTAGCTTGCACTACCCTTACTCGCGCCTAGGGGGCGCCTGTGAGCCAGAGATGATCCTGCCTGAGCACATTCCCTCTAAACGCATGGGATTCCGCAGGCACGCAGACGCTGATGGATGGACGACTACAATGAAGGCAAGTCAGGGAGGAGAAAAATCCATTGAAAACCACTTGGACGTTAAGTGTACAGATTTATTTATTTTATTTCTAACTGCAGGCTTGACATGGACAACAGAACATTGTCATCTTCTAAAGGACTTGTGAAACAAAATACAAAACAAACAAACAAAAAAAAAAAAATCATCACTACAAAACAATCTACCGTTAGTAGGGTGTAAAAATACTCTTTTCAACATTAAAGGCACAAACTTCACTTACAGACAAAACCATGGCAAAGGAGACCTGCAGCATAAAGTTGCTTTTTTACCTTTTATTTTTTTTCCACATTCCAGAGAACACTGAAGGTTACACCGATGTGTCTGAGCCCACATAACAGAGAAAAGAAAACGCATGGGGATATAAACAGGTCCGTCAGCAGCAGCACAGATATCACTGCACACACACACACACACTCACACACACATACACACATACACACACAGAACTCACACTCCAGCCAGCCCTCGGGTGCTGCGGAGAACATGCCCCGTGGCTGGCGGAAAGCTACTGAGTGGGAAAGCCGATATGATATGTGCACAAGTGAAAGGAAAAATAAACAGGACAAATAAACAATTTTCTTTAAATGGGCACCTTTACGATTATACTAATGACAGGTGCTGAGGTAGACATCTTCATAAAATCAATCATAAAAAAGGAAAAACACAAAAAAAGACAAGTTAATTCAGTTTAACACAGGGCAAAGACTAAATACAGAAGTAAAAAGTTTTAGGAGAACATTTCGTTTCTCTTGGTCCAATAGAGTTCCTCAGTGTGCTGAGTCTCTTAAGGGCTTAGACACGCGTATGAATGGCACCTCCTCTCAGCACCTCCTGCTCAGAACCGCCTCCTCAGCACCTCCTGCTCAGCACAAGGAACACAAGGAGGTTTGGGCTTCTGGTACTGACTGACCCAGCCCAAACCCAAGACCAGGGAAGCCAGGACTTTTTTCCACCCCCTCCCAGACCTACAGAATTATTGCTGATGAAACCCACTGTGTTATTGTTCTAGGTTCTAGGTTCTAAACAAATGCACACGATGCGAAAGTGTGGGACTGAAGGCAGTGTTTGCTGCAGCCTGAACACCATGGAACACAACAGCCTTCTTTATAGGGCCTAACATATTGATCAAAGGAAATAAACACACGCCCATTAACTTTGAGCTTTAAGGGGGAAGAAAAAAAAACGGCTCATGAAAAAAATCTTGACTTCCCTGGCAAGAAGAAAAATACTTTGTCCATTCTACATGACAAGAGAGACAAGGCAGAAAGACTTGAATATTGTTACTCTTTGATTTTTTTTTGTTTTGAAGTTGTTGTCAGTATAAGCCCAGGGATGGCAAATGAAAGTCGCCATATTCTGACATTTAGTCGATTCTGAGGCCAAAATATAATCTGCCAATTATGACCCGAAACGTCAATTGAAGATTATTTAGGTCTCCACAGTGGGAAAAGGAGTGTCGATGACTGGGCTTATTTTACACAATGCCTTCAAATACTACGCTGTTCAGGTTCAGTATAGTGCATTTTCCACAATTAAGGATGACCACCCACTAAAGAGCCTGATTCACATTACACACACAAAAATGTAGAAAACATCGCATCCTCTACTGATGCTTGAATTACTGTGAAAAAAATATCTGTGCATGTAATCATCGAAGTCACAGTGTTAACAAAAATAGACAAAGATACAAGACGCTGTCTCCCAGCTTTGGACTCCTCCGTCCCCAAAGGTTCCGTCAGACACAGTAAGCATTAGAGGGGGCTACAGAACAGCAGAGTTATTGGCGCGAGTGCAGTCGGATTTCCTTGTCTTGCTATATGCATTTTTGGATCAAACGACAATAATCTAGTACCTTCACCAACAGAGAAACAACACCCAGGAGATTTTCACATCACAAACATCTGCAAAAGAGGCACAGAAAATACAGTTTTACTCGACAAGCACAATGGAGAGAATTTTGTAAAACATCTCTTCAAATCTCGAAAGACTACAAGGTATCACACCTTAATGTAATACAAAAATACTTTTGTTCAAAGTGCCTCTTGTGGCTCTTCTAGAGTACAGGAGAATGAACACGCCCCCTGGAGAATGAACACGCCCCTCGGAGAATGAACACGCCCCCTGGAAAATGAACACGCCCCTTGGAGAATGAACACGGCCCTTGGAGAATGAACACGCCCCTTGGAGAATGAACACGCCCCTTGGAGAATTAACACGCCCCTTGGAGAATGAACACGCCCCATGTCCTCGCAGGAAGGCATCTTCCCCTGTACTCTTTTTTTTTCTCTTTCTCAAAAAAAAATAAAAAAAAGACTTTCAGCACACTCCAACCGTATGATACACTCCTCATCACTGCAGAAGTCCTGCGTGATTCAACTTTACAAAACCATTTTTTCACATAAAAAACAGCAATTCATTGAACGTGATCTTCAAGTGTATCCCTTTCAATCTCTTACGCCACGAACCCAAGCCTCAGACACCGGTCAGCAAGAACAACTAAACAAAACGAAAACACACATCATCTCATTCTGAAGGCTAACATGTTCTCTTCCGTTCTGCTACAGACCGGAGTGTATGCTGTTTAGGGGGGGGGGTGGGGATTAAACAATTCTGTCTGACTCTCACTAATCATTCTTGCAAAATAACACTCGCAAAAACTGAGACGTCTTAGGCCAAGCATGAGATGAAGTTCGATTAAAATGCAAATCAAAGATCCAACAAATGTTTGTGCAAACAGAGAAGAACGAGGAGGTAGCGTAATAAGATGACTGAAAAGCCAAATAAAACATCAGCATTAACAGATGTACAGTAGGATTAAAAAAAAATAAAAAAAAGACCTATTTTGGTAAGAAATGCACAACACAAATATCAAAAAAAAAAAAAAAAGAAAACAGAAACAGAACAACCTGCCATCTTTGCGGCTGCTGATGCTTATATCTAGCAGCCGGTAACATAATCCCAGAGTCCCTGCCTCCTCACTTCCTGATCCGTACTCAGTAGAACATCAGAAACAAATACAAAATCAACTCAAGCACATGAGGTCACAGAAATGAGGTATTTCAAGTAAAAATGTGATTAATAAAAAAAACAAATACAAAACGAAAAAACAACACAAAGAAAAGTGAACATGATTCCAAAGCGCACGAGGCCGGATGCCAGACGAACTCCGACACACACACACACACACGCACACTTTGTTCCCTGCTCCGACGCACAGTGACATGACACATTGTCAATCTCTTCACAATCACATTTGATTCTTTTTTTTTAATCACGAGTGGACACACATGATGTTAACATCACCGCAACTCCATTAGCATCTCAGAAACCCCTGTTCAAGCTTCTTCACGCATCACCAACTGATGCAGACAAAAGTAACACACACGCACACACACACACAGACAGACAGACATACATACACACACACACAGACAGGCCAGCGTTTAATTTCAACAGATCTGATGAGGACCACAGAGGAGAGAGGCAACACTACACACACACACCTGCAGGTTAATATTGGGGAAAGATGAAGATGGCTGAGTATGATGCGCTTGAAAGATGAGCAGCAGAAGCTAATGGCAGACAGATCGTAAGAGCATCGTCTTTGTCCTTGTGATTACAATATACTGAATGTGTGTGAGTCTGTGTGTGAGTCTGTGTGTGAGAGGTGTGGGATCCATCCATACATAGACAGATATATTTCTTCTTTTAGGTCAACACAACGTGCTGCTACTGTGAAGTTTGTCCATTTCCATCATGATTCGTATCCCTGAACAATCTTTAATCTTTACTACTTAATCTTCTTAGCAACATGATTTTACTGGTGAATCCAGTTCTGTCTACCAGTAAGTGCCAAAGCCACTCACCATGCGCTAGTAGAGCCACGCCCGCGCCATGCCCGAGCCACGCCTGGTGACCGGGTAAAGTCCACTGACTGTGACCCCAGCTTGGCACGATTTTTTTTACACTTTCACATGAAATACGTCACTGATCCTGTTTTTTCTCTCTCTCTTTTTTCCCCCCCCTCTACCCAAACCTCCGATGGGGTCGTCACCTCCACCCTGCATGGTTGAGATGGAGCTGTGACTGTCAGCCTTACGAGCGCGTCCTTACGTCCACGGACACCTGACTGTGAACACTGTGGGTGGAAGAGCTGGAGAAGTACTGTACACACCAAAAAGGTACACAACACCAGACACACACACGAGTACAAAACCACTTCAGTCACCGCTGCTTTGCTCCGTTCTTCTTAGCCAGCCCTTAAACCCTGTAGCTGGATTGATTTAACCATGAGACACACACACACACACACACACACACACACACACACACACACACACGCAAACACATACACACAGGCATACTCCCCCCCCCCTCCCCGTCCCCCGTCCCCCTCCATGTGGGGTGCGTGGTGGTGGGCCGGCCGGCTCACACGAAGCACAGGTACAGGTAGGTCTTCTCGATGCGCCAGTCCGCGGGCACGTCCTCGGGCTTGTGGTTCTTCATGTGCTTCTGCATGGAGGAGAGGCTGGGGCAGTACTCCTGGCAGATGGTGCACTGGTAGGGCGAGGCGCCGTTGTGGGTGCGCAGGTGCTTGATCATGGCCGAGTAGTCACGGGAACGCTGGTGGCACAGCTTACACTCAAACGGCTTCTCTCCTGGGGGGGCAGGGGGCGGGGGGGGGAGATAGACAGCATGTTACACTCAGGTCATCTCTATGAGGTCTATGGCATTCAATAGAATTCACAATACGTACAGATATCACAGCATCACCACAAACCTTCTGGAGATCACCAGATAACTAGAGTGTGTGAGAGAAACCTTGTGCCCTTGAATGTGTGTATGGGGGGGCGGGGAGCTGAAGCGAGGACAAGCTCACGGTTTAACACTCCCGCTCAGCGCTCATGTTTAATGCTCATTACTGTCTGGTCTGGTCTGTCCACACTCCTGCACTGACACAGATGCAGATCAATGGCGTATCATTACAGGATATTTATGGACGGCGCGCGAGAGACACACTGGGCTCGGCGCTTCACCGGGAGGGAGACCAGTCTCTCCTCAGCACCAGGAGGAAAAAGGCGCCGGAGAAAACAAAAGCAAAAGGGACCTCACACAGAGGCACAGATTACTCTGTCGAAGACGGCCGCCACAGCTGTAAAGCAGGGTTGGTGAGCTGTGAATTGCAGAGCAAATATTGATCAGGCATCGACAGGCGTCTGCCAAAGCCAATGATTCATCTCTGGGGGGGCCGAGGGGGGGGGGGGGGGGGGGGGGTGCGGGGCCTTTTGACTGCGGTCCTGTCGCTGCGCTTGTTATCTGCCTCCTGCCCCAGACCAGGCAGCTCTGCGCGGACAAAACCAGGCCAATTATTTGACAGGCTACCTGATAGTGCGGCTTAACAGCTGCCCTTATTGAAGGCGTGCAGGGAGTGGTTAGCATGCTGTAATACCCCCTGGCTCCACTCTGTGGAGTGCCAACCAACACTCACATGATAGTCTGGGGCCCAAGCAGAGAGAGAGGAGAGGAGAGAGAGAGAAGAAGAGAGATAGAGAGAGAGAGAGGAGAGAGAGAGAGGAGAGGAGAGAGAGAGAAGAAGAGAGAGAGGAGAGAAGAAGAGAGAGAGAGATAGAGAGAGAGGAGAGAAGAGGAAAGTAGAAAGAGAGGACAGAAGAGAGAGGAGAGAAGAGAACAGGAGAGGAGAGATAGAAGAAGAGGAAGGGGAGAGGAGAGAGAGAGGGGTGAGAAGAGGAAAGGAGAGAGAGGAGAAGAGATA
This sequence comes from Clupea harengus, assembly GCF_900700415.2. Taxonomy (NCBI): domain Eukaryota; kingdom Metazoa; phylum Chordata; class Actinopteri; order Clupeiformes; family Clupeidae; genus Clupea; species Clupea harengus. The sequence continues at coordinate 16,693,769 of NC_045168.1, forward strand.
GAAAGGAGAGATAGAGGAAGGGGAGAGGAGAGAAGGAGAGAGAGGAGAAAAAGAGAGGAGAGAAGAGGAGAGAAAAGGAGAGGAGAGAGGAGAGAAAAGGAGAGGAGAGAGATGAGAGGAGGTGAGATATGAGAGAAGGAGAGAGAAGAGGAGAGAAGGAGAGAAAGGAGAGAAAGAAGAGAGCCCCTGCTGCTGAAGAGAGTGGCACATGGCTTGATCGATACCTGACCCGTGGGACAAACGCTGTTTGTTTTGTTTGAGATACTTTGTCTGCGCTTGATTGAGCTAGCCTAGAAGCATGGCAGACAGCAGTAGTGATAGTCATACAGTCAGTGAGTGTGGTGTGTGTGTGTGTGTGTGTACCTGTGTGTACTCTGTAGTGCGTTTCCAGCTGGTGTTTGAGGCTGAACTTCTTGCCGCAGCCGTTGCACTCGTAGGGCTTCTCTCCGGTGTGGATGCGCTTGTGTCCCTTCAGCGTGCTCTCGTCCCGGAAGCAGCTCCCGCAGAACTCACACTCGAACGGGTGGTCACCTGAGGGAGGGACACACACACACACACACACATGAATGTAGTCTTACATATCTTGCATGCAGCTGTGTATGTGCATTGATTCTGAGGTGGTGGTGAGAGAGACTGGCCATTTAACAGACTTAAGGACAGCTCTGACTGTGTGTGTGTGTGTGTGTGTGTGTGTGTGTGTGTGTGTGTGTGTGTGTGTGTGCCCATTTAATACACTAAAAGACAGCTCTGACTGTGTGTGTGTGTGTGTGTGTGTGTGTGTGTGTGTGTGTGTGTGTGTATACAGTGGGGAAAATAAGTATTTGAACCCCTGCCGATTTCGCAAGTTTGGCCACTTGCAAAGAAATGTGTGATCTATAATTGTTATAGTATGTGTATTTTAACAGTGAGAAACAGAATATCAACAAAAAAATCCAGAAAACTGCATTTTATAACATTTATGACTTAATTTGCATTTGATGCAGAAAATAAGTATTTGAACCCCTAGCAAAACATGACTTAGTACTTGGTGGAATAACCCTTGTTGGCAAGCACAGGCGTCAGACTTTTCTTGTAGTTGGTCACCAGGTTTACACACATCTCAGGAGGGATTTTGGTCCACTCCTCTTTGCAGATCCTCTCCAAATCCTTAAGGTTGCGTTTTCAATGGGAGGGAATGAGGGAATGAGGTTCAAGCCCAATATTCCACATTACATGGCCCCATCCATAGTCCCCTCGATGCAGTGGAGTCGTCCTGTACCCTTGG